>NC_051324.1:26183352-26510540 GCF_015220235.1 Choloepus didactylus | reverse complement strand
TACTTCTCTATTGTATCAACAAGCAAGCTGCGTGCAGTGTCTACTGTGGAGACTAAAGAGAAAATGCATTTAAAATGCTGATGTGTAGTAACTACCCAACAAGCGCTGGTTGCTACCATCATCATCATCATCATCATCATCATTATTGTCACTGACATCACCATATATCTGCCTACTGTGCTAGGTGGTGAGCTCCTGAGCGCAGACACCGAGTCTCATTCATTTTTTAGCCCAGGGCTTTTCCGGTATATAAATGTGCCCAGTTAAAATTTTGATTGAAAAAATAGATAAATCTGTCAATCAACAAAGGAGTAGCTGAGTGAGTGAGAGAGACAGGTCGGGGACTGTTGGCATGGCTGCGTTAATGTGGGCTTCGGCTGGCCCACCCCACGCGGTGGACGAACAAGGCTAGTCCTTGGTGGCACACACAGGTCCAGCCTCAGCCCCAGCCCTCGACGGGGGTGGGTGAGGTGGGCTGGGGAGAGTGGAGGGAGGATGTGGCTGCCTTGCCGGAAGCCCCCGGACGGTTGGCTCACCGCTCTCGCTGAGGGTCTCCAGGCGCACTGTTTGGGAGGGGGCAGGTCTGTCCACCACTCGCTCCAAGATGCCCTGAACCAGGGCCGGCTGGTTGGCTGGGAAGACCCCGAGGTGCTCCCCCGGCAGGTAGTTCAGGCCTCGGCTGCCCTCGCAGGAGAGTTCCACTAGAAGGGTGGTGCGGCTGGGGAGGGAAAAAGAAGCTTCTGGTGACACTGCCAGAATTTCCTCCATAGCTCCCGATGGGTGGGCCCTTTTCCCCAGGAAACCTGCCTCCTTGAATGTTCCTACCCATGAATCTGGGTCGTCACTGGCCTGGGCTCAAGAGGGCCCAGGGGTGTCCCATCCCATGGCGTCTCCCTCGGGGAGAAGGGTGGGCTGCACATGCCCCTGAGCTGTCCTCCTAACCCCCAGACTCTGACAAAGAACAAGAAGCCACTCGGAGAACCGTGGGCATCAGGAGGAGCCTTTCCTGATTCCCAGCACAAATACGGTTCTTATTAGAGCAAAGAACAGTCTTCCCGCTGAACGGGGGAGGACAGCCCAGATACACAGAACCACAGATAACCTGCAACGCTCCCACACCCTCATGGCGATATTTCCTTCCCTGTCAAAGCTTTAAATGAAAGTTCTTGAGACAGCCAAACGGTTTTTCTCTTGCCCTCCCCTTTTGGTGAGAGGGTTAAATGAGGTGATGCAGCTGCCTGCTTCCCAAGCTGGGAAACCGGCCGGTGGTGAGGGGCGCTGGCAAGCACAGGGGTCCCAGCCGAGCTGGTCCTACCGATGACATGTCTGGTAAGGCCGGGGGACGCCCCTCTCCCTCAAGGGCCAACTCGCACCAAACTTCCATTCAGTAAAATAAAATCTCTAGAAGGTCACCCGAGAAGCCCTGTGCTCCTCCTTACCTGGATTTCGGGCTCTGTAGATTCTGCTGGGATCTGAGCCTCATGGTGAACACGTCCTTGGCGTGCACGCTGCCCAGGGCTGTGGGGACAAAGACGCAGTGAAATGGCAACGCGGCTCCCAAGCGTGGGCCGGACAAGCCTCGGTGGGCCCGGGTCAGTTACGTCAGCACACTGGCCTCGGGGGCTCCCACTGGGGTGGCTGTTGGGGTTTCTTTTCCTTTCCTTTTAACCAGAGTGATTTTGAATCACAAATAAAGACCCCTGGTCTGACAAAGGATGCTTGTGCTGCTTCCGGGTGTTGGGAAACATGATTTAGATGCCCAAAGGTGGGCAATTCCAGGACATCTCCAGGTGGGGTCCACAGAGGGGCTTACTGGAAGTTGGGGTACCCTACACATGCAGAACACAGGGTGCAGGGACTGCAGTGCCCAGGGACCAAGACAAGAGGACTCACAGGGCCGGGGGCCCAGGGGGCAGAGTTGAGTGGTCACAGACTGCAGCCCAGAGCTGCCTCTAGGGCCTTCTCTGCAGCACCTGGCTGTCTTCAGAGCCGGAAGATGGGCCCAAACTTGGCCCCACTTGGCCACACACTAGTCGTGTGAACGTGGGCAGTGTGCTCCACCTCCCTGAAGTTCCGTCTCTCTGCCTGTGCCCTCCTTGCGGGATGAGGGTGACACTCACTCAGAGCATGCAGGCAAAGAGCCCAGCACAGGGGATGGCACACAGTAGCCCTCCGATGACACAACACCGCCCCTTCTCTCTCCAGCCCCCTCCTGGGGCTCCCTCCTGAAACGGCCTCTCTCAGAGACGCAGTGAGTCGTGCACCCCAGTAGGCCCTTGGAACCTACAGTTCTTAGGAAGAGTCCCAGGCAGCCCTGGGCCAGCGGCCTCTGTTTAGAGGGTCCCGGTGGTCTCCTCGGCCACAGGTTCAGGTCTCAGAGACCCCAACCCAGGCAGGAAGGGCAAACGAGCACCGTGAGGTGCTGAGAAGCGGGCACCTTTGTTGAGGTCCCAAGGCTGGGCATCCTGCACGAGCCTGCAGTGGCGCGGGTCCCAGGCCACGTTGGAGGTGTACAGCTTGGGGATCTGGATGCCGTGTTTGCCTCGGATGTCGAAAGTCTCACAGGCTGCCTGGAAGAAGACGGGGCAGGCCCATGTTAGCAGATGCCATCACCGTCATCATCACCACCCTCAGGGAGACTGTTTATTAGGCCCATAGCACAGGCCAGACCCTGAGCTGGGTGCTCCGTAGAATTCCTAAGCCCTCCTCTGAATTTACCCGGGCACTCAGCCTTGGGCTACGCACACGGTAGCTACTGCTAGTCTTATGAATTTTAACAGGTGTGCTCTTATTTCATCCTCGTGCCCCACTGTGAGGCAGGTACAATGACTCCCATTTTCCAGAGGTGGAAACACCTGGCGGTGGCCTGGGCTCTGGACCCAAGCCTGCCTGCCCGCCTCAAGGTGTGACTTGAGCTAGTGCCCCTGAGATGCTTTGCTCAGGGATGAGTTCTCTGAATCATGGACCAAGCCTCAGGCACTAAAGATCAAATGAGACACTGAGGCAGGTCCAAAGACTGTGTGGTCCCTGGTCCCAAGAACTCTGAGGCTGGGAGACTGAAATAAAACGAGGTTTCAAGGGGTGACATGGATAATTAAAGGGAGAAAGACCACTAAACCCGAAGTTCCCTGAGGGCAGGGACTCTGTGTTGGCAACCTTCTCCCACCCAGGGGTATGGCAAATAGGCGGAGATTTCCTGCGGGGACCGAGGGAGCAGCAGTGACCGGAGCCCTCGGGCCCCTAACTCTGGCCAACCCCTGGGACCACGGCTATAAGACAAGAAAAGAAGCGCAATCCTGCCACCCGGATGCCCACTCCAGACATCCTGGGCACGAATGCACCACAGCACCCCCGTCCACTCTGGGAGGCAGCTCCGGCTGTGAACTGACCTTGAAGGTTTGCACGGCCCAGCTGCGGAAGGCCTCCTCCTGCCCACTGAGCTCATCCCCTTCCCCTGTCGGGGTGAGCTGAGAGGCCCCCAGATGGGACAGCTTCTGGTCGATGTCATGAGCAAAGGCGCAGAACTGAGGGTACATGCTGGAGCCGAGGCCAAACACGGCATACCTGCCCCAGGAAGACAGAGACATGGAGACTGGGGTGAGCCGGGCCATGCAAGCGTCACCCAGCACCCAGGACCCGGCTGTGCACAGGGTCCTCCTGATGTGCATCCCCTTCTGTCCTCCCTGGCCCCAGCTCCCATGGTCAACCCCAGGCAGGGCCTGTGGACCTGTCAGAGGGACTTGGTTTCCGTGGCTTGACCCTCCACCCAGTCTGAGGACAAACCTCAGATCCAGGATTTCTCTGTGCCTGGACAGCTCAGAGCAGACCCCTCAGACACACACAGTTCTGTCCCCTGAACCCAAACCCTGGTCCCCCACTCACCCCCAGCCCTCCATTTCAGCCTTACCTGAACTTGTTGTTAAGCTCTTTTAACATGAAAAGTGATTTCTTCAGTTTCTAGAAAGAGAGAGGATCATAGAGTTCTCAGGCCAGGTTTAATAAAAGCACCAGTTTCTTTTCTTGGGGTCACCTGTTTTAAAACTC
Organism: Choloepus didactylus; assembly: GCF_015220235.1. Lineage (NCBI taxonomy): Eukaryota > Metazoa > Chordata > Mammalia > Pilosa > Megalonychidae > Choloepus > Choloepus didactylus. The sequence continues at coordinate 26,506,496 of NC_051324.1, read as the reverse complement.
CAGGCCCACAAGTGGAAAGTGGTGGATATGAGGACACCCCTGGCCAGGCCTCAGGGATGAGTTCACCCCCGCTGAGCCTCAGCAACTCACGCAGGCCCCAGCTCGTACTGGGGGGCCCAGAACAGCCCAGCCCCCACCCATCCAGCCCTGGTGCAGGAGGGGCTGCCTTCCAGCAGGACATCTCCAGGGTCCCCTAACGAGGGGTGAACATCTCCTCTTGTTTAGAGCCTGGTAAGAGAGACAACAACTGGCCCCTTATCCCCTAAAGTAACCCTGAATTTCCAAGAACTGAAGATAATTTTAAGTGGTACAGGATCCAGCAGAAATAGCATCAAATATGGTGAGAAATTTTTCCCTTGTTTGTAATGAAAAACAAATTATTCCCTTTTCAATCATCTTTTCTTCCTTCTGAGCACTAGGAGAAAGTCTCAGATGGCGCTCACAGAGCCTGAACACCTTTCAAATACTTGCCCATTACTCTTTTTAAAAAGCAAAGATAAAGTAGGTCCTTGTTCAGCAACAGGATCTAGCTAAAATTCAATACCATTTTTTGTTTTCATTGAATTTCCTTTTGTTGGCTTTCCATTTTTGAGAGTGATAGAAAGTTTTCTTTAAACACGCATTTTAAAGTAAAATGATGATAGGTTAATTCATGGAAATATATTAAATACCTAGGAGGAAAGGCGGCACACGCCTATGGCAATCATTAGGAAGGAAGCAAACGATGGACGTTAGGGCGCCCCAAGCCACCCGAGCCCTCCACTCCCTAAGTGTCCTCTTCTCCGCACTGCACCCCGCAGCTCCCTTCCTTGGTCCTCGCGGGCCCTGCCACCCTCTGGCCGTCGGAGCCTTGGGCCTCTCACCTGTCCGTTGCCGGGAGAGTCTCCGTTCCCGAACGTGCTCGTCACCACCAGCAGCAGCCTCTCCTCCTCCAGGTCGCTCAGCCTGTACTCGGCCATGCAGAGAACCTGAGGGCACACGTGGGCCTCAGCCCTCACCTCCACGCCCTGCGGAGCCCTGGGCTTCCCTCCCTGCCAGCAGGGAGCCCCCTCGGTCATCTCTGTGTCCCCCCCAGTGTGGCACGGAGGAGTTGGGTGCTTAGCAAATCTCCAGCAAATGAACCCACGTGAACAAGGCATCCTGGATTCCCTCTCTCCCTCACGCCTAATACACTGGCAAGTCCTGGTGCTCTAACTCCCTAACATCGCACATCCGAAAACAAAACACTTCTCTCCACTTCTTCCCCTGCAGTGTTAAGTTCTGACATATTTTCCATAAAAATGGGATGAGCAGGTAACAAAAATGACAGCTGCCTCTGGGACCCAAATGCCTTATCTGAAGGCCATCTCGGGTTAGGAGTTATCTCCCCTGGCAGCTGGGGACTCCCGGGGCTCATTGGGTCACACTCAGCACCACGGGGCCGTTTCAGTGCCCTGGCTGACATGGATGCTGCTCATCCCTAACCTTCTCCTGGGCCTACCCCTCCACGGAGCACAGGTCACAACCCATCCCATCAGAGCGTCACGCTGGCCTGTGCCAGGGCGCCACGTTGTCAAGGTCTGTCTCCCAGAAGCTGTGTGACCTTGGAAAAGCCACTTAACCTCTCTGACACTCAGTTTCTTCATCTGTAAAACAGCAACTGCTTTCACTAACACCTGCTTTGCAGGGTTGCTGGAAGGATGGAGGGAAGTGTGGGATGTGTCACTCACTGTTGTGTCCTCAAAGCTCTGTGCTGACCCAGGATGTGGCAACTATTCTGCAGTGTTGGATTTTAGCCTTCACTGCTGAGGGCAAGGGACATATGGCTTAGTCATCCTTTTGTGTTTTGATTTATTTGTCTGCATCGTAGTCATCTTTTGCTCCTTCACATTTAGCACTGCACCCTGAAGAGTAGGTGCTCTGTAAGTGTGAATAAAGTTTATCTAGAGCAGGTCATGTACACCGAGACTTGAAGACAGTAAGTGTTTCTCAAACTGTGTTCCCCAGAACACCATGATAACCTTATTTACTGTGTTTGCATAAATTTGGGAATCCCTGGAGATAACTCTCTCCTATTGCAGAAGTGCACTGCACATCAGTATATCAGAGGCTCTGAGACACCCAGGAGCAGAGAAACCATTGTAACTTTTCCCAGACTTCTCTCAGTGCAGAGAACACCCACCCACCCCCGCCTCAGGCGAGCCGGGTACCTTGGGGTTGAAAGCACAGCCGAACAGGGCGCCCAGGTCCCGGGCCAGCGTTTCTGATTTTCCCGTCTCCGTTGCAAAGAGGACGGTGACTCTGACTCGGGATGCCACGGCCTTGCGCATCAGCACAGATGCAAAGAACACGGCTCTGCCAGACAGACAGACAGACACTGTGTGCTGAGACAATCTTACAGAAAGAATATGGGGCCCCAGGAGAATGGGAGGGGGACAGGGTTTGCAGTGGGGCAAGTTGAAGAGAAGGAACCACCTATCTCACCAGCTGGGAACGCTAACTGCCGTCTCCTGCCTCCCCTCCCCTGCTCAGCCCTCTACTCAGTCGCTTTGGAGAAACAGAGGAGAGAGGCAGTTGGGGCAATGGGTGCTGGTAACCCTTGGAATTGGTGGCCGGATCGCTTGGAGCCAAACTCCACAAAGACCAGCCTTGCTCCTTGCTCCTTGCCCTTCAGGGCCCAGGCAGAGGCTGAGCGGAAAGAAAGTCCACAGCTCAGACATAAGCACTGGCTGCTCACACTTACTTCACCAGGACTTTGAATTTAATCTCTCTCCTCTGAGGTCTCCGCTTCTCATCCTGCCAGGCGTGGGTTTTCCAGGCCTCCACCTTCAGAGGGGAAAGAAGCTGTGAGGGCAGGGAGGGGTCTTGGCAGAGGCTGCCTGGCTCAGCTTGGGTTGGGGGAGGCCGGAGGGAGAGAGGACACTCCACGCCATTCGTGAGGTGGGAGAGTGAATGGGCCCTCCCCAATCCCCCACCTCCCTGAAAGCGCCACAGTCTGTCTGTCCGTCTCTCAGAGTCATGCCCCCGGTGCCCAGCATGCAGCCTGGGACATAAACTGTGGTCAGCTGATTTTATTCTCATTGAGGTTCTCCTGGAAGGAAGAGGCCCCATTTCTTGTTTGTTTTTAGCACCTTATCACTAGGAAGGCTATAGACTAAAGCAGGACACTTTTGAGAGTAAAAGGAGGTGCTACTAAAATAGGCACAAACTGTCCTGGGCAAACAGATACAGTCACCCTGCTTATCACCTTTAGAGTGAGGAATCTCTAAAATCTAAGCCAAGTCCTTTTCGACAAAAAATGAACTCGTTTCAAGAGCTAACAGTTATTTTAGTGCTTTCTGGGTTGGCACCAGGCTAAGCTGCTATGTCCACCAGCACGTGTGACCTGCACAACCTCTGATTGTGAAGTTAACACCCGTCCCCTTTAGAGATGAGGAAGGTGAAGTGAACTGCCCATGGTCATACAGCGAGGGGATGGCAGAAGCAATCCCAGATCTGACTCGGGCACCAAGCTCTTTACATTAGAGCTGTGTGGCTGGTGACCGCCCCTCTGCCCTGCCCACTGGGGCAACAGCAATAGAGGGGCCATAAAAGGCATGTCCTCCAACCCACCCGCTGCAGAAATGGGCAAAAGCTCCTCATCATCCTTGAGAGGAGTGTGAAAAGCATTTTTGCAAAATAGAACCGTGTTCCCTGATCCTCTCCCCATATGCCCTGCATGAGTGAGCGTGTGTGCACACACACACATTTACACACCCCCATGCATTCACACACACTCACACCCACACTCACACCTACACATATATGCACACAGGCAGAACCACTCACACATACTTATTCCATCTGTACACCTGAGCTCCCAAAAAGGAGAGCAGAGGAAGGCTCCCCCCTCACCTGATAGTAGTAGAAAGGAGACAGGACATAGTTTAACATCTCCTGGTGAAACACCGGGGTGATGCTTCCAGAAATTGGGGGGACCAGCCAGATCCAGTCGGCCGGGCAGCCCCCACGGGACCGGTACTCGTTCTGCATGTACTTCATGAAGGACTCTGCAGCTGAGTGGTGATCCATGATGGTCACATTTTGCTTCTAAATCAGAAGGAGGCAAGAAGGGAGTTGAGGCAAGGGGTGGGGGGACCAGAGAGTGGCCAGGAGGCTGCGGGGCTCCATGACAGAGGATGGGAAGGCCTGGAAACTTGTGAAATGGGAGGGCAGTTCCTCCTGGCCCCCTCCTCGCCTGCTGCAAACAAATATCCAAATGAAAGGAACTTTCAGAGCCCTGGAAAAGCTACAGCCCTGGCCAGTCCAGAGGTCTCAGGGGGCATCACCCTTAGGCACAGTGAGTGTCCACAGTGAGGGTCCTTGACCCTCTGGGGGCAGCGCCCAGCTTCTCAGGCCATGCCTACAAGTCTCCCCCAAATCCCAGCAAATGGCTCTCTCTGGATGCTGGGAACTCAAACCACAGGTCCTTTGTGCAGGTAGAGAAAATAGTCACCTGTCTAAGGGAACTTCTGGGAGTTGCTTTCCCAGGGTTGTGGCCTTTTCAGCCAAGAAAGAACTCGACATCCCTGTGGAAGCAATCTGAAGAACCGAGGGAAACTGTCGTGTATGGAAGACAAGTTATCCCAATGTCCCACATCCTGTAATTAGAATCTGCAGCCTCTGAGCCCACCCAGAATGATCTGGCAAGGGCAGCCACACTCCTCAATCTCCGGGGCCACACTTTCACCCAAGAGATATTGTTTAGGGTAGTGGTTCAAACCCTGGGCCCTGGGCCTCTTATATTACCCATGTAACTTGGTGATATTAGTTGCTTAACCTTACTAAGCCCCAGTTTCATCATCTGTAAAATGGAAATGAAAACAGTTCCTGCCTCATGAGGCTGTCAAAAAGAGGCGATGAGTTAACTAACACAAGTAGAGCACTTAGAATAATGACTGGTATACAGCAAATGCTCCATAAATGCCAGCTGCTATCATTATTCCTATCTGCCAGGCACTGTGGAAGGCACTGTCATTGGAGAGGTGAAAGGCACGGCCCCTCCTCTGCGTTAGATCATAGACTAACCAGGGCAAGCAGAAGGTCAGCTGTTCTCACATTATCTGGAAGAAGCCAGGATGGAGGCAAGCACAGGTGCCGAGGGAGAGCAGGGGAGACGCCTGGCGCTGGACAGAGGCCCAGAGGAGAGATGGGGTGGTCTCAGGGAAAGCTTCTCAGAGCAGGTGAGCCCTGGGCGGGCGGGTGGGTACGAGTCAGCCAGGGGAAGGGCATGCCCCGAGGAGGAAACCACATGAGTCAAGGCCAGATGCCCGAGAGGAGCCAGTGGATGGGGGCCCAGGATGTCGAGCCACACCTTGTTCTTGACCTTCTACTTGATCATTTATTTTATATACACATATATAGCAACTCCAGGGTTCCAGGCTAGGGGGAAGCTCAGAAGCTGATGATGAAAACAATAATAAATAATAATAACAGTGATAACTGACACTTACTGCATGTTCCTTATGGACTGGGCAGTGCAGCTAAACACTTTGCATGAATTTTCATTTAATTCTTACAATAACCTAGTGAGGCAGGTAGTGTTATTATCCCCATTTTTTTAGAGGAGGAAACAAGGCCAAGTCTTTTGAAGTTGATCCTGAAGAAGGGTGACCAGGAAGTCCTGGAGACTGTCAGGCCATGGAGGGACGTGGCAACCATGGTTGTGGATCAGCAGGGTTTTCTGGGACACGTCCACATCCTGCCAGTCTCAGGGCTGTGCTGGGAGTCCCCAGGGGTCAGGATGTGTGGTCCCCAGCCAGCCCTTCCTGAGCCAGGTCAGCCCCAGGAGGGCTCTTCCTGTCCCATCTTAGCTCGTCTCAGAGCCGCCCACCTACCCACCGCCAGCCCTCCCCGTACCCATCCCTCTGGCCTGGAGCAGCCATTGGGAGGAAGTGGGCCTGGCAGCCTCTCTCTGCGCCTGTCAGCTTGTGAGCAGCTTCGCTTGCCATTTGCTGCTCCAGCATGAGGGGTGTGTGCAAAAAACGTTTCTAACGTCTTTGAAAACAGACTTCAGCTCAGTCGGCTGCTGTTTCCAGAAACGTGATCACGGAAAGCTTAATTAAATGTCTCCGGGAGCTTGCTAATCAGAAGGAATTCATTTTGTTGAAGCTAGACAATGTCGCTCAGCAAGGAAATGTCAGCTTGTCGTGTGTGTGCATGTGAGTGTGTGCTCACACGTGTGCTCCTGCATGACTACATATGTGTGAAAAGCCCCCTCAGGAAATGCCTAAGCTAACTGGAGCTTTGCACTTTGATGGGAAAATCAATTCTGTCCACTAAACTGAGGCCCACTTTCAGTAATTATTCGCTCCATTTACTGCTGAGGAAACCAAGGAAGTTCAAGGAAAGCACCTAACTCGCCAGAGTTACCATAGCTGGGATTCAAAACCGGGTCTTTCTGGCTCCAAAGCACATGTACGTTTGTTTCCACCAAGGGAATACCCCAAAGTGCCTGCCAAGGGTCCACAGCTTGGTGTACTCACATCCCTGACATCTTCTGGTGTCCCCTGTATGAAGTCTGTGTGACACATTTCATTTGGAGTAAAGAACAAGGGAATGCCTTGATTCCTCTGAGTAACTGTCTTTATTCATCCCTTCAAGTCAGTAAGAACCACATCATTAACTACGATTTCCTTTTCACTTTGGCTACCAGGAAGCTCAGAGTCAAATTTACAGCCCAATTAATATGGCTGCATGAAAATTTGAGGTCTGTGTCTATGCATTCTATTTCTTATCCTCCTGTTTCTCTCTTTCTACTCTGATCTTCATGTGCTACTGATGTATTTCTTTCTTTGTAATTCTTACTTTATGTCACTGTTTTATTACATGCATTTCTGAAAATGGTCTCAAATTATTTATGGAATGAAGATGAATTAAAAGGGAGCAATAATATTAAAGAGCTTTAAAAATAAGGATACCATAGAAAAATCAGATATTTCCTAATTACGTGCCAACCTAAGAGAGAGTGGGGTAATGAGGTCGAATCTCTAGGAGCTTCAAATCTGGGACTTTGGGCCTCTGTTTTCCCATCTGTAAGATGCTTCTTTATATGAGGACCAAAGACAACTGTAGACAAGAGATATTTCTCCAGTGAGGTGCAGGCCAAGTGTAGTGTGAGAGGCAGGCTGGGTGAGAAGTGAGAGCCCTGGCCTGATCAAGAGCTTCAGAGCCCTCTGTCCCACCTAGAATTCTACATAGAAGTAATACTAAACTTGCATAAATGCAGAGAATCAGAAACTAAGGGGAAATTTTCAGGAGTCCTTGAGCAAGTGACAGAGGACAGGACTCAGTGCTCAAGTGTAGGGGCTGACCAGTCTTGGGAGGTAAGGAGTTGCCCGTTGCTGGAAGTATTCAAGCTGACCTGGAGGACCTGGAGTGAATGGGAGGGCTTATTGATCTCTGTTTTCCCAGCATCTAGCACAGTGCCTGGCACAAACTGGGCATTCCATACTTGGTTTGATGCATACAAGCATGAAGGAATTAATGATGCTATTAGGGGAAAATCAAGCATCAGGTGAGTGGCTGAACCTTCTAACCAAAACGTCTTCAGGCTAGACACACAAAACATCAGCCATACCTGGAAACTGTGGAGCACAGCAACATTGATCTCAACAACAGCCCGGTCTTTCCAGAGGGAGGCCAGCTTGTGCGTTTCCAGGCCCATCCTTCTGCCCACTTCCTGCAGAGGCAGAGAAGTGTGGGTGAGTGGGTCCCTAGGACACACCCACAGGCCCACACCCCAGCTGGCCCAGCCAGGCAGCCCTCATTACCTCCAGGATGTTGTAGCGCTGGACATCACAGAAGTCCCGGACCCCGATCTCCGTGCCCATGTACCAGCCATTGAAGGGGCACCCCGGGAACTCGAGGCCGCCCACCTCGAGCAGCATGTTGGCCACTGCAGGAAGCGCGTACCACTTCAGCTCCAGCTCCCGGAACCACTCATACCTGCAGGACGCAGGGCCACATGCAACTGGGCCTTCACTTTGGCCCATGCCACCCCCCAAGAAAATTTTCAGAAAAAAAAACTCTTTTCCAGGTGTTGGCCTCTAAATTTATACCACCTGGAGAGGTGAATTGGGTGCACTAACTTATGCATTCATTCATTGACTTGTTCATTCATGCAAACATGTATTAAGCCTCAACTATGTGCCAGGCCCCAGGCCAGATGCTGAGAACCCAACACAACACAGTGGTTAAGGATTCTAGTATCAGAAAGCCTGGGTTCAAGTCCTGCCTCACCACTTACTAGCTGTGTGACTTGAGGATGTCACTTAGCCTCTCTGAGCCTCAGTATTCTCATCAGCAAAATAGAGCTAACAGCATCAAATGAGTGGGACTATTATGAAGATAAAGGAGCTAATTCAGGTTCATTTGTATATTAATTTATTCCACAAAATTTATTTGAGCACCTACTATGTGCCTGGTGTCCTGCAAGGTTTTGGGGATATACTTGTGAACAAGAGAGGCAAGATTTCTAATCTCAAGGAGCTTCCTGCTTAGAGACTAGATTCCAGATCATAAACAGACAAACAAATAAGCAATAAAAAAACAAACAAAAAAAAACATGATGAGTTAGACTTGGGGTGGAGGTGCCTAGGTTAGATTTGGTGGTCAGGAGAGACTTTTCCAAGGAAGCACCTTACTGGAAATACCTCATGGACAAGAAGGAATGGACCATGCACCAATCTGAGGAATGGACCTGTCAGGCAGCGGGAGCAGCAAAGACCCTGGGGTGGGAATGAGGTCAGCATTTTCAAGGGACACAAAAAAGCTCCCTGCCCAAGGCCTGGTACACAGTAAGTCTTAGGTATGGAGGTGGTTTTGTAATTCTGAGAGCTGCCTGAAGCAGGGACTGAAGCAGAGGAGCTCTTGAGGGCCACTGTAGCGCTGGGATTTTTCCAGCCAGGAGAGGGACAGCTAAGGGAGTCCATGGGAAAGCAAAAGAGATTCTGCTCAAGTGCAGGGATCTTGGGGCCTTCCAAGGGTTCTTCTCCAGAGGTCACTGCTTCCCAAGCTTCTACGGCCCCATCTGTCTAAGTCCCTTCTTCCCCCTCACAGCAACACACCCTCATGAACCTGGAAGCCAGAGATGAAAGTGCAGTTACTGCACAATGCAAGGGCGATGAGGCACATGGTGAAAGCCAGATCCTCTGGGCTGCACCTGCTGCTGGCTTGGCTTTGGGGTACGCAGGGAGGGGCGTAAGAACTGGGGTTCTTACATAGGAAAGGAGGAGTGTACATGCATGTCAACTCACGCCCCCCAGCACCCCCAGCCCACTTACTTGGGATGTTCCATGGGCACCTCGAGCACGAGATCGGGTGGGATTTCGAAGAGCTCGGGGTCACGGCCATCAGCCTGCAGGACCAGAGGTACCACATCGAAGCGACCGTACTTGGGCTTCCAGCCCAGGTCAATGCACAGCTTGGGGGCAAGACAGGCCAGTGAGTCAACAGAACCGGGCACCCCGACTCCTCCTGGCCCCTCTCTGTTGCCCACCACTGGCTTCCCTGCCTGAAGGGCAGGGGGGCAGGGAACAAGGGTGGGTCCAGGTACCTGGGTGAACTCCACCGAGGCAGGGTCTCCTATGATGGTGCCATCGGGCATCTGGTAGCCCGCATACCGGATGAGCTGAGCATTCCAGACCCGGAAGTCATGCTTCCCATCGCTCCGCTGGGGGAACACCGTGATGGCCGACCTGCCCCAGGACAGGGACACTGCTCTTTACCATGGGGCCTCAGCTGGCCTCTTGGCCATCCCGGGGTTCCAACCAATGCCTGCAGCTCCCCAATGTGCCAAGCTCTCTCTGGCCTCTGCATACCATGCTCCATTTCCTAACATACCCTCTCCCTTCTTCTTTCCCCTCCAGCTCCCGCCCTTCCATCCACGGCGCTTTCCCTAGCTACACCACATTTCTCTCCTTATAGTCGAGTTAGTTGGTGTTTGTCTAGTGCTAGCTGCAGATTCTTAGAGGGCTGGAATGGCGTATGAGGGTCTTAGTCATCTTTTTAGCCCTCCACCCTCCCTCCATCACCCCAGTCCTGAATTGGGTCCCTACCCAGTGGGTCCTAAGTTTTGCTGAACAACAAAAAATCCAGCATGCCTGGATGAGCTGCTCAGCCCTATCAGCCATGGCCTATTTGGGGGTTGAGGAATGCCGGGGAGGAGACACTGATGAGAAGTGACTCTCCCACCTCTAAGAAAAACACCACACCAGGAGCCACCTGCTGGAAAACCAACTTCTCTTCCTCCCTGGGAAGCACAGAGCCCTAATCCTGAACAGTGAAGAAGTAAGTTCTTAAAGATACCAACCACCCCCCCCATTCCCTCCAAATGTCCCAAGTCAAAAGGGAACCAAGGAAATGGGCTACTGAAGGAGGCTAAGGGGCATGAGTCTTTCTTCTTTCTCTTGCTCCCTGGTTTTTCCAGGAGCCAGAGATGCCTCCCCTAAACCCATCTGCACCTTTTGACCAAGACTCTGGGCCCCAACTACAGCCTCGGGAGAGGGGCACCCACCTGATGTTGCCATTGTTGGTGGCATAGGACAGATGTCTGCAGATGTGCTCAAACATTTCCTTGGCGGTGGTACAACTCCGGGCATCGAAGACCTGCACACACCCACCCCACCCAAGCCCATCAAGGACTGTGTGGACAGAGTCCTCGGGCTTGATCAGATGCTGGGACATCACCCAGGGGACTGCGGGGAGCAGCCTCAGCACCCAGCACCCAACACCAAGTAGAGGAGTGCACTCTCTTCTCTGCGGCGAAGCTCCCGTCTCACCGCCACCCTGTCCACCACCCTTTCTCCTGCTATCCTAGGTGAGCACAGCAACCCTACCAGGAAGACCCCAGCAAACACAAAATCCCAACGCAACCCGACTTTAAAGCTCCGTGAATCAGGGTTCCCACCACCCCAGCCTAGCTCCTTTGCAACACAGGAACACATTTTTTTACAGAGCTGGTTTCTAATCAATTTCTTTATCCAAGTGCTCTCAATATCATCCCACAGTAAATGATCCCCCAGTGAAAAGAAAACCTAGGAGGCCAGGATAAATAAAATGTTCTCCAGGAGCCACGAATACAAACATTCCAGGTAAACATCCTCTCTGGGGGCACTGAGGCCTCGACAAAAACAGAAACAAGGTTGTCCAATTTTATGATGGTGTTTTAGTGTCCCAATTTTAAGGTCAGCCTGACTCCTGGGGCTGAAATAGGGTTCTAGAATTCTGGAGGGGGGACCCCAGAGACTCCCACCTCACGTTCAGGGAAGTGGAGGGAGAACTGGGGTTTGGGCTTCAGTCCGGGAACTCTGGGCACGGCTCTGCTCAGCTGTTCCAGAACCTTCCGCGCAGGGCCTGCCCACCACCCACATCCTGCTCACTCGGGCCTTAGGAAGTTCACCTGCAGATTGGACCACTGGATCCTCCCGATGCAGCGCGGGGCGTTGCGCCAGGCCTGCTTGGTGGCGAAGATGAGCTCATCTCCCGTCAGCTGGTAGGTTCCGGTTGTTTCTATTTCCTTTGTTACTGCTTCCACTCGGGCCAGATGTTCCTCTATTTTTGCCCTGGGGGACAGGAAGAGACCAGGAAGATGAACAATGAGATAGCCTCTGACCGGGATTAATCCGATCCACAGAAGCCAGAACGGACATGGGACGCCAGGAGGCAGGGGTCTCTCCCTGGAGTCTGTCCCGTCCAGGGCAGCTCCCTGGGTGCGGGGTCTGTGCAGTCACAGAGAACTCGCTTAGAAGAGCCCGGGCTTGGTTTAGTGCTCTGCTGTCCCTGTCTTGAAATTCTTAACCAAAAGGAGCCCGCATTTTCATTTTTGCCCTGGACCCTCAAATGATGCAGCCCGTCCTGGACCCCTCGGAATCCTGTATTTCCAGGATTTTCCTTTAACCCTGCATCCATCTCAGCTTGGCGAGCAGGAGCAAGGGGTTCGATCCTGCAAGACTTGGGGGAGCTTCCCATCAAGCAACAGCAATGTTTTGCCTCTAGGTAAGGGGAGCACCTGGCCACCGTCTCATGGGTAGGACAGGACACACCGATCCCTCCCGCAGCCACCACTGGTACTGAGCACGTACTGTGCGTCAGGTCCCAGGCAGAGCGACCCACCGGCAGGGTCACACTGCGTTTCTGAGGGAGGTGTTTTGGTGTCCATTTTATATGTAGTCAAGGGTATCAAAGCTCTAGAAGGCTAAACGCCAGGCCCAGGAACATCTGCGTGGTCGGGACAGAGACAGGACACAAACCCCGGCCCCCCAGGCCGAGCCCACACTCCTAACCATTTGTCATTTGACCTTCCCCCTCCCACTCCGGAGGGCAGTGAGGGCCTCCTCCTCCTGGGAGCCCAGCTCTCCCAGCGCAGCCCATTCAACGCCCCAGGCTCTAAATCACACTGCTTCCCCGCCTCACCACTGCTCTCCCAGCAACAACTACGAGATTTGCGAACATGCTTTGCCCCTCTCCGCCCAGACTTTGAAAATAGCCCAAAGGGAGGAATTCCGCCAGAAAACCTTTGAAACACACACACACACACACACACACACAGCAACCTTGAAACTTCCAATCACCACCAAAGACTTTTGAAATGGCAACAAACAAAACTATTTAAGGAATGAACTCCTGATTAAAGAAAGTGGAAAACTCAGAACAAAATAGCCTTTCTGTGGATGAAAGGTGTCTCGCCAACTCTTCCTTGATTAAAAAAAAAAAAAATTACAAAGACAAAACACTTAGTGATATTTATCCTCAAGGACACTCCTGGCATAAGAAAATGCTAGAAGCCCTCTCTCACCAAATAAAGCTTCTGAGCATACTCTCGTCTCTGCGCCCGAGCATGGAAACAGAACGATCATCATAACATTCTTGCCGTGAACACACTTTAGTATTAATATAGCAATATATGAGACGATTGTTTTTTTATGCTTGTGCCCAGTTTCTTTAGTGGTTTATATTTTACCCCCATTTTCATATAATCACATTTTGGAGACTCTAAAAATGTTATGATGAAAGGAGTGTGGCTTTAGGCATCGGCAAACTGGATTTGAATATAACATTCGGCAAGATACAATCTCCAACTATAAAATCCTTCCCACATGAAAGAAGACTGCACACACCCAGCAGGACATGCCTTTGGCTGCTAGTCTAACTGTGGGGCTGGGCTGCCGGTCATCATTCACATCCCCCAGGACCTCTTGGGGGCTGAAGGGATATACTTGTGACCGTGAGAAATGGAACTTCCCTCCTTGAGAGGCAAATGGGTTTGAACAGCCACCAAGCACGGCCAGCCCTGCAGCTGTCCTGAGCTTCCTGACACCCACCCGACTGCCTCCCAAAATACCAGCAGGGCCTCGTGGGGCCGGAACGGAGCAGGGGAACCTTCAGGGCGAAAGAACTGGATGTTAAAGCACCGAGGTTAAGAGCAGGGGCTTGGCGCCAGCCTGTCCCATTCAGTCCCAGCTCTGTCTGTGACTACTGAGCATCCGGCTCTGAGCCAGCAGAACCTCGTCTATGGGCTCTGGCTTCCTTGTCTGTAAAATGGGGAGAACGACAGTGGCAAACTCAGAGAGCTGGAGGGAGTATTGAGTATGAGGCACTCACCAAGAATGCTCACTTAATACTCAGAAGATGCTGACATAGTATATTTGAGAAAATTCCTGAACTCTGAAAACCTCTTTAATCAACAACTGAGTCGAGACCCCCAGGATCCTGAACCTCCCATCACAAAGCAGTTCCCTAGAAGTGCTGCTTGCAAAGCACACAAACAGATCCCCATCTCCACCCCAACCAGGGTTCTCAAACCGGCCTGCACGTTAGAATCATCAGATCTTTTAAAGACCACAGTGTCCACCTACAACCCACCTCCCAAAATTCTGATGTCGTTGGCCCAGGGGCAGCCTGGTATCGGTGCCTTTGAGCTCCCTGGGTGATTCTACTGTGCAGCCAGGGTTGAGAACTACATGTCCTGGAAGATGAGGACTCTCAGAAGCTCAATTCAGAACATTCTAGGGTAGAGGAAGGTGGTGTCACCAGGAGCCACACTTTCCTCAAAGGGGGTGCCAGAGGCAGCTCTGTGACACTTTGTGCCATGAGCTGCCCCAAGAGGATTGCCACAAAAGCCACAGTCTCCTTTCCAGGCCATATAATAGCAAATTCATTCCCTTGGCCATTCTTCCTTAAAATCCCTCTGTGCATTTTTATTTTAAGGTTTTAAAGGAGCCTGAACTACATAATCATATATTTCATTTTCCAACCACAGCATTCTAAAAACATAATAACAGCTGTGCTAGTTTGGATATATTATGTCCCGCCAAAAGTCATATTCTTTAATGCATTCTTGTGGGGGCAGAAGTATTAGTGTTGATTAGGTAGGAATCCTTTGATTGAGTGTTTTCAAGGAGACGTGACTCAATCAACTGTGAGTGAAATGTTTGATTGGATTATTTCCATGGAGATGTGGACCTGCCCATTCAGGTGGGTCTTGGTTTAATCACTGGCGTCCTATAAAAGAGCTCACAAGCAGAAGGACCTCCGAGCAGCTGACAGTGACATTTCGGAAAGCAGCTAAGAAAGACATTTGGAGATGGCTGTTGAAAGCAGACTTTTGCTGACATTTTGAAGATGCTACCCCAGTGATTGCTCCAGAGAAGCTAAGAGAGGACAAAACACCCCAAGAGCAACATTTTGAAGAAAGCACAGGAGCTGAGAGAGGAGCTGGAACACAACACAGGATCAGCAGATGCCAGCCATGTGCCTTTCCAGCTAACAGAGGTTTTCCGGATGCTATTGGCCTTCCTTTGGGGAAGGTATACTTGTGTTGGTACCTTAATTTGGACATTTTCATGGCCTTCAGACTGTAAATTTGTAACCAAATAAACCCCCTTTATCATGTCAATCCATTTCTGGTATTTTGCATAATGGCAGCATTAGCAAACCGGAACAACAGCTAATATTTTTGTAGTGTTTGTTATGGGCCAGGCACTGTTCTTAGTATTTTCTATATTTTAACTAATTTAATCTTACATATTTTTTAACAATTGTGGATTTTTAAAAATAACTTTGTATTGTGGTAACAATTAGAATTCAAAATTTCTCATTTAATCTTTATAAAACCTTTTAAGGCAGGTACTATAATTAACCCTATTTTCAGCTGAGAAAATTGAGAGACAGAGAGATGAAGTAACTTACTCATAAGTGGCAGAGGTAGGATTTGAACCCGGGCAAGCTGCCTCCAGAACCTCTGCTCTTAACCACAGTGCTATACAGTCTTGCTTTCATTGTACATGTTGACAATTAAACTGGGCAATTAACAATTTAAAACACCTTAAAAATGCCTGATGATGGGCTGGAACATACTGAGCACACAGTGTGTGTTTGTCAACTGAATGACTGATTGACTGTAGAAATAAAGGACTCCCAGAACCATATTTGTGGAAGCTTCACTGGATAGAAAGAAAAAGAAGAAAACTCCAGGACAGACCCCACAGGATTTAGTGCAAAGACACTGGTCTGCTGTCTCCAAATCAGGCAGCTTGAGTGCCACCAGAACTGGGCGACCTCAGGTTCATGGCTGGGTGATCAGGTTCACGCCTCTAGAAGGCCGGGCTTGGCTCAGTGGCCTCTAAGGTCCTGTGCATCTCAAACATTTCATAATAAACAGGTCCACATTAATTCACAACCCAGTTTACTATGTGCCATAATGCTGTTGAACACTTTCACACTTATTAACTCATTTAAATCTCACAACAATCTTAGAGGCAGATTCTGTTATTATCCCCATCTTACAGATGAGGAAGTTGGGGCGCAGAGAGGGTAAGTAGATTTCCCAAGGATATAGGACTAGCTGGTGGCAGAGCCAGGATTCAAATTCCAATCCCACACTTCAAACCACGACTGCTCAGCCTCTTGGTCCCAAGATTATGAGAGCCTACTCCTGGGTCTTTTCCCTTAGAAAATTACATTTTAGCCCTGGAAACACAGCAAATCTGGGAAGGAAAGGGGATGAGGGTCAGAGAGAAATGACTGGAGCCCAGGGGTGGAAGGGGAGGTAAGGACCCTGTAGGAAGTTAGACTTACTCTTTGAAGGAGCCATAATACTGGTTGACAAATTCAATAGCTTGAGGTAGAAGCTCATCTAGGGGAGTTGGCTTGTCCCTCGGTCCTCTGGTCAAACTTTTGGAGTACATGAGAGCTCCCAGGCAAGACTTGGATTTGCAAGCGAGATTCTGGAAAGAGAGAAGCACCAGGTAAGGGCAGGCTGCGTGGCCTCTTGCACAGGTTTCATGCCCATCCTTCTGCAGCGGCCAGCTCTCCTGGCCACTCTCCTCCACTCTGGCTGCTCCAGTTCTGGCTGCCTTCTCTTCACCCCTGAGGCACCTCCTCCTTGGGGTCCACTGGGCTTTCTCTCCATCCAGATCTCTTCTTTCCTACTGGCTGAACCAAGTGAGTATGAGCTGCGTGCACCCCCCACCCAGGGCTCAGTCTCTGGTCCTGCTCCCCAGCTGGTCCCACAACCAAAGCAAAGTCAACAGCTTGGGCCCTGGAAACAGCTCGTCTCCCGTCTTGAATAGCACTTGAATCCATCCAGTGACAGGGAGCTCACTACCTTCTGATGTAATTCAGTCCAACTTTGGACAGTACTGTTGGAAAATTCTTCCTGATACTATGCTGAAATCCACCTCTTTAAGAAAACTATCCATTTGTTTCTGCAAAAGTTTATCTGAACTTCTGGATTATCCAATACTCATTACAGTGGTTGATAGAGAGTTGACTTTGCTTACTTCTCTCTGTAATTTGTGAGGAAACTGGGTCTCTGTTCCTAACTCCCTTTGCCCAGGCAGATAACTGATTGGTTTGCCCAGGAGGAGACATCTGTTTGGTTGACAAAGGGACCCAATGGATATACTGGCATGGGACAGGGGGGGCCCTCCCCAAAGCCCCAGACTTCTCACCCCTTTGGCCTGGAGGTGAAGTGTGTCCTGGAAAGTCATTCCACTGCCCCAGTTTTTGATCCTCACGTGCCGAGGGCAAGCCGATCGGGGCGTGTCCAGCTTGACCAGAGGTTCTGGAGACTTCTCAGAGGGGAAGAAAACAGGGTTTTCCAAAAGTCTTCAAGGTCAGGACCCCCTGGTTCTCTCCCAGGCCCCTGGGCCCTGCTTTGGCTTTGGGTGGGTAGGGTGGCTGTGGTGGTCAGAGAGCAGAGTGGTGCTCCATGCCCCTCCTCCCTTCCCAGCAGCCCGGCCACCTGGGCCAGTGCCTGCTAAGAGCTCCAGGTGCCCAGGCCACTGGCCAGGCTTCTCTCCTCACCCAGGGGCCTGCCAAATGCTTCCGCAGAACAACTGCTGCAGAAGGAACTAAGGTTAGCTATGAAAAACTACTGTCAGCCAATACTGCTGAGAACAGAAATCAGGACAAGGAAGATGGACCACCGCCTTCTGCGGAGGCATTTAAGAATATGAAACCCATCTTGGTTCCCACCTCCCACCTGCTTCTCTGCTTCTCCTCTCTGGAACACTGAGGTCAAAAACACTTAGGAGAGATGGAGCTTGAGGGATAGAGGCTGGGGGCCGGGACCCAAGGCTCAGCGTTGAGCCTGGGATTCATCTGGAATGTCCCTCCCGGCTCCACGAATAGGCTTGAATCACCCCTTGGCCACTGTGGCAAATCATCCAGGTGCCAGTGGACCTTGAAGGCCACCACTCTCAATGGCCATGGATCACCCTGCTCCCCCAAAGCTTTCCTTGCCCCTACCTCTTTCCCCTGAGGCCTGGGGCTCTCCACTCACTGCCCAGATCCCACATCCTCCATCCTCCGGCTCAGCCTCTGGCTGCTCAGCCTGCACCAGCCAGGATGCTGGAGGAAGGGGCTTCCTATGCCCGTGTGACGCACTGACCTTTCCTGTCCCCATGAGGGACTGGGTGGACTCATTCCAGTGCTTGCTGAGCCCGTGGAACTTGGTGTCATCCTGTGTCAGCAGACTGTGAAAGGAAACAGCTATCATGAGAGCTAGTATCTGAGAGCCGTGAGGGATCTTGGGGTCCCCTCTGCCAGCCCCTTCATTTTACAGGTGGGGAAATTGAGGCCCAAAGGGTGGAGCCACATGGAGTCAGAGGCAGAGCTGGGTCTCCCAGCTTCTAGTCAAGGAGGGAGTCGGGGGTGGGGGGCAGTCAGACAAATCTCCCACCATCACCCTCCCCCAACAAAACCAAAAAAAGATATGAAGAGAGCTGACCCAAAGTTACTGCCAAAACAGAAGCTCTGGGAAGATGTACACTCTGAAAAGCTAAGTACAGTGTGGTACAGAAGAGCCAAGCTCCTCCAACTCTGCCCTCCCTGGCAAGCAGCACTGCCTACTACCCATTAATTTTTAGCAATTTAAGCTTTATTTTTAAAAACGCTTGATTTGTCTTGGTTTATTTACTTATTTTAAATTTTTATTCTGGACAATTTTAAATATACAAAAGTAGAGAGGAGAGTGTAATAAACCCACATGGGCCCCTTGTCCAATTCAACAAGTGTCAGCTTATGGCCAATCTTGTTTCAGCTATACCTCCCAACCCCTGCCATTATTTTAAAGCAAATCCAAGCCATTATGCCATTCATAAATATTTCAGTATTTCAGGAAGATATGGATCCTTTAAAAAAAAAAACACTGGTTTTATTTACTTCAAAATAAGAAGTTGCAGTGAAAGAATTTAGCATGGCGTTTGGAGAGGAAAAAGCCCTAATTGCCTGAAATCATTCAGATGCACTTGATTCTGGATTGGGATTTCAGGTTTGCTCTCATAGCCAACTCTATAGAGAGATGCCTCTCTGCTGCCTGTGGAGCTCCCCTCCAACAGTCACCCCTGTCTCCATCCTCCCCATATCATTCTACGGGGAAATCACTTACACGGGCATCTTAGCTTGAAAGCGTGTTGTGTTCCACATTTGTTGCAGTATTTTCTGGGGTATGCACATGTGTGTGTGTGTGTGTGTGTGTGTGTGTGTGTGTCTACAGCCGAGGGAGAGGGGTAAGAGAATATCACAAGGGTCTCTCATTTTCTACTCCTTAAATATCTGTGATTTTATAATACAATAAATAAGCATGTATTGCTTTTTTATCAGAAAAAGTAATGACCATATATTTATATTAGCATGATATAATGAGCTATAAATGTTATATAGTAGCATTATGTGATTTGTAACTCTAAAGAGATATTGTCCCTTTAAGAGAACATAAGTATGTACCAGAAAGCAGCTCACATCTAAATCGAGTGATTCAACAGCCTTGCAAAGGGCCCACCCATGCCCTGCCCACCATCACCCAGTCTAGACGGGTGTACCTCATCAGATAAAAAGAGCAAGTATAGGGGAATCTGGACATTCAGAACAGGTAACCCATGGCTGCGTAGCCATCATGGGGCTGCTAAAATAGGAAGATGTTTGGGGACTGGGGCCCCAAGTGAGGCAATGCCTTATGTTCTTCTTGCCCTTTCACCATCACCCCACACCCTAACCCCACCCTGTGCCCATTCTTGCTGCCTCTTACTTCTGGGGATAGAGTTGGAGAATTCCAGAAGTTTACAGTAACATTTAGATTGAGAAACAATGTCTTTGTACATTTAACACAACAATTGCCCCCAAATATTAAAAAGCATCATTAAAAAAAAAAAAGCTGCCTGCAAATCCACTAAATGGATAGGCTATAATTGGCCTCAAAACTTTCTATGGTCTGATGCTGGCTGTGTGTGTGAGTGTGTGTGTGTGTGTGTGTGTGTGTGTGTGTGTACAAGCATAAAAAAACAGCCTGGGAGGAAATACTGCTAAAGGTTACAGTGATCAGCACCGCATGATGAAACCATGGGCGACTTTAATTGTTCTTTATACTTTGCTGCATCTTCTAACTTTTTACACTGGCCATGAATTACTTTCACAATTAGGAAAATTTAAAACTTTTGAAAACTGAATAAACCAAGCTTTCAAGGCCTTCCCCCTGCGTTAGCTGGTGTCTCTGGGCTGCAGGGGGTGTGTGAGGACCAGATGTCAGAGTGCACATCTAGGATCTGACTATTGTATCTTTTGTCCAGACGCACACACAATTTGGCTAAACCCACAGCTATGCTACCTCCTGGTCTTTCTTAGGGAAGGACAACACTTGAACACCTGCCATCAAAAGGAAGGGTGTTGGCGGGGGCTGGGGTGGGGGTGGTGGTGGTGGCTTGCTCAGACCCAGAACTTTCCATGTGCACTTGAGTGACTGAGGGCAGCCGAGGTCAGAGCTGCTGTCTGTGGCTTCTTTGGGGAGCTGTTTCCATGAGGTTTGCACCCTTCAAACGTCCAGACACTGAGGTGGGGGTGGGGGCGGGTGGCACTCTGGGAAATGGACCTTAATTGTAAAACAAGAATGTCTGTTCTCTTTACTACAACTGTCCTAAAGGGTACAGCAGCTCCAGTGCTGAAAAATCCTCTGCAGAAAGGCTTGCAAGTGCCCAGACAGCCACCACTGCCCGCATAACGCCTCTCATGGGCGCATGTGGGCTTCCCTGGGCTGTTTGGGGATACTGAATTGCAACCTCTTAGACGTTCTGAACAAAGAAAACTCTCTTGGTAAATCTGCATCAGAATCCTACGGGGCGAATATCCCAACCCTCAATTTGCATGGAAAACTGAGGCTCAGAGAGGTTCGGGGCCGCGCCCGGAGCCACACAGCCAACGAGCCGCAACCGAGCTTCGAGCCCGGGTCCCTGCGCGGGGCCGCCCGCCTCCCTCCCAGGGCGCAGCCCGGCGGGGCAGGGAGTACCTGGCTCGGCGGAGGCCGCAGGCGGGCTGCGGCCGGAGGATCCTGCGGAGCAGCCGGCAGAGCCGGGGCCGGGCGCCCTCGCACGCCGTGCCGAGGCTCTCACGCATGGCCCTCGCGGGGCGCAAGTACCAAGGCTCCGCGCTTCCCGCCGCCGCCCGCCCTTTTATCGCTTCCCGATCCCGCAGCCCCCGCCCCGGGGCGGGGCGAGCCGGAGAAGCGGCCAGGGCTCGGCTGCACCCCGCGCTGGGACCTAACCAAGGTGTCAGCCCCTTAGGCTGCCGCCTCGCCCCCCGCCAGGCGCTCCTCGCCCCGCGCGCCTTCTACTTCTTCAGGGACATCCCGGGGCCCCGCTCCCTATGGCCCACCGTGGGCGTCCGCATGGCCGTTTGCCTTTTGGATGCTAAGAACCTGGGGGGAATGTATCTCCTCGGGTTTGCTTTATCCCCAGGAAATAACAATGATGACCATAATAACTCCCATTGAACAGGACTATATAGTTTAGAAAGCAAAACTGTCATTTCATCTACTCCTTACTAACCCCGGTCAAGAAGGCAGTTCTATATTATTACCCCATTTTATTGAAGAGGAAGCCAGGGCCCAGAGAGGTTAAGGATCTCCCCGTAGGCCACACAGCAGCCCCAATTCTGCCCAGGGCCATAGTCCAAGCTCTCTCCACCTCACAGGGCTGCTTGTTCCGGGTGTTTCAAGGAAACCAAAGAAAGTGCAGGGTCTCTGTTCTCCCCTACCCATGGGCTAGAAGGTAACATTTAATGTCACCTCTTGTGTCCCTTCCAGCAACCCCCTCCCCCTCCAGTCCTTGCTCCCTGGAAGATGCCAGAGCCTCCTGGCTTTGCTACATCTGTAAGTTGCTCCTTATATTTGGTCCAGGGATAGGGCAGCAGCCCTTGAACTGAGGGTGCAGGCCTCCTCCTGGCCATATGCCAGCATATTTAATCCCCAGCCCAATTTCAAGTGGAATGAAAGAGGGTACGTTTATTCTGAGCCAACTGCAACCCAGCTGCAACCCACTTAGCTTGACTTTGTTCCAAATTCCATATTTCTTCACCTAGGTGTTCCCATATTTGCCTTTGTGCTTAAAATACACACACACACACACACACACACACACACACCCTCACTTCCTAATCTTTGCTCACATAGGACATAGGTTTATCAATCACATGTAATAGGTTCTTGGTCTTATTAGACCTGATGGATTTGAAAACTTTTAAAAATCAAAATATATTAATTGGCTGCCTATAAGCAATAGGCAGATAAAATCCCCTTTCCTCTTCCAGTACCATCGTCCCACCCCCTCTGACTATCATCGCCGTCTAGCTGGGCTGACATCCTGCGAAAACCTTCTCCCCTCCCACCCCATCTCCCCGTAACCCACCAACCCACCCCCCTCGCCAGCACTACAGCCAGGCCAGGCACCCTGTGGTCTCCCCAGCACCTTTACCCTGGCACCCACTGCTCCTCAGTCTCCTGCAAACCTCCTGTCTTCCTCTCTGCCCTGCCCCACACACTAATTTATAAAGCTTCTTAATGTCTCAAACCAGCAAGGCAGGCATCTTTCTTGCATTCCCTCCCTGATAGCAGAAACTGGGTCTGTGTTCTCTGTCCCTTCACAGCCCTGCACATAGCAGGCCCTCAGGGAGAGCCCATAGAGTGTAGATTTTATGAGCTTGGACTTGGTTCAAACCTCAGCTCCACTACTTTCCAAATATTGACTTTAAGTCTCTCGATCTTGGAGAGCAAGGAAAATAATAGCTCCTGCCTCATTAGTGACACAGTAATAAGGACTTTATAAACATTGCCTATTATTTTTATATATTATATGAATGCAATTAATAAATGATTCACACAATTAATTGATAAACAGAAGGGCTTCACTGACACCCTTACAACCCGCAGCAGAGTAGTAGCAGGTGAGTCTTCAGCAAACAGTTGCTTAATGGACTCGAACACGCCCAGCATCAAAATAATGGCAGCCCAGTATGGTTATGTGCTAGGCTTCCTGAGGTTTGCATCTGGCTTTGTCACTTGCTAGCTGGGAGATCCTAAAAGGCTCTTTAAACTTTCTGGGTTTTAGTGTCCAATTCTCCAAAGTAGGAGAGTCGGACTCTTTCTTCAAGGATTGTTGGGAGGATTAAATGAATTAATGAGTGGTATTTTCCCTCCATCACCTCTAATACCTGATTTTAGCCCTTTCACCAGCCCACTCCAGCTTAAAGAGGAGAAAAAAGAAGTCAGATCAAGTGAGTGGTTTGCCTCAGGTCACAACACAGCTCAGAATCCTGCCTGGGATCTGAGCACAGATCTCCTGAATGATCCAAAGATACAAGTAGTTGCTCCTCAGGAGTAACAGTGATGCTATTAGAGGGGACGGGATAATCAGGGAGGAGGGTGTAACTGAGAAGTTAAGATTTAACCAATCATTGTGTAGATATTTCTTTAACTTTCTATTATCTTAGAATAGCCAGAAGGAACTAGCTGAAATTACTGAACTGAAACCCAGTTGTCTTGATCTTTGATGATGATATAATGAATAACCTTTATCTTGTGATTGTAAAAACTTTGTGACCAGCTCCCACTTGTTCTCCCTAATCCTGTTTTTCAACTTTATAGAGTCTAGTGATCACAAAAGACAGGCCCTAATGTTTATTATTAAAGGAATTTAAGTCAGCCCAGAACTAATCCATCCCAATTCCTAAATTATCTTGCTAGAAGAAGCTAGATCTAACCAAAATTGGACTGCCTGACATATACAGGAGATTAAATTTTAACCTATAAGTGACCTATACCTCATTATAATACTAAAAATCATGCCTATCATCATATTAAGGCTGCCCTTTTCTTACATATGTTCTTTCACTAAGCATGTAATCAATCTTGCATGCTCAATAATTAGATCACCTCTAATTACATCATCTAGAGCCACTGTGCTTGTTAACCTAAAACCTGTCTGTCTTTTTTCTTTTTTTTTTTTTTTTCATTTTTATTGGGATTGTTCAGATACCATACAATTACCAAAGATCCAAAGTGTACAATCAGTTGCCCCTGGTACTCTCATACAGCTGTGCATCCATCACCGCACTTAATTTTTGTTCATTTTCTAGAAACTTTTCATTACTCCAGACAAGAAATAAAGTGGAAGTTGAAAAAAGAAAAAAAAAAAAAAAAAGAAAGAAAGAAAAGGAAACTTGAATCCTCCCATATCCCTAACCAACCTTCCTCAATTGTTGTCTTGTAGTGTTGGTATAGTACATTTGTTACTGGTTTATGAAAGAATGTTGAAATACTACTAACTGTAGTATATAGTTTGCAATAGGTATATGTTTCTTCCCTATATGTCCCTCTATTATAAACTTCTAGTTGTATTGTCATACATTTGTGCTGGTTCGTGGAAGATTTTTCTAATATTTGTACAGTTGATCATGGACATTGCCCACCATAGGATTCAGTTTCATACATTCCCATCTTTTGACCTCCAACTTTCCTTCTGGTGACATATATGACTCTGAGCTTCCCCTTTCCACCTCATTCACACACCATTTGGCACTGTTAGTTATTCTCACATCTTGCTACCGACACCTCTGTTCATTTCCAATACAGAGTTACTACGGTTCAGGGAGACAGGTTTTTAGGCTGAAAGACCATCTGATCTTTGACTTCATGCTTAGCAATAAATTCTTTTTCTCTTTGAAACCCTGGTGTGTCAGGAGTTGGTCATTTGAGTGCATCAAGCAGAGAACCTCCTATTTTTTTAATCAGTATCAATTTGGTGACCCAGAAGAGACCAGTTTCCTAAGAAGTAAGCAGTTCAATTGCCCAAAGTTCTGGAGCCCCAACAGGATGGGTAAACATCGTAATCAAACCTTTTGCAGCCACTAGAGTCTTTTAGTCTAGAGGCTCAGGAACTGGATTTTTCTCTGCTCTGCTGGCACTCCAGACCCTTGGTGCTTTAAAAAGCTTCAAAGAGAGAACCAGTTTTCAGTTCCAGGTCTGGACATCTGACTGGGTTAGTGAGTCAGCAAGGTAAAGTGGATCAGGAAATTAATACAGAGGTTCAAGTCCCCTGGACCTGTGTTTTAAGACCTGGGTCCCACTTCCAGAACAATCCCCCTTGCTCTGGCCTCAACACCTTTTCTTGTTTGTTTTCTGTCTGTTGGGCACACTCCTGAAAAATAAGTTACCCAGCAATTAATAGTTATTCAATTAAATTAAGTGTTTAATGTCTGTTTAAATTGTTAGTGGTGTCTTACTGCATTTGTATTGTTCAAGTGTTCCTAATTGGTTACTGATTACTGGTTGCTATTCTTTAAAATAGGAAATTCTATTCTAATAGCATTGCTGAATGTTGAAAAATTAGAAAGATTTCTGTTAAGAGCCAATGGAAAAACAAACAAACAAACAAAGTTTATTTCTGTAACACACTCTGTCCTCAATATGATTTAGAATCAGGAAAGCAATGGCCTGAAAAAATGGTTCTATAGAAAAGGACACTGTATTACATTTAAAGTTGTTCTGCAAAAGAGAGCAGAAATGGAATGGAATGATATATATTCAATCCTTTATTCGTCTCTCTCAAAAGTACATTTCTATGTTTCTGTTTTTTGTGTGTCTAACCTTCTATTTGTGTCTGTCTGCTTATTCAATGTATATTTTCATACCTATGGATGGTAATAGCAAATTGATAAAAAGCGTTTCTTACAGAGCTCTGTTCGAATTGCCCAAAGATAAATAAGCACATCTATATTTAATTATATGTATTTATAAATTAGTACTCCTGAAGTCCCAGAGAAAAAGGAAAAAACCCTCTAGATCCCAGGGTTCAAGGTAGTAATTACCTATAATTACTGTAAACATCCTGGGCATTGGAAAGAAAAGGTAGGCTAGAATTTCTTGAAGGCAGCAGAGATCTGCCTTGGGGAAACAGCAAAGACTTTCCAATCTTCTGGGTCACATCTCTAAGCAAAATAGGGCTAATAATTGGAAACAATTAAAAGAAGGGCATAGGAACTCTCATCAACACTAAAGCTACCTTATGGGTCTTAAATCCCACTGCCCTCATTTTAAATGTTAAAACCAAATTTAACAAACCAGGCCTCATTCTTTCTGTCTCACCTATCCCTGCCCCTCAAGGCTCCTTAAACCTTGGCCAAATATGAATGAACCAGCTTAGTCAGCTATGGGGGAAGTGTTGGGTGCAGAAAGATGGGGCAGGTGTGGACTTCGTTTATAATTCTTCCTACTGAACCTGGAGATTAGAAATGGTAGACAAGGAAGAAATGCTGCAGAATAGGCCATGCTTGTTCTGAAAGAATTCCCCAATTAAAAATGATTTTTTCTAACAATACTTTTGTAACAGTCATTGCAATAAGTCATTATTAAAACATAAATAGCCTTGGGATAGGGGTAATTAAGATCTAATTGCCAAATTTCAGTAAGTAAAGGAAAATGTCCTTGAGAGTTATGGAAAAAGATTTATGCTTAAGATAAATTAAACAATTGTAGTATATTTTCCAGAGCCTGATAGTCAGTATGCTTTTAAAGGTGTTCATACAGTTAAGATACTGTGAAAGTAAATTTAAACAAGTTTACTGATAACATAAGCTAGCATTATATCTATTAGATCTTTAAGATGATAAAAACATGTTTGTGTTTTTTGAAATTAAGTTATTATTTTGACAAACTTTAATTTAAAAATAATTATGTTATGTAGGATGTTTAAAGATAGTATCAAAGATCTTTTTGGTAACAAGATATGCAGGTATGTAAAGAATTTAAAGACGTGCTCTGTTAAAGAGAGGTATGTATGAATGACTGCAAGAAGGAATGAAGTTGTGAGACATGTCCCCCTACATGGGACATGACTCCCAGAGGTGTAACGTTCTCAAGGTGAACGAACCTTGAGAACATTATGTTGAGTGAAATAAGCCAGAAATGAAAGGATGCACATTGTAAGACTTCACTAATATAAACTTACTATAATGAGCAAATGCTGAGAATTGAATCGAGAGCATAGGTACTAGGGGAAAGTGGACAGAGATTGGGCAATTGACGATGCAGGAGTGTGGAGCGTTCATTGAGGCTTGTTGTAAAGGTTCGTAGATTGTAAGCTCTTACAGCAGTCACATCTATTCCTGAGTTTTGACTGTTATTTAAGAGATGTTTATTTAGTACAAAATTTATATCCTCTGTAGCACACTTCCTAAGATAACCTGTATGGTCAGTTTATTTAAACAGCATGGTTGCATGGAACCTAGAATGGGGAATGAGATATTATTATTATTTACAGATTAATATGATACCCCTATGTACTCCAGAGTACTTTGGGCAGAAAATAAAAAAGTATTTGCAAAGTCCTCTTGAGGGACTGTGGAAAAATGTGGAAATATTAAAATTCTTCACCTAGGGAATTCCTGATATTCCTGCAGGCATTAAGGAACCACAATTTAATAAATCAAGCCCTTGATCTTGGGGCTTGCCCTTGTGAAACTTATTCTTGCAAAGGAGAAGCTAAGCCTACTTATAATTATGCCTAAGAGTCACCCCAAGACATCCTCTTTTGTTGCTCAGACATGGCCTCTTTCTTTCAGCCAACTCTGCAGATAAACTCACTACCCTCCCCCCTACATGGGACATGACTCCCAGAGGTGTAAAGTCTCTCTGGCAATGAGGGACAGGACTCCCAGGGATGAGCCTATCCCTGGCATCATTGGATTGAGAATGCTGTCTTGACCAAAAGGGGGAAAAGAAATGAAACAAAATAAAGTTTCAGAGGCTGAGAGAGCTCAAATAGAGTTGAGAGGCCAATCTGGAGGTTATTCATATGCATTATATTGATGTTCCTTTTTAGTTTCTAGTGTATTAGAATAGCTAGAAGGAAATACCTGAATCTGTCAAACAGTAATCCAGTAGACTTGATTCCTGATGATAACTGTATAACTATATAGCTTTTACCATGTGACTTGTGTGATAGTGAAAACCTGGTGACTGACGCTCCCTTTAAGCAAGTGTATGGGCAGATGAGTAATAAAATAATGACAAAAAATATGTAAATAATAGGGAGAATAAGGGTAATGGATAGTTTGGGTGTTCTTTTCTATTTCTTTTTTTATTTTTAATATATTTTTTATATTTTTTCCTTTATTTTGGAGTAATAGAAATGCTTGAAAATTGATTGTGGCGCTGAATGCACAACTATTTGAGGATACTGTATGCCGTTGGATGGATTATATGGTGTGTGAGTATATCTCAATAAAATTGCTTTTTTAAAAAAAATTTAAAAAAGGAAGGTATGTAGTTTTGTCCTCAAGAATGTGTGTAGGACAAAGCCTGGATGAATATGGAAAGTTGTAGGTTTGTGAAGTGAATTCTGTTTTTCATGGTCAATGCTGACCAAAAATGTGATAGGTTTGTTTATAATATTTTTTTAAAGAAGCTTTGTGTCAAACTGTGTATTCTACAAAACTGGAGTTTAGTTTTCTCTCTGTTAAAATAATGCAGACTGTTGGTCTGCTCTTAAGAATTGTAAAATTTTTTCTTAACCTTCTGAGTATTCTGTCTAGAAGACAAAGATTCTGTCATATCAGAATACTACCCTTGTTGATGTTAATGTTGACTTTAGCATCCTTTATTTTAGAAGACAAGTCTTCTCTTTTTTAAAAGAACTAAGTCAAACCTAACAACTTTTGGTATTTTACCCTCCCCAAAGTTGAACCCTAAAGGATAACTTTTTATTTCAAACTGTTGCAAAAGATTAGTTCTTTTACCTTATAAAAGTGAGGTGCTAAGAATAGTTTAATACATTACATGGGAAATGATGGGAAGTGCTATAATAATTAAAAGGGACTTTCTAACCTTCTGTTAGTTAAATTTATATGGGTAATATGTTACTCATATACTTAGAGATTGTATAAAATTCCTAAAAACTTGACAGTGTTCTCAATGTCCATGTTATGTCCTGATACTGATCTGCCTGATGTTAAACAACAATACGATGTAGCTGGTAAGGGTTTTAGTTATCATTAGAAGAATGTTACATGTCAGGAAACAACCAACTTTCCTTGTCAGTTACACTGTTTTGCGCTGATGTTTCTCTAAAAATGCATGCAGCCAACTACAAATAAGAACTTCACCTTCAACAAAAAGGGACTTCAAAAGAGATGCAAAGCAAATATATAAATTATGTTCTACCAGTTAATTAACATAACCCTGGTCAATGTGTAAAAGCGAGACAGGACAAAACTTCTTCTATGGTTTGTGGTTGATGATCCCAATATAAATTAACTGTCAAATGTTTTTATTTCTGAAAATAGCTTCGTTTAGAAAATGCCTATAAAAAATTAGGGCCTAGGTTGTAAGCTCTTACAGTAGTCACATTTATTCCTGAGCTTTAGCTGTTATTTCTAAATTCTGAGATGTTTTGCTCTTTGTGTATAACCTGGTAGCTTCCTGGAACTTTGGGTATCTGTGTGACAACTAAGATTCAGACTCCGAGTTCTCCACCTCTAGAAGTGCTAAAGGAGCAACACTACCCCATGCAGCAACTGTTAAAGAAGCTGAAAAAGAAATCAGACTTCAATTAGGGATATGCATGAAGCTAATCTGGTTAAGACTAAAGTAAATCAGAAGACAAGGTAAAAGATGATATTGTCTGTACTTTAAGACTTTAATTTCTGTGTGAGACCAAAGGAAGAGAGATTTGTTTTGTACAAAATTTAAATTTTCTGTAGCACATCATCTAATTTAACTTGTCTGGTCAGTTTATTTAAACTACTTAATTCAGCTTTATTTGACATTGAACCTAGAATAAGGAATGAGTTCTTGATATTCTATATGGGTTACTGTAATACCCTGACGCATTTTAGTATATTTTGGGCAGAAAATTTAAAAGTATTTGCAAAGTCCCTTGAGGGACTGGAGAAAGAAGACATGGAACTATCAAACTTCCTCATCTGGGGAATTTCTGTTATTCTCTTAAGCAATAGAGTCTCCCAATTAATAAGCCAAGCCCTTGATCTTGAAACTTGCCCTTATGAAACTTATTTCTGTAATGGTGAAGCTAAGGCTAATTATAATTAATGCCTAAGAGTCACCCTCTGAAAACTTCTTTCATGCTCAGATTTGGTCTCTCTCTTTCCAGGACAAACTCTGCAAATAAACTCACTATCTTACCCACTATGTGAGACTTGACTTCCAGGGGTGTAAGTCTCTCTGGCAACATCAGACATGACTCTCAGGGAAGAGCCCTGCCCTGGCATCGTGGGATAGGCAATGCTTTCTTGACCAAAAGGGGGAAAAGAAATAAAACAAAATAAAGGTTCAGTGGCTAAGAGATTTCAAATAGAGTCCAGAGATCATTTCAGAGGTTACTCTTAATGCAAGTTGCAGCCAGACATTGCAAACTACCACAGTATGCTGAGCCCCAAGCAATCGTGTTCTTATAAACCCTAAAGAGTACCACAGGTCTATCTAAGACCCTATAAAAGTTTTTCTTATTAAGTTTATTTTCCAGAAACCTAAAGCCTCTGGATTGATCCTATGCCAGTTAAGCCCTGAAACCCAGAGTAGCTGGTCTCTCCAAGAATAACAACCAGTTTCATTCCTCTACCCCATAATGTCGATACCCCTTTTCAGCATGAAGAAGTCAAAATGGCCATCTGCCAGATATCCCTCAAGATCTAGAGAATGGACAAACAAGAGAGGAGTTGTAACCCAGAAGATTACATTATATAGATATTTCTTTTTTTACTTCCTAGTATATTAGTATAGCCAAAAGGAAATACCTGAAAATACTGAACTGTAACCCAGTTGTCTTAATTTTTGATAATGATTGTATAACTACATAACCTTTATCTTGTGACATCTTGTGCTTGTTAACCTAAAATCTGCCTATCTTTTGATACTAGAAAACTATCAGAGTTACTGCAGTACGGGAAGACAGATTTTTAGGTCTATAGGCCTTCTGATCTCCTGCTTTGTGTTAAGCAATAAACTCTTTCTCTCTTTGAAATCTTGCTGTCCTAGTAATTGATCATTTGAATGCATGAGGCAGAGAACCTGCTGCTTTTGATCAGTATCAAGGGGAATTCAGGATAATCTCAAAAGATTGGGGATAGGTTGGGATTTGTTGAGGGGCGGAATTGCTGTGTACAGGCACTGGAATGTTGAGAATGGCCAGGTTAAGCAGGTGGGTAGGCCCTCTGTCTGGGTAGAATGATCATGTAGAAATTTCAGTCAAGCCTCAGTGTGATGGAAGGCAATGGGGAGCCACTGCAGACTCTAGAGCAGGAGCATGACATGCTGCCAGTCAAGTTAAAGGAAGAGAGGTGGTAGCCAGTGTGGGGGGCTGGAATTGGGGAGGCCAACTGTTGGGAACTGCAATGATAAAGTGGAGATAAGGAAAGGATGCAGGACTTGGTGATAGACTCCAAGGAAGGTCCGCATGGCTTCCGAGGGTTTAGGAATAGGTCAGACCTTCCTGAGACACCGGGAAGAGCAAAGAAGCCACCGTCAGCCTGCAGCACTTTGAGTCCCAGGTGCCAGAAGGACATCTAGAGGCCATCTGATCCTACCTTCTCTTGATCTCTTCACCACCTCAGCAATCATAGTCCATGCTGCCGGGTTTCAAACACATTCTCCTTCAGTTTATCCCACCCCCCATACCTTGACTGTCCTGCTCAAGAACCTACTGTGGATTTTCAAGAAGATGGCAGCATAGAGAGGAGTGGAAGTTAGTTAGGCCCCCTGGAGCAACTAATAAACAACCAGGAACAACTAGTAAATGATCTGGAATAACAGCTGGGGGACAACCATGACTGTCCACACACCATGCACTAACCTGGATTGGGAGGAATGCCTGAGATCACAGCATGGAATCTGTGAGTAGAAACTCTGGGACATGAGCTAAGAGCCCCCTCCTGCCATGGTAGCTCAAACTGCAAAGCCTCGCTGTGACAGAGAGCAGCACTCTCTAAACAAGTGAACATACCTCAGTCCAGCTCCAACTGGGGTTTTAATTGGCAAATGTGGACTGCTTAATGCAAACTACAAATCCCCAACAAGCAGATAGAGGCTTTTACTGATGACAGAACTTGAAGAGCCAGGGGACTTCTCTGTTCCAGGAGGGGGAGCCCAAAGGACCAGGTGCTATCTCTGGCCAGCGGGTAAAGCTAGGGGGACCATGGACTGGCCCTGAAGGGGGGCTTTCTGTCCCTTTTTCTCTCTCTCTCAACCTGAGTGGCTCAGTGGAGAAAACATCAGCCATTTTCAGTTCTCAGCTCTCTGACCCAGACAAGGGTGGAGATAGCAGAGTCAGAGAGACAAAGAACCTATTAAATGCAGATGATAATTCCTAGGAGGTCCTAGGAGGTGTATCTTCCTTAAAAGGAAGGAGGTGGTGCCCAGCTCTACTGCCGGTCTTCCATTCAGAACCAGACCCCAGAGCCTGGGGAAAACTAAGTGGGCCACACCTCCTTACACCAGTCAGGAGTGACAGGCTGACAGGTGCTACCTGCTGGGCAGGTTAGGAAAAGCACAGTGGCTTGAGGCCTCACAGGGTGTGTCAATCTTCTAAGACACACCCCCAGGGAAACCTGATACTGAATATTGCCCCCTTCTGGGACCTGAGCCTGTTCTGGTCTGGGAAAATCTGATTGGGGTAACCAAGGAAACCAGATGCCTAGACAGCAGAAAACTACAACCTACACTAAGAAAAACAAAGTTATGGCCCAATCAAAGGAATAAACTTACACTTCAACTGAGATACAGGAACTGAAACAACTAATGCTAAATCAATTTAAAAAGTTTAGGGAATATATGGCAAAGAGATGAAGCATATAATGAAAACACTAGGTGTACATAAGGTAGAAATCGAAAGTTTGAAAAAACAACTGTCAGAATCTATGGAAATGAAGGGCACAACACAGGAGATGAAAGACACAAGGGAAACGTACAACAACAGATCTCAAGAGGCAGAAGAAAACACTCAGGAACTAGAGAACAGGCACCTGAAATCCTACACACAAAAGAATAGATAGGGAGGGGGGGCGGGGCAAGATGGCAGCATAGAGAGGAGTGGAAGCTAAGTAGTCCCCCTGGAAAAACTACAAAAAACCAGAAACAACTAATAAATAATCCAGAATAACTGCAAGGGGACAAACGAGACCATCCACTCATCATACACCAACCTGAACTGGGAGGAATGCCCGAGAACACAGCATAAAATCTGTAAGTAAAACCTGCGGATCCAAGTTGCGAGACCCCCTCCCCCATAGCCTGAGCTGCAAAGCCTCGTGGTGCCAGAGAGAAGCTCTCTCCCAGAAAGCGAATATAGCTCAGCTGAGCTCCAACTGGGGTTTTAAGTAGCGAGTGTGAACTGCTCACTACAGGTACGCATCCCCAAAAAACAGACAGAGGCTTTGGGTGACGACTGACCTTGGAGAGCCGGAGGGTTGCCTTGGACTGCATCTGAAGGGGACTATCTGTTTCTTTTTCGGCTCAATGGAGAAAGCCCCAGTCATTTTCAGTTTCCAGGGCTGTGACTCGGGGAAGGGTGGAGACAGCACAAGCAGAGAGCGAGACTATTGAAATGCTAATGACCTCCACCTGGGGGGTCTATCTTCTCTAGGAGGAAAGGGGTGGGGCCCTTTCCATTCAGAACCAGACCCCAGAGCCTGGGGGAACACGGCCACACTGCCTCACACCAGTCAAGAATTATAGGCTAATAGGCATCACCTGCTGGGCAGAAAAGCACAGTGACCTGAGGCATCAAAGAGTGGAGCAATTTTCTAAGACACACCCTCAGGGAAACCAGATGCTGAATATTTCTTCCCTCTGGGACCTGAGCCTGTTCTGGTCTGGGAAACCTGATTTGGATAACCAAGGAAACCATGCCTAGGCAACAGAAAATTACAACCTACACTAAGAAAAACAAAGTTATGGCCCAGTCAAAGGAACAAACTTATACTTCAACTGAGATACAGGAATTTAAACAACTAATGCTAAATCAATTCAAAAAGTTTAGAGAAGACATTGCAAAAGAGATAGAGGCTGTAAAGGAAACACTGGGCATATATACGGCAGAAATCAAAAGTTCAAAAAAACAACTAGTAGAATCTATGGAAATGAAAGACACAACACAAGAGATGAAAGACAATGGAAACATACAACAGCAGATCTCAAGAGGCAGAAGGAAACACTCAGGAACTGGAGAACAAAACATCTGAAAGCCTACATGCAAAGGAGCAGATGGAGAAAAGAATGAAAAAATATGAGCAACGTCTCTGGGAACTCAAGGGTGAAACAAAGTACAATAATGTACGTATCATTGGTGTCCCAGAAGGAGAAGAGAAGGGAAAGGGGGCAGAAGCAATAATAGGGGAAATAATTAATGAAAATGTCCCATCTCTTATGAAAGACATAAAATTACAGATCCAAGAAGTGCAGCATACTCCAAACAGAAGAGATATGAATAGGCCTATGCCAAGACACTTAATAATCAGATTATCAAATGTCAAAGACAAAGAGAGAATCCTGAAAGCAGCAAGAGAAAAGTGATCCATTACATACAAAGGAAGCTTGATAAGACTATGTGCGTATCTCTCAGCAGAAACCATGGAGGCAAGAAGGAAGTGGTGTGATATATTTAAGATACTGAAAGAGAAAAACCTCCAACCAAGAATCCTATATCCAGCAAAGCTGTCCTTCAGGTATGAGGGAGAGCACAAAATATTTTCTGACAAACAGACAATGAGAGACTTTGTGAACAAGACACCTGCCCTACAGGAAATACCAAAGGGAGCACTACAGGGTGATAGAAGACAGGAGTGCGTGGTTTGGAACACAATTTTGGGAGATGGTAGCACAACAACATAAGTACACTGAACAAAGGTAACTATGAATACGGTTGAGAGAGGAAGGTGGGGAGCATGTGAGACACCACAAGAAAGGAGGAAAGATAAAGACTGGGACTGTGTAACTTGGTGAAATCTAGAGTATTCAACAATTGTGATAAAATGTACAAATATGTTTTTTTACGAGGGAGAACAAGCAAATGTCAACCTTGCAAGGTGTTAAAAATGGGGAGGCATTGGGGGAGGGATGCAATCAGCATAAACTAGAGACTGTAAGTAATAGAATCATTGTATTATGCTTCCTTTAATGTAACAAAGGTGATATACCAAGGTAAATGCAGATAAGAGGGGGGGATAGGGGAGGCATGTTAGACACTTGACATTGGTGGTATTGTCTGATTCTTTACTTTGATTTAAGGTTATTTTTCCTTTTGCTGCTTCCTAGCTGTTATTTTTTTTTCCTCTTTCTTTTGCCTCTCTACCTTCTTTGACTCTCTCTCCTGCTTTGTGGAAGAAATGTAGATGCCCTTACATAGATAGTGGTGAAGGTGGTGAACACATAAATATTGACCATGCAGAGAACCATTGATTATTTACTTGGGATGGAATGTATGGTGAGTGAACAAAACCATATTTAAAAAAAAAAAAGGGTTGATGAAAAAACCTCGAGGGCAATATACTGAGTGAAATAAGCCAGACACATAAGGACAATTATTGCAGGGTCTCACTGATAGGAACTAATTATAATATGTAAACTCATAGACATGAAATATAAGGTACCAAGATATAGGACGAGGCTTAAGAATGGGGAGTGGTTGCTTAGTATGAGCAGAATGTTCAATTAGGATGAACTTAAATGTTTGGAAATGAACAGGGGTGTTGGTAGCAAGATGTGAGAATAACTAACAGTGCCGAATGGTGTGTGAATGAGGTGGAAAGGGGAAGCTCAGAGTCATACATGTCACCAGAAGGAAAGTTGGAGGTCAAAAGATGGGAATGTATAAAACTGAATCCTATGGTGGGCAATGTCCATGATCAACTGTACAAATACTAGAAATTGCTTCCATGAACCAGAACAAATGTATGACAAAACAATTAGAAGTTAATAACAGAGGGGCATATAGGGAAGAACTATATACCTATTACAAACTATATACTACAGTTAGTAGTATTTCAACATTTTTTCATAAACAGTAACAAATGTACTATATCAATACTACGAGTCAATAATTGAGGGGGGTTGGTTAGGGATAGGGGAGGATTAGAGTTTCCTTTTCTTTTTTCTTTTTTTTCATCTTTCACTTTATTTCTTATCTGGAGTAATGAAAAGTTTCTAAAAATTGAACAAAAATTAAGTGTGATAGATGCACAGCTGTATGAGGGTACCCAGGGGCAAGTGATTGTACACTTAGGATCTTTGGATAATTGTATGGTATCTGAACAATCTCAATAAAAATAAAAATTATATTAAAAAAAAAGAACAGATAGGGAAAAGAATGGAAAAATATGAACATCTCAGGGAATTGAATGAGAACATGAAATGCAAGAATGTACGTGTCATGGGTGTCCCAGAAGGAGAAGAGAAGGGAAAAGGGGCAGAAGCAATAATAGAGGAAATAATCAATGAAAATTTCCCATCTCTTATGAAAGACATAAAATTACAGATCCAAGAAGCACAGTGTACCCCAAACAGAATAGATCTGAATAGTCCTATGCCAAGGCACTTAACAATCAGATTATCAAATGTCAAAGACAAAGAGGGAATCCTGAAAGCAGCAAGAGAAAAGCGATCCATTACATACAAAGGAAGCTTGATAAGACTATGTGCAGATTTCTCAGCAATGGAGGCAAGAAGGAAGTGGGGTGATATATTTAAGATGCTGAAAGAAAAAAAAACACCAACCAAGGATCCTATATCCAGCAAAACTATACTTCAAATATGAGGGAGAGTTTAAAATATTCTCTGACAAACAGACAATGAAAGAGTTTGTGAAAAAGATACCTGCATGACAGGAAATACTAAAGGGAGCCGCTACAGACATAAAGGAAAAGACAGGAGTGAGAGGTTTGGAACACAATTTGGGTGATGGTAGCACAGCAATGTAAGTACACTGAACAAAGATGACTGTGAGTATGACTGAAAGAGGAAGGTTAAGAGCATATGGGACACCAGAAGGAAAGAGGAAAGATAAAGACTGGGACTGTATAACTCAGTGAAACCTAGAGTGCATGAGGGAGAACAAATGAAAGTCAACCTTGCAAGGTGTTAAAAATAGAGAGGTATTGGGGGAAAAATACAATCAGTGCAAACCAGAGACTACAATTAACAGAAACATTGTATTATATTTCCTTTAATGTAACAAAGGCAATATACCAAAGCTAAATGCATATAGAAGTGGGACATAAGGGAGGGATATGGGACTCTTGGCACTGGTGATGTTGTCTGACTCTTTATTCTACTGTAGTTTAATGCTATCTTTCCTTTTGTTGCTTCCTAGCTGTCGTGTTTTGTTTTCTTGTTTTCTTTCTCTCTTTCTTTTTTCTTTTTCTTTTGTCTCTCTACCATCTTTGAGTCTTCCTCCTTCTTTGTGGAAGAAATGGAGATGTCATATATAAAAAGTGGTGATGGTGGTGAATACATAAATATGTGATACAGGGAACCATCAATTGTTTACTTAAGATGTAATGTATGAGGTGTGAGCAAAACCATCTTAAAAAAAAATGGGTTGATGAAGAAACCTTGAGGGCACTATATTGAGTGAAATAAGTCAGACACATAAAGACAAATATTGCAGAGTCTCACTGATAAGAACTAATTATAAAATGTAAACTCATTTTATAAGTTACCAGGATATAGAACGAGGCTAAAGAATGGGGAGTGGTTGCTTATTATGAGCAGAATGTTCAGCTAGGGTGAACTTAAATGTTTGGAAATGGACAGAGATGATGGTAGCACATTGTGAGAATAACTAACAGTGCTGAATGGTGTGTGAATGTGGTGGAAAGGGGAAGCTCAGAGTCATGTATGTCACCAGAAGGAAAGTTGGAGGTTAAAAGACGGGAATATATAAAACAGTGAATCTTTTGGTGGGTAATGTCAATGATTAGCTGTACAAATATTAGAAATCTCTTTCATGAGCCAGAACAAATGTATGAAACTATAACTAGAAGTTAATAATAGAGGGGCATATAGGGAAAAAAATATACCTATTGCAAACTATATACTACAGTTAGTAGTATTTTAACATTCTTTCATCAACAGTAACAAATGTACTATACCAAAAACTATGAATCAATAATGGAGGGGGGATTGTTAGGGATATGGGAGGATTTGTGTTTCCTTTTTTTATCTTTCTTTCCTGGAGTAATGAAAACGTTCTAAAAATTGAAAAAAAAAATTGTGGTGATGGATGCACAGCTGTATAATGGTACCATGGGCAATTGATCGTAAACTTTGGATCTTTGGATAATTGTATGGTATGCGAACAATCTCAATAAAAAAATTATCATTTCAACATGTAATAAATATAAAAAGTTACTAAAAAAAAAAAAAAAAAAGAACCTACTGTGGCTCCCCACTGTCCAGCAAAGCAAGTCTAAATCCCCTACCCTGCGTTTAAGTCCTCCATGTTCTGACCTTGATGTTTCCTATCCCAGCCCCACAGACCACCCCAGGTC
Source organism: Choloepus didactylus (assembly GCF_015220235.1). NCBI lineage: Eukaryota > Metazoa > Chordata > Mammalia > Pilosa > Megalonychidae > Choloepus > Choloepus didactylus. Next base: position 26,468,153 of record NC_051324.1, on the reverse strand, counting down.
CAAGCACAGTCATGCTCAATTCTGCCTGAGTCTTTGCTCACCCTGTCCTCTCTTTCGGTGTGTGTGTGAGGGGGGGGGCTTTGCATCTCCTCCTCTCCTCTGCACATGCTACCCCTCTTCAAAGTCCACAAAGTCCACATCACTTTCATGAAGAAGGGGATGCTGTTTGACATTGCTCAATCCCATTCAAGTGCCAATAATAACAATGACAACAGCTACGACAGATGCTATTTTTTGAGCCCTTACTCCACGCCAGGCACTGTGCTGTCATTTACATCCAAAAACCCCTTCAATTCTTGCCACAGCCCAGGAAAAAAGTATTACTACCTCCTTCTTACAGATGAGGAAACAGTGGCTCAGAGGTTAGGGAACTTGCCAAAGGTCACAGAACTATTAAGTGACAAATCCACATGCTTACCCCCAGGCCCCCGTGACCGGTCCGCTCAGGGAGGCCACGCTGCCTGCCTCCAGGGGGCGCCTTTCCCAGTGTAGTCCGTGGGAAAGTGGCTCTGGAGCTGGGCAGCCAGTGCGGCAGCCCTTGTGGGCTGGGGCTTTGGTTTGCTTGGTGCTATCATTTTATTGCAGATTGACTTGGAATTTCCACTCGAGCAAGACTCAACCTCCAGTCCAAGGATGAGAACTCTTCCTCAGTATTCTGGAAGCCTGTCCACTGACTGCCTAGTTGCCTGGCAACTGGTTAGTTGACTGACAAATTCTCTCAGCTTGGGGATGGGTGGAGAGGCGCAAAGAACCTCAAAATTTGGGTCCAAATTCCTGGTTCATAATTCCCAGTCACCTGACCTTGGGGGAAATCATTACCCTCTTAGGGCTTCTATTTCCTCATCTGTGAAATGAAACAAAAGTGTCTGCTTGGCAGAACTGCCGCAAAGATCGGTTGCGATGGAATGCCTGTGAAGTGCCTCGCGTGGCTTGGCACTGTGTAAGTGCTCAATGAATTATAATAAAGGCTAGCATTTATCAAATGCCTACTGGCTGCTGGACACATTGCTACTTGCTTTGCACATGCACCCTGATTTCATCTTTGATGTGCTTTGAGATGGGTACCACTAGCAACCTTACACTGCAGGTGAGAACATCTGAGGCTCAGAGAAGTGCGCTTGCCCTAGCTCACACAGCCAGTGAGGGACAGCACCAGGCCAGCGAGTGGGCACCGCACAGGGTGGAACCCAACAAGTCTAACTCACAGCCTGGTACTCTTAACCGGGACGATATTCGAAATATCTAACCACTGGGGAGCATGGGCACTGACGAGTCAGAACAAGGGCTGGCCAGGATGGCACCAGGTTCTAATCAATAGGCTCTACTGCCTCCCATTCTCACATCAGGTCCCTTCCCATTTTCTTCCCCAAGAGATTCCTTGTTCCCAAGGCCAGGTCTGTGCCTCGTCCCTTCCTTTGTCACACACTGCCAGGTACAGTGAGATGCCCAGTAAACAGTGGCCGTACTGAATTCCAACAGGGACGCCCAAAAAGCAGCCTACGAAATCCGAGCTTGCATAGAGGCCAGAGGTGGAGAGAGGAATTCTGAGTCGGGGGAGCAACAGGGAGAAGGGAAACCGAGGCAGATTCATGCGAGGCAAGAAGCTGCAGCAGGGGCCGACCTACCTGGAGGGGGGATGCGTGGCCTTCCTTGTGTTGTTGTTGATGTCCTTTTCCTCAGTCCAGCCGAGCTGGTAAGGTTTGACCTTGAACAGGAACTTCCAGGGGCAGGTCATTGTTTGTGGCTTTGCAAAGCAGGTCACTTCTCTGGATTTAAACTCAGACGTTCTTCACTGTGGGGCTGATGAAGGGGTAGGAGATGGTAGCAGAAAGTTGAGGAACATCGTCAGAACTGGACCTTCTCACGGTGGTTGGCTCATTAAAGAATCAATTCCAAAGCTAACGTGAGCCTTGAACAGCCCCTTCATCGATGCTCTGCAGCCTCTGTTCCTATTTCGGGTTGGGTTTGGGGACCTTGTGGACATAGACTTCAATTCCACAAATCACATAACAATCTAACTGAAGAACATTTGACCCACTGCTCAACGAGGACAAGCCATGGTCCCCGTGAGCCTCCTTCACGAGACCTGCTGACCCAACTTACCTGGAGCAAGTATCATCACTGCCCCGAAGCAAGTCAGGAAGGAACCAGACAGGTCACTGAAATGGAGGCCCTTTTGCCTGATGGCCTGCAAAGAGCGTTCCCAGCACCTGTAATTAGCAACTGTCATTTTGTGCCTGTTACTGGGGAAAGCACTCAAGGTGTAGCTCTCTTTCTTTTAAGATCTTGCAATTGTTGGTCATCCTAAGTCAGCATTACTGTCTGTTCCCTTTTTATTATTTAGGGAGGGAGGGAATAATTGTTTGTGAAAAAATGTACTCAACTCTCAGTATTTGAGATCCTTTCCTTTAAACAAGATAAGAAATGGATACCTAAGAGGACGCCCAGGTCTGGGCTTGTCCACAGCAAATCCCCTCACTGGGAAAACCCTTTGCCCTGGAAGGTAGTGCAGTGACATGGCCCATATAAGAATTTAGAGCTCCACAGGCCTTGGTTCAAATACTGGCTCATGACCTGGATCAAGTTATGTAACTTGAAACTCATCCCTTCATCCATGAAATGGGCTTAATGATATCTCTCTTACCAGAATTTGTTTGGCAAGGGGAGGGGGATGAGATAAGATAATCTATGTAAAATTTTTAATATATACTCCTCTCCATTCTGAATTTTCCAGTAAGTTTTTCTTGTAATATTACAACCATCACAACTATTTGCAGAGATGTCTTTCCCTAGACTTTCTACCAGCTTATCTCTGTAGGCATAAAATTCCCACAGCTTTCCAAGCCTTCCCAAACAGGATGAATTAAAACCCTCTCAAAACAGGAGCTTCCCCAGAAATGAAGACTCACCTTCTCAGCTGTCTGCGTGAACTCTGCCGGGTAAGAACAAGCAAACCAGAGTTAAACCTGGGCCGTGAGAACTCCAGGACCCTCTGTCACTGCCCAGTCACCTCACCAAGGTTGGCTGAGAGGTTTCAAATGAACAATGTTGCGTTCCCTGGTGCCAGAGCCTCAGTCTTCAACTCTCTGCAAAGTTGTGATCACACTGGCAGCTAAGAAATATTTATACCCATCCTCATGCCATCCAGGGAGCCGTTTTTGCATAAAGAGCCTCTTTTTTGTTTCCAAAGGGTGTGCCCCTGGTAGGTGTACAGTTAGCCAATTTATGACTGGGATTCCTGGTCAGTGGGTGACTTGGTCCTGTTTACATCACTCTGTTGGTGCATCCTCAGTGGAGCCACCTCTTCCTGGTCCCAAGTCCAAGGAGGTGGCTCATTGGCAGGGTGGCTGGGTTGATAAAAGTCACCATGGAAGCAGATTTTGTTTGGCCAAGGCATATTGCCTCACTTTCAGAAAATGGGTTTTTTTTTTTTTTTCCCAGCAAGGAGCTCTCTGGTTAATTCTCGTCCATCCTTTCAGTTTCCTGTCTGCGGCAGGGGTCCAGGAAGCAGGGCAGGGAAACAGTGACAGTATGGAAACACACTGGAAAATGCCCAGCTTACAGGAGGCAGCGATAATGGATGCTGCCAGCATTCAAATATTCAGCCTCCTGAAATATTCAGCTTGAGGTTTTTGGAAGGGCAGGAAGGGAAGGCAGTTGGCACAGAGTAGCCTCTTAGATATCGGTGTCACTCAAGTCTCATCCATTAGTTCCAAATAAGCTTTGGCAGAATGGCAGAGTGATTTAGTTTCTACAGGGGAAAAAGGACTTTTTCTTATAATGGGCGAAACCTTCATTTTTAAATGTGGCATCCCTATATGGTATGAATTTTGCCATTATAAAAGTAAAATAACAACCACAATAGGAAGGAATCAAAAAATAAAGGGGAAAAAAAATCACCCTAGTCTCACCATCTGAACAAATCTCTGTCACCATATGTTTATTTCCTTCTTGTCTTTCCCAGATTAAGTTCAGCATCATAATGGATTGAATTTGTCTACGATTCACAATCTACAAGTCACAAAAAAGACAGGAATAGTAGCTCAGAAGAAAACTTTGTTGAATAAAGGAATGAATGAGAAATAACAGTAAACTGCAATGAGTTTTAACAAGTCAAAGCCATCCCTCTTTCAGGCGTCGGCCCATTCAGTTCAGGGAAACCAATGTCTGCTGAAGAAGGGCACAGAGTCCCTGGCTCAAGGAGTGCAGAGTCTAGAGAAAGAAATGCATAACGTAGTACATGGTGATACGTGCCGTGATGGAAGGACAGTGCCGAAGTAGCTGCATCTGCCCTGCTCAGGGAAGGTTCACAGAGGAGGGGACACCAGGGTGGGATTTCAAGGGATGATAAGGAGTTTTATGCACCCCAACTTCCATTCCCTGTACCTGCAATATTCTGGTTACACCTGCAACAAATGCACGTACTAACTCATTCAATACCCCCAACACCACCATGTGATGGGCACCCTTACGATTCATGGTTGGTTTTGTTTCAAAAGATGCAGTTATTCAGTTATTTGATCCATTGAACATGACAGATGGAATTTGGTGTATACAAGCAGTGAAATCCCAGGACATGTGTATGCTACCCTTCCCTTGAGGCTCATGTCCTGGGTTGCCCTCTTAGAAGCTTCCATCCCAATGCAGAGGACCTCTCCCAGTGCAGTCCCTGCTGAGAGTCTCCACAGCCTCATAACTTGTCGATTTGCCTCCATGAGGGGCAAATCCTCCTTTTCCATGACCCCTGGAACTGTGTGATGCTTATAGTCTGGCCTGCAGGGACCCCTGTTACCCCGCGCCCGCCTCTGATGCAGCATCTGCCTGCTGTGATGCTCTTGACCTGGGACAGGTCAGCAGGGGTGTCTAACCCAAGCACTGCGCTTTGAGGACATGGCTGGAATTAGCATGAAAGACTATGGGCTCTGGCAACAGCTCCACTGCTGACCTGCTGCGTGACTTTGGAAAAGCCATCTCACCTCTCTGGGCTGGGCTTTCACATGGCAAATGGTGGCCACACCTCATTTTCAAAGATAAAAGTGACTCAATGAGATACAAGAAAATTGGACAAAAAGACAGCCAAGCAGGAATTTTAATCCTTGCTGTGGGTTGGTGGGCAAAGATTTCTTTTTTCGCTAAGAGCAAGCAGATAGATGTAACTGGCCTTCCAGGGTGCCCCTCAGCAGCTGGGTCAGTGGTTCACCACAACCTTTTGCTTTTGAATTCCTGATACTCTTTTTCTGTTTTTTGGATCTTAAATCTTACAGTTTTGTTTTTAATTTTAATTTTAAAATCTTATCGTTTTGTCTTTAGTTGGGATAACAGTCACATAACAGAAAATTCACCATTTTAACCATTTTAAATTGTACGATTCGGGAGCTTTTAGTGTATTCACAGTGTTAGGCAACCATCGCCACCATCCCAGTACTCTTTGACTGGGGAATGGGAAGAGGCAGGGAGCGAAAACAGATAAGGATTGCGAAGCACAGAAAGGTTATGGAACTCCACGCAGTCACACAGGGTGGCAGCCCCCGAGCCCAGACGGAACAGAGGGGCTGCTGATGTCCACCCCAGAGCCCTTGCCTGCAGGATCCCAGCCCCGGCCCCCCATCCTGAGGTCATCACGGACCTCCCTCTGCATCTTCTGCAGCTCCCCGGGCCTGAAGGGCTGCCTCCCCCTTGGCCCTGCTCACCCAACAGGCCACATTCCTGGGCCTTTTCTGATGACAGATATGGCAGGTGAGCTCTGGCTCCCTCACAGCCAGGGAGAAATCAAAGAGCCCTTGAAGGGCAGGCAGGGACAGGTGGGTGCTCAGGAGTGGAGATGGAGGTCCCAAGGCTGCTGTGGGGCAATGCCCTCCTCCTTCACTCCCAGAGTATCCCAGACACCATGCTGACAGCGGCATTTCTCAGCCTCATCACCCTGGGACTGATTATCCATCCAGTAAAGTTGATCTATCCCTTCGCTAGGCTGTGGGGACAGTTTAGGTCCTGTCGGCCCTCGGGAGGTAGCACTTCTGAAGCCCTTTCCACAAAAACAACTATCAGAGCTCACACGAGTGCCAGGCACTATATGAGGTACTTACATTTAATCCACTCAATAGTCCTATGGGGTAGATGCTATTATTAGCCCCATTTTATAGATAGGGAAGTTGAGGCTGAGAGAAGTTAAATGACTTGTCCAATATCACACAATCAGGCAGTGGCAAGGCTAATCCTAGAGTCTTAACTCGCAGGCTGGAGCCCCCCACCCCCACACCACTGCAGTGAAATGGGGATGGCCTGAGCCCAGACACAGCCGAGGGGATCCTGGCTCCAGGGCCCAGGCTCCTGCAGCACACCTGCTGCCTTCCTTGGTGTCTTCTCTTCCCCCACCCACCTGAAATAATAATTCCCAAAGATGAGAACAATTAGAGCTACCAGGTAATGACCACTTGCTCAACAAATACAGCCAGGTCCTGAGCTTTACCTGCCTTGCCTCTGTGATCCCTACAACAACGCTATGCAGAGGTACTAGTATTATTCCTATTTCACAAATGAGGAGAGATTGGGCCACCTGCCCAGCGTCAGCTCATGGCCAGCAAACCGAGGCTGGAATCCAGGTCTGAGATCGAGGTCCTGGCTGGACTCTAGATTACTCACCTTGTGGACTCACCATACACGTGTCCATTTGCTCACAACCCAGGGGTAAGGCAGGAAGTGACAGGACAGGGCATTGGAAATGGAGGCCAAGGTAAGAGGGTTACCAGGATGGTAACCCTGCAGTGCCAATGTCAGGGACCAGCTCTGCACACTGCAAAGTGGTGAGCAGCCATTTGGCAGGAGGAAAGGAGTACAGGTCAACCAAGCCCCTGCTGCAAGCCCAAGCTTCACAGAACCCCATGGGATGCCTTTACCGGCCCTTTGAGGGAGCCTCTATTGTCCCTAATTTACAGAGGAGGAGTCTGCACCTCAGAGAAGTGATGTGACCTGCCTGAATCACACAGGGAGCAAGGGGCAGAGGCAGGATGTGAAGCCAGAACTGTCAGGATCCTAAGGCCAGGCTCTTACTGAGGCCACATATTTATGGGGTGCCTATCAGGCAGATAATAGGCAAAGGGGTGATGCCAAAGACACAGCGCTTATCCTCCCTCCCAGAATATGCATAACAATAACAGAAAGGAAAGCCCTAAGCTCCACAAGGACAAGAAGATCTGTCTGTCACGCTTATCCCTGTGTTTCCAGAGTACACAGCAGATGCTCACACAATGATTGCACAGATGATTTATGCACAGCATTTTGCCTACCCTCATGATAACCCCACAAGGCAAATGCCATTTATCCCATTTTACAGGTGATCCACTTGCTCAAGGACCACAGAGCAAAACTGGCACAGTTGAGAGTTGAGACCCATGTGCCCTCAGTTCCAAAGCCAGGAGATGTGCTGACCCCAGTGGTCTCTGAAGTGCTCGCTGTGCTACACAGATGTGGAAGGCACTGGGCTTTCAGGGCCTGGGAGAGCTCAGGAAGGCTGAAATCCTTCTGGGCAGAAGGAGGTTTGAAGGATAGAAGGATTTAGAAGGGGTGAGGGGACAGAGGAGGACATCTCAGGTCAGGGGAAAAGCCTCAGCCTCTGTCACTTTGCGATGGTGACTTGGCTGTGTGTGTGTGTGTGTGTGTGTGAGATCCACAGAAAGTTAAATGTCCTATTGAGACTTCAGTCCACTCAAGTGCCCAAAGGAAGGCGGTGGAAAGAGACTTTCTAAGTAGCCTCCCGGTTGTGATATGTTAATGCGTTTGGGTCTCCAAAGAGGCGTCCAGCACCGGAGTGACACGTCATTCTTTGATTGACCACTGGAGGGCGTGAGTCATGTAAATTCCGGCAGCCTGGAGCCAAGGTGTCCTCAGGTTTGTCCCACCTTGAATGACTTGGCGATGACAGAAGCAGAGAGTTTTGCTGGAAATGCCCAGATGATTACCCTGGGGTGGAAAGGCCCAGGATGGTCCAGGAGATGCACCGGCTTTGCTTGCTGAGTCCCTAGAGCATGACTCACGCCGGCTGGAGAAGGCCTGGCACCTCACTGGCATGGCCGGCGAAGTGTGGGCGGCCAGCCCACGTGAGGGATTTTCTGTAAGGGCCTGGTTTCTTGTCGACTCCCCGCAGGACGTCCCCCCTTCCCACCTTCCCACGGTGCCTCCTAAGCGCTGCCCTTCAGTTTGAAGATTAATAAACACAGTGGCTCAGGGCAGGTCATGAGGTGAGGCGGTTCAGGAGACAAGGATTTGGGTAAAAGTAGTGAACTGGGAGGTGCAGGGGACACCAGTAGGGGAGTGGGGAATGAAGCAGGATGGGCAAGCTGCCAATCATGGGGGAGCTACCAACCCGGCTATCACAATGGGCACATGAAGCTCAATCCCACAGGGGAACAGAAACAAGGCAGAATACAGGCCTCGGAATAACCCCAACAGAGGGGCAAGGGTTCCGGTACTTACCCTGTAACAGCAGAGCATCCCTGATTGAGGACTGTCCCCAGGGGGCATTTAATCCCCCGAGGCCTGCTCTGGGGCCGAGCAGCTTTCCTTGGTTCTGGAAAAGCCCTCAAGCCCAGAGATGGAGGTCCTGGCGGCTGGAATTCTTGGGGTGCCCTGGACTGGTAAGGACTGAGGGATATGGACAAAGCACAGAGGGCACTGCTACAGGGGTTAGGGCTAGGCCAAATGGAGAAAGAAGGGAAGTGTTGGTCTCTTTCTCCCCCACCTCAGCTTCTGAGGATATTGGATGCTGATCCAGAAAGATGCTTTCCCAACAGCTAAGCAAGCTCTCTTGACTCTTTCCCTAAAAAAGCTGTGCATCTTTGTGTGGACAATGTGAGCCCTCTGGGCTTCAGTGTCCTCAATTACAGCTCTCTGAAGGCTTTCCAGCTCTGATAGGTGGAGCCTGGCCTTTCTGAGTTGCTGTCTTATTTCTGGTGTTCTTGGGACAGCTGCTTTCTTGACCAGAATGCCCACCAAAAGGCAGAACTCAGCAGTAACTGGCAGTAACCGGCAACTCCTACTTCTGATACACTCTGGACTCCCAGGTTCTGGCCACTTTATGTGCATAGATGTTCAGTGCATCATCTTATAAGCCTGTTAGACACAACCTAAGCCATCATCATTAGAGCAAGACATCAAGGATTGCTGGTCCAGCTTTATGGTGACCCATCACATCACACAGCCACAGAAATAAGATGCATTCAGAATTTTGGGGGGTATTACAAGGGATAATGTTTATGATATAAATAAGGAAACAGATTCCAAGGCAAAATGATCTCCATCTTGTTAAAAAAAAGGCATAGAAAAATAAAACTGTGAGAAACATGCTAAAATATTAAGAGTGGTGGAATTAAGAGCAATAGTGATTTTCTTCTTTACCCTTCTCTGTATTTTATATGTGGCTTTATAATCAGAAACAAAGTAAATATTTACTTTAAAAAAATATTTTCTCAGACATATGACTATGCCAGTGGTGTACCTTTCCCTGAGGAGAAGCTTCTAGTTCACATTTTCATTACAGGAGGCAGAGAGAGGACCACCGATGAAGGTTCCCAGTGGCTGTGTTCATTTAAGACGCATTTTGTGAGCATCACCTTCCAAGTTGGGTGCTGGGAACCCAGGGGTGAGCAATGGTGTACAAGCTGGGTCTCTCTCTGCCTCTCCCCACTGTCACCAGTCAAGACAGCAAGGAGAGTCCCAGAGCCTGTATGAGGCTGTGTGTTTGGTGGACAGAGGCTTGTTCCTTGGAAATAGGGCAAACACCAGGAGAATGGTCGGCAAGGGCAGAGCTGTGCAGTCTTAGAGCAGAGGCGGGCTCCAGCTAGCTGGGGGTGAGGAGGGAAGAATGGGAGGAAGAGAATGACCTGAAGTCAACAATGTTGGGGGGTAGGGTGGAGGGGGGTGATAGGGGCCCAGGTAAGAGCTAGGGCCACCATCAGGCAGACCCAGGACAAGTCCCAGGCCTGCCACTGAAAAACACCCATGGACACTGAGGAGGTGAATCTTGGTCTTGGTTTTCTCATCTGTAAAATGGAGATGTATAATGGCTCTGATCTCACCGTGCCTTGTGAGGATCAGGGATGTACTGCTGTGCTGCTCAGCTTGAGCACACCCCTATTTTGCCAGAATGTAGCTCTACCCATGCAGGGAACTCTTCTGCTTTGTTTCACTCCTTTTTATGAATGAATAATATTCCATTGTGTGGCTATGTTATTTATCCGTTCATCAATTGATAGACATTTGGGTTGTTTGCACTTTGGGGCTATAATGAACATTGCTGCTATGAACATTGAGTATAGATATTTTTGTGGACATATGTTTTCAATATTCTTGGATATATATCTAGGAGTAGAATTGCTGGGTTATATGGTCACTCTAGGTTTAACTTTTTGAGAACTGCTAGGCTGTTTTCCAAGTAGCTATATCATTTTACATTCCTACCAGCAATGCAAGAGGGTTCCAATTTCTCCACATCCTCAGCAATACTTGTTATTATCAGTTTTTTTAATTATAGCCATCCTAGTGGATGTGAAGTGGTCACTGTAATGTTGATGAATGGACGGATAGATGGATGGACAAGTAGCGTGGATGCCAGTCCCTGAGCCCTGATTTTGGTGGGAGAGCCTACTCCATCCCCCATGGGCCTGCACTGAGTGGGGAGGCAGCAACCTGCAGCCTGCCTGTGCCCCTGGTTCCAAACAGCCAATCTGCCTCAGTCCCAGGTGGCCCCAAAGTACACAAGTGACCTGGGCTCCCCTAGGTCTGTGAGGAGGCTCTGGAGGGTCCCCTTTCTGGATGGGGCATGCTCTGGAAGCCCTCTATGCCAGTCTCCTCTTCTGAGATGGAAGTAACGACCCCCAGCCTGTGGGATGACTTAAGTACAGGGACTGGCATGTAATGAGTGCTTGGTGGTCAAAGTTTCCTCCTTCAAGCCTTCTTTCTCAGAGGTCCTCTCAGCATCAGTATAAATGTCACTGCACTGATTAACTACTGGAAAGGAGCTTGAGCAAGAGGCAGTGGAAAGGGTGGGAGAAAGGGAAAGAGACAGGCAAGGAGGTTCACATGTGGCTGGAAGCTGCAGTAGGGGCAGCCAATGGTCAGTGGGGGGCAGTGGGAGTCACAGAACAATCTGGAAAATTATCCTTCTGTCTGCTCCTCCAACCTCAGAGCAAGACTCAGAAAGGAATTTCCTCCCACCCATCTGTAGCCCCAAGCACCAGTCTCCAAGTCCTGGAGACCCGGGCCTCCTTGACAGGCCCTTGGAGGGGAGGAGAAGGTTAGGGGTATCCCAGTAGTGTTGGTTCAAGCCCAACCGCAGGTCCTCGGGCAAACCCCACTGAAGGGTTAACTAGATTCCAGACCAAGGATGGCAAACGAGTTTCATCTGTCCTGCCAACCTTACTAGACCAAAAATGGCCACTCAGAGCCTGCAGCAAGAAGGATTTTAAAGTTTTGAATTTCAAGGCTCAGCAGGAAAAAGTGGCACTGGCTACTGGCCACATCTGTCCCGGGCACAGACCCGAATTTCCTACCCCTGCTCTTGACCAACATAAGGTTAGCTCTGTGTTGGATAGTTTCCACATCACCTAAATAATTTGTTAGTTGGGGCAGCTTAAATGTCAAGAGGAAGAGAAGAGGGATTGAGTACGTTACTCTAACCGGGGTGCGGGTGGCCGGGGGACTGTTTCCGCGGCCGGCTGGGCCTCCCTCCGGGTCGCGTGGTCCCCGGGCTCCCTGCTAAGTAACACGTGACGCCTCGCAGCTGATTGGACGCGGGTGGTCACGTGGCCCCGGGCAGGGCAGGCCTCTGCTTCCAGGAATTTGAACTGGAGACAGGCCGAGTGGCCCCGACTAGTGGCTGGGCCGACTTCCCAGAGAGAAGGGGGTCGGACCGGAGTCACGGAGCTGAAGCCGTGAGCGCGGCAGACGCCGTGGGGTGGCAGTGGCGGGCCGATGGCTGCCGCAGGGGCCGGGGCCGAGTGACTGATCCCCAAGACCGGGCCGCCCCAGCCGGGCAGTGATGACATAGGCCAGGCCCCAGAGAGACCTGCAATTCTGGATGCCGAAGTCTCCCCAGACTGCGTGACTGCACGCTGAGTGGTCCAGCTGCCCAGCTTCCTTATTGTCCAGAGTATTCCCCAAGAGGCTATTACCCGAAAGAACCCAAGGAACCAGTATGAGAGGCCTAATGCGGTGTGATTGATTGCTTTATTGAGGAAGTCACCTATTTAATGCTAAAAATGAAAGCAGTTTACCTGGGATTGAGGAAGGAGCGAAGCTCCTCGAGGTTAAAGTAGGACCCTGGAAAGTACCGCGATTTTTATTTATTGCCACTCTGAGGAGGCAGAGAGTGTGACCGAAATTCCGATTGAAAAGACAACAGCCTTTCACAGCCTTATCATGACGTTAGCAAACGGGCACTTTTCCAGTAGCTTGGTGAACCCCTCTGACCCAGGTGGAATATGGAGACTCTCAGGTTTCCATCCCATGAAGTTAGAGAGGTCAAATCATTTGCATGGAGGTAGATGGCATTTACCTCCTGACTGGTTGAGACCTTAAGTGAGAGCCCTGGCTCCCACTCAGTTTCCCACCCACTAAATCTTGCTCTGTGTCTTAATAGAGTAATTCGGAGTGATTAATCTGAGGGGCCGGAGGATGGGGGGGGCGATTCCTGGAGGAGGGAATGCCTGAATAGGGTGGTTGTATTATTGCTGTTGTTGTTTTAATAGCATCAACTTTTTTTCGAGTTTTAACACTTGTGTAGATTCATATAACCACTTCAGTTGGGATACAGAAAAGTGCATCACCCCCCAAAAAAACTCCCTTATGCTGTCTGTCATCACAACTGAAGTTGTTACATGAACAGCATTTGCAAAGGCATGGAGGCCTGAAAAAACAGATTGGGTTTGGGGAGTTCAAAGTTCAGTATCACTAAAGAGGAGCACTTATGTGTGTGTGTGGTTAGGTCACGGAAAGGATTAGCTCACCAGCTCTGGGGTGCCATGCTGAAGAGTGAGGAGCCTCCTTCCGCAGGTGGGCCATCTATCCAGGACTACCAACAGACACGGCAAGTGCTTACTTTTATTTTAGGTAACCTTGTTCTTACTATAACTATAGCCTTTTCTGACTATAAAAGTTATAACTCATAGAAAAACATAAATCAACAAAAAGATGTAATCCTTCTACCCGGAGGATAGTTCCAATATTAATAGTTTGGCTGGTTATTCTATTTATATACATACATACATACATATATATCATTTATCATACACACACGTAATTTTTACAAAAAATGAGATCATACATACAGTTTTGTAACACACTTTTTGTTTTTACATAATAATACATATGGACACTTTTCCATGTCATTATTATTTTATTATATCCTTTTTAAAGATTCAATTTTTCCTTTATCTTTTTTGTGCAATATTTGATGTAGTTGAACTAAAATATGTAACAGCTATTACATTAAAAGCACAATATTATCATAAACTTCCATGTACCCCACCTGACTAAAGGATGAGAATCAATATCATCATCTATGTGCTAGGGTACCTATCTTTATAGGTAACCTTATCCCCTCTGAGGAAATTATATTATTATCTCCATGTGAATGATGAAGAAAGGTCATGCAGGCAGTAAGTGGCAGAGCTAGGACTGGACCTTTTGGAGCTGGAACTAAAAGGACTTGCAAATGGATGGGCATGGAAGATGAGGGAGCAGAGGTGTCAGGGGTGATTCCCAGGGTTCTGGCTGGTGTGAGAGAGGGGCAGAGATGTCACTTACTGAGATGGAGAAGACAGGAGCAGCAGCTGATTTAGGATTTAGGGGTGGGAACAGACTAAGAGCAGGCACCCAGGGTTGGACGTGTTATGTTGAAATGCTTGTGGGACATGCAAGTAGACATGAATGAATTCACTGCAGAATAAATAAATGCATGTAGGTGTGCATGCATGCATGAATGAATGAAGGGCAAGCTCCAGGCAAGAACATCTATAACATCGCTACAGACAGCTCTAGCTAGTTATATTAGGGAAGCCAAAAAGCTGAAGCATAATGTTGAAAAGGTTCACAGCTGCATACAACATACCAAAGCAGAGAAGACACATGGACACAGAATTAGGGGCAGGTTGTTTCCCATGATGTTTATTAAGTACTCAAGATCCACAAGTGGCTGAAGCTGTCTCTACTGGGAAGACTACAGGGGTTTGGGGTGACAGCCATGCCCAGAGCTGGGTCCTGCCATCCAACACCCTGCTTAGAACAAGGCACATTCCTCAGCAATAAGGGCGGGCGGGAGGGAGATGGAGGGAGGTGGATGGATAGGAAGGTTTCAATCCCCCTTCTCAAGAGACAAAGGGCTCTTCATGATTTAATTAAAATGCACATCAAAGACCTCAGATGATAGGGGCTAGTTGGGATGAAATAAAAATCATTATAGTGAACGTATTGCATTTTAATGTCATTCCAGAGGCATCCGTGAGGTTCTAACAGTAGGGAGACCTAATCCATCACTAAATTCCCATCAGTCCTGCCATATTGGGGGCATTTTTGAGGATGTTCAAGAGAGGTGCTGGACAGCTCTCAACAACTGAATTCACCTGTCCTTTTTTTCTTGGTGAGAGAACTATAAGGGTGAAAGGGTGTCTGGTACATGAATGAATGTCCCATAGACATTTCAACATAACATGTCCAACCCTGAGTGCCTGTTCTTAGCCTGTTGAGCTAATGTCTACCGAATAAATGAATGAATGAATTAATAAAGAGACTCCTTCCTCACTCCTCTAGGCTTTGGAGTTATAATTTGCCTAATCTGTGGATAAGTCTTGAGTTCTTTGCACTGGCTGTTCCTTCTGCATGGAAAGCTTTCCTCCAGATAACCTATGACTCACCTCCTCTCCTCCTTCAAGTCTTTGTTCATATGTCACCTTCTCATTGAAGCCAACCCTACCATCCCTGTTTAAAATTGCAAACCCTCCTCTCTCCTACCCTCCTCATTCCCCTTACCCTACTCTATGCACACCCACCCCCAGGAACTTAACTTCACATCATATAAAATTTAGTTCATTATTTATTATCTGTCTTTATTCTCTGTCTCACCCCACTAGAATGAAGGCCCCATGGGAGCAGGAATTTGGGGGTTTTGTTCATTGATATATTCCCAGTGCCTAGCAAATCCATTGATTGATATGGTAGAGAAAAAAATATGGCAGAGACTAAATTATTCATTAATTGCAATCCCTCCTGCCTTCCCAGGAGAGTGGAACCCAAGAAGGATTCTGGGTTGGAGGAGTCCAGAGATCCAGAGGTGTCTTATCCCTAGGCTCATTTGCCCCTGCAGACTCCAAGTGCCCAGGAATAAACCATGAGTCATGGAATGAAATACTCTTCCAGCATCAACTCAAAGAACCAAGGCCCTCATCCCACATCTGCCCTGTGGTTCTGTGCCCAGCAACCACATCCAAACTCCATACACATTGCATTCATTCCTGAAATAGTGAAAAATAACAGACATCCATCTGTCCCCATCTTCAAAGTATATAGAAGGATGTATACAAAAGTGGTTTCTTGTCCTTTGCAGATGGTGGAATGGTTGCTGGGCTCTCGCAGCCAGAGAGAAGGCCCTGGGAAGTGGTCCAGGAAAGCACTGGACAGTAGTCATCTGTCTGGAAAATATGAGTCCACAGTCTGGTGTCTGCAGAACATGGGCTTGGGAAGCTCTTTCACTGACAGAAATAAACAGTTTTTGGTCGCAAAATATAGAGGACTTTCCCTGGTTACTGCTGCCGCCAGCACTGACTTCCTTAGTTTCTCATGGTTTGAAACACTTTTTCCTTCGGAAGCCAAAATTTGGCTTGGGCAATATGAAAAGTAATGAAAAAAACTGCAAATGCAAAGCTGGGTTCTTTTTCCAGGTGTAGTTTCTTGGAAATCTCCAGTTCTTCCAGCACCAAGTGAAAAATCTTGGCCTGATGTGATATCCTTCTAAGTGTTATAGAGTCAGCACAGGTGGAGAGAACCAGCCTCCTTTCCCTATGTTTCCACTACCACCCCCCCACACACGCACACAACTTATAGTTGATGATGACTCCATACTTTTCTGGCCCAGAGCATCTAAACTACCCTACCCCTGAGCTATTTCTCCTGAAGCATAGTCTAGAGATCCTCCCCAGCTTTTAATACCCCATAGTTTTCCAGATGCCTTTGAAAGACTAAAGCTCAACATTAAATGTAGTCTTCCTATCAGAACAATTCAAGGAGGAAAAGACTGTCTTTTCACCGTAAGATACTGAGACAATCGGATAGCCACATGGAATACAAACTTTGTCCCCTATCTCACATCAAACAAAAAAATTCAAGATCTGGATTTGAAAGGTAAAATAATAAAGCTTCTGGAAGAAAACATAGGAGACTATCTTCATGACCAACATTTTCAACATGGGCAGGCAAACATTTCTTAAGCAGAATACAAAAAGCAGTAACTGTAAGAGAAAATATTGATAAATTGAACCTCATTAAAATTAAGAACTTCTTTTCATCAAATAAAATTATTAAGAAAGTGAGAAAGCAAGCACTGACTGAAAGAAGATATCTGCCAGACATATCTAACAAAAGATTGTATCCAAAATATGTAAAGAACTTCTATAAATCAATAAGCAAAAGCCAAAAAAGCCTCAATTGTTAAAAGACTTGAAGGTACTTCATAAAAGAAAATATCCAGTTGGCCAACAAGAATTTTGAAAGGTGCTCAAGATCCTTAGACATCAGGAAAATGCATATTAAAATTCATGATAAGATACCACAACACCCCTACCCAAATGGCTATAATTTAAAAACTGACAACACCAAGTGTTATTTGAGGATGTGAAAAAACTTTACAGTTGTGAGTATGAATTGGTATAACCACTTTGGAAAACTGGCAGTATCTACTAAAGCTATATATATGCCTATCTCATGATACAATTTCACTCGAAGGTTTTACCCAACAAAAATGAGAGCTTGTGCTCCCTTTATCCAGTATATGGATGGATGAGTAGAAAAATGGGGACAAAAACTAAATGAAAAATCGGGTGGGATGGGGGGGGATGATTTGGGTGTTCTTTTTACTTTTATTTTTTATTCTTATTCTTTCTGGTGTAAGGTATATGTTCAAAAATAGATTGGGGTGATGAATGTACAACTATATGATGGTACTGTGAACAGCTGATTGTACACCATGGATGACTGTATGGTATGTGAATATATCTCAATAAAACGGAATTTAGTAAAAAAAATTAGAGCATGTGTTCATCCAAACACTTATCAGTACTTATCATTGTATCCAGAAGTGGAAATAACCCAAATGCCTATAAGAAGAGAATGGGTAACTAAATATACAGTGATATATTCAGATAAGGCAATATTATACAGCAAGGGTCAGCTAACTGCAACCTGTCACCTATTTTTGTTAATTTCTTTTTTCCTTAAGTTTTTTATTTTAAAATAATTTTAAACTTACAGGACAGTTGCAAAAATAATACAAAACCCATACAGAAAACTCCAACAAGCCCCTCTCCCCCAGCTATTCAGATCAAACAATTTTAATATTTTTCCATATTTGCTGAATCATTCTTTCTATCCATATACTCTATCAATCCATCTATCTATCTATCTATCAATTTTCTAAACATTTGAGACGTTACCTATTTTTGAAAATAAAGTTTTATTGGAACAGGGCCAGCCCCAGCCCCATTTGTTTATATATTATCTATGACTGCATTCAAGCTATGATGGCATAGTTGAGTAGTTGCAACAGAGACTGTATGGCCTCCATAGTAAAAAAATACTACTTGTCCCTTTACAGAAAAATTTTCCGGCCCCTGTTTTACAGCAATGAAAAAGAATGAACTAACTACAACCAAGAATATGGATGAATCTCACAGACATAATGTTGCGTAAAAGAAGTCAAACACAAAAGTGTACACCCTGTATGATTCCATTTATATAAAGATCAAAAAAACAGACAAAATTAATCTATGGTGAGGAAGTTCAGAATAGTGTTCACTTCAGGAGGGGTATGAGGAAGAGTGCATGAGGGAGCCTTCTGGAAGCTACAAATGCTCTATATCTTGATGGGGGGAGGGTGATTGCACAGGTGTGTACCTAAGAATCCAGATAATTAGATTTTGGGCATTTCACTGCATTTAACTTATAGCCCACTTTTTTAAAGAGGAAAAAAATGCTGGCCTCCAAGTAGGTTCTGCCATGTGTAAAGCAGACTGAGATTTCCTCCATCCCACATACTAGATCTGTTATCAAATTATTTTAACCTGGGATCCAGGATCATGTCATTTTGAAGTTGAGCTCACACTCTGGGTGGAAATGCCTTGGTTTGTCAACGTGAGATTTCCAGGCTCCTCCAGCACAGTGTAGGAGTTCAGAGATTATCTTTGGGCTAAAGTGACCAAGGTAGAAGCAAGAAGGCTGAAGTGCAGAAGGACTGACTGGGAGTTTGTAAAATGAGCTAGAGGTTGTTATAGGACCTCCTGATCATGTTCAAAGCATCAAGAGCTGAGAGGCAGAACGATGCAGTGGTTAAGGCTCTAGGCCCAGGCTGTGTGGGATCAAATCCTGGCCCTTCCAGTTAGAGACTGTGAAACCCTCGGGTGTATCATTTCCCTTAAGTACGGTGACACAGTCTACCTCAGAGGGTTGTAGTGAGAACTAAATGAATTAAAGTACATAATGTTTAAGCAATGCCAGCATGAACACACAGCAGTTATTAGCTATTATGGCTCTTGCACAGATGTCATCTTATTTGAATTCTCATAGTACCCTGTAAGGCAGGAAGGAATTATTGGCCTATTTTACCCAGATACACCAAAGCTTAAACAGACTTTGTAAGGGCTGGACAACAGTCTCTGATACCAAGTCTAGTGTTTGATCCACTACATCAGCATTGCCCAAAATAGTGTTCCAGTGAACACAAGTGTCTCATCAAAATGTTAACATGTTCCTCCAAAACAGGGTTTTGTGAGCAATAAGTATGAGAAATGCTGGGTTAAGTGAGTGTAAGCAGGGTCCATTACTGCAGGATTTATCAGAGCCTTTAACATGCTAATGTACCTGTAATCACCAAGATGGGGCAGCATTTCCCAAATTAATTTGACCATGAAACAATTTTTTTCCCCCATGGCATACCTATTAACAGCTGGTGGAACATTAGTGTTCCATGGAAAATAGCTCTGGAGAAGCTGTGCTGCATCATGGGACAGGCATGATTAGAAGAAAGCAGAAGTATTCAACATCTGTTTTCATGTCAGTCTCCATCAAAGAGAATGGCTTCAAATCAGAAAGTGTAGGACACACTTGGGCATAGTGGTTAACAGAGAGACAAATTGTGGAAAGACTATGACACTGAGGTAAGACAGAGATCTGAATTCAAATTCTGACTCCCAGGCTAGGGCAGGTCATTTGCTCTCTTACAACCTCAGTTTCCTCATTTATAAGTGGATAGAGTAGCACCTACTTCCTTCGGTTGTCATAATAAAATGTCATAAGCTATGAAAAACTATGAAAGTGCTTGCAACAGTGTCTGTCACGTGATAATTTCTCAGGGTTAGTTGCCTTTCGGTATCAGGATGTTTTCGGAAGCAAACAGCAGGTAGTCAAACTCAAACTGGCTCTAGCCAAAAAAAAAAAAAATTACTTAAGTAAATAAAGTCCAGAAGAGTTTTTACCAGTTTCTGATGTCAGAAGAGCAGGTGTCTGCATTTGCCCCTCCTTCGCGGACAGCTTCTTCCCAAGCCCTTCTGCTCTCTACAATTTCACGAGAAAGCAAATTGTCTCATGGTTCCCTGGAAAAGCCCAGAGCTTCACTCTGATTGGGTAGGCTTAAGTACATGCCTAGCCCTGAACCAATCACTGTAGACAAAAGGACGGTGTATGCTGATTGGCTTAGCCCAGATCAGAGGCTTATACTTTAGTGCTGGGAGAGTTGCAAGAACAGTGTTCCTAGAACCAGATGAATCCCTAAGGAGAAATCAGAAAGGGGAACCAGTAAGAGGCAAATGCTGTGAAGACAAACACTGAATGGGCTCTATACCCATCTGTTAGATTAGGCAGTAGGTACTGAAAACACGAATGAGCCATCCATGAGCCTAGCCTTCAGACCTGGAAGACTCAAGCATGGGAGAACTAAAAGAATTTTCCACTAACAAAAATGGACCCACTGTAGTGATTTTTGAAGAATCATGGAGATTAGGCAGAGGTGCCAATAATCTGTATTGGGGAAATGCTATTCTGATTTTTAATAAGGGAAATTCTCAACAGGAGCTTAATGGCCCACTCTGGGAAAATTCTAGACTCATCATTGAACAGATGATCTGTGAGTGCCTTGATATCCAGGGATATCAAATTCTCCAAGAATGAATCATTTGAAGACTACTCTTTTTCCTTTTTCAAAATGATTAATTGCCTCAGGGCAATTCTGTGGACCAGTGACTCTCAAGCTGTGTGAGTGGGCATCCCTGGCAGGTATCAGAATTTTCAGAGGCAGCTACAAAAGATAATTGAAAAGTCTACAGTTTTACTATATAAACTGTAAATAAAGTCCTCACATCTACTTAGCTGGTAGAGACACGAAAAACTAGAATAAATAATCTTATACAGGACATGGACAAAAACAGAAAAAAGTTTGAGAAGATAAGCTGAAAATAACAGCTGTTGCTGATGAAAAAAAAACACAATGGTTCTATGTAAAAATGCATAGAATTTATTAAAGCACCACTTAAAAATTTTTATTAAAGTGCATGAATTGTATGTATTCTGCTCATTGAATATGTATTCACCACCTAGAAAGCTCTCTTGCTTTCTTGTCAATCCTGTGCCTCAGAAACCACTATTCTGATTAGTTCCTGGATTTCATATAAATAGAATCATACAGAATATTATTGCTGGACTTAAAAGTCTGCAACTGTCTTTTTCACTCTAATTATTATTCTTGTTATTCTTGTGTGTGTGCTAATGAAGGTGTCAGGGATTGATTTGGGTGATGAATGTACAACTATGTAATGGTACTGTGAACAATTGAAAGTACGATTTGTTTTGTATGACTGCGTGGTATATGAATATATCTCAATAAAATGAAGATTAAAAAAAAAAAAAAAAAAAAAAAAGACATAATGCTGAGCAAAATAAGCCAGGCACAAAAAGAGAGATATTGTATGTTACCACTAATGTGAATTCTGTGAAAAATGTACAATGTTTTATACTGTAGAATGTAGGGGACCTAGAGATACCAATTAGTGGAGGGGGAATGATAATCTAATAAGAACAGATAAACTATGGAGGGTAATCTCAATGTTATGGGAATGCTCAGGAATGATTATGGTTTGTAAACTTTCTTGGATATAGTAAGATCATGTTGGAAGCAATGGAGTTATTTTAGGTTTTTTTTTTCTCTTATTCCTTTGTTTTCTTAGGGGTTGTTAATTTTCTTGGGGTATGGTAGGAACATGTTGGAAGCAATGTAGTTATTTTAGATTATTTGTTTTTCTTACTCCTCTGTTTGGACATGGTTTATTAATTTTCTTTGGGTATGGTAGGAACATATTGGAAGCAAAGTAGTTATTTTAGGTTATTTGTTTTCCTTAATCCATTGCTTTGTTTGAAATGTTGTGGGGTTTTTTTTGGTTGTTGTTTGCCTGTTTGTTTTTAATTTTTTGATAAACAAAGTTAAAAAATCGAAAAAAAATCAGTAGAAAAATGGGAGTAAAAACTAAATGACAAATAGGGTGGGATGGGGGGATGGTTTGGGTGTTCTCTTTTCACTTTTATTTTTTATTCTTATTCTGATTCTTTCTGGTGTAAGGAAAATGTTCAGAAATAGATTGTGGTGGTGAACGCATAACTATATGATCATACTGTGAACAGTTGATTGTATACCATGGATGACTGTATGGTTTGTGAATATATTTCAATAAAACTGAATTAAAAAAAAAAAAAATAAAAGTCTGCAACTGGATGAAGCGGGGCAAAATGGCGGAGTGGTGAGGAGCAGAATTTTGTCTCTCCCCTAGAGCAGCTGGCAATTACCCAAGAACTATATGAAACAGTGTTTTCGGGGTCTCCAGTAACCAGTCACACATTGGACACAAGTTTGGAATTGGAGGAAAAGCTGAGATTGCAGCGAACATTGCTGACCAAGGAATCTACCTGGAGAGGCCCCAAAGAGGAGAGAGGAGAAGGGAATAGTGCCCCTGAGAGACAACTGGAATTCTGAGGATTGGGAGAGTGGAGGGAGGCCCAGCTCAACTGGCAGTCCTCCTTCCAGGAATTCAGATCCCAGGGGCTGGAATTCAGATTCCAGCTTCAGTCAGCCACGCCCCTGACAGGATCAGAGTCACCAGGAGAACTAAAGTCTCCATACCTCCTTACACTGGTGGGGGAGCTGCGGGCTGGCCAGCGCCACCTGCTGGACAGGAGAGGAAAAGCACCAATTCTAAAGGCCTCATAGGAGGGTCTCATTCTTAGGAAAACTCCATACCCTCCCAATGACCTCACTAGACTGGGAAAACCTGACTAGGGTAGACCATATCTGAGGAGACCCACTCACAAAAAGGTTACATAGAGGCAGAGCAAGAAACAGAAAAAACAAGAGGGGAAAAATTCTGATCACCTAAATAGAACCTAAGTTAGAGGTCTAGAATAAGTTGAACTGAATAACAGAGGCCAGAAAACAAAGCCAACCAACAAGAAAACCACTAGGTAAAAGACAGAAAACAAGCTCCAAAATAAACTAATCAAGAGAATCAGATGCCTAGACAACTTAAGATAACAAGCTATACCAGGAAACACGAAAACATGGACCAGCCAAAGGAACAAACTAATAGCTCAGCTGAGACACAGGAGTGGAGGCAACTAATGCTAAATAAATTTGATGAAATGAAGGAAGATATAGCAAAAGAGCTGAAGGATATAAAGAAGACACTGGCTGACCATAAAGAAGAATTCATAAACTTAAAAAAACAAATGGCAGAACTCATGGAAATGAAGGCCACAATGGAGGAGATGAAAAACACAATGGAGGGACACAACAGTAGATTTGAACAGGCAGAAGAAAGGATCAGTGAACTGGAAGACAGGTCATTCGAATTCATACACACAAAAGAACAGATGGTGAAAAAAATGGAAAAATATGAGGAGGGTCTTAGGGAACTGAGTGACAACATGAAACTCACAAATATACGTGTTATGGGTATCCCAGAAGGAGAAGAGAGGGGAAAAGGGGCAGAAAGAGTAATAGAAGACATATTCACTGAAAATTTCCCAACTCTTATGGAAGACAGAAAATTAGAGATTCAAGAAGTACAACGTACCCCAAATAGAATAGATCCCAATAGACCTACTCCAAGACACTTACTGGTCATATTGTCCAATGTCAAAGACAAAGAGAGGATTCTGAAAGCAGCAAGAGAAAAGCAATCCATCACATACAAGGGAAAGTCAATAAGACTATGTACAGATTTCTCTGCAGAAACCATGGAGGCAAGAAGACAGTGGCATGATATATTTAAGATACTGAAAGAGAAAAACTGCCAACCAAGAATTCTATATCCAGCAAAACTTTCCTTCAAAAATGAGGGAGAGATTAAAACACTTTCAGACAAACAGACACTGAGAGTGTTTGTGAATAAGAGACCGGCACTACAAGAAATACTAAAGGGAGTGCTACAGGCTGATAGGAAAAGACAGGAGAGAGAGAGTTGGAGAAGAGTGCAGAAATGAAGATTATCAGGAAAGGTAAAAGGAGAGGAAAAAATAAGATATGACATATAAATTCCAAAAAACAAAATGGTAGTAGAAAGTACTGCCCTTACAGTAATAACACTAAATGTAAATGGATTAAACTCCTCAATAAAAAGACACAGACTGGCAGAATGGATTAAAAAACAGGACCCATCTATATGCTATCTACAAGAAACTCACTTTAGACACAAGGACAAACATAGACTGAAAGTGAAAGGTTGGAAAAAGATATTTCATGCAAACAACAACCAGAAAAAAGCGAGAGTAGCTATATTAATATCAGACAAGTTAGACTTCAAAAGCAAAACAATTAAAAGAGACAAAGAAGGACACTATATATTAATAAAAGGGTCAATTCATCAAGAAAACATAACAGTCATAAATATTTATGCACCAAACCAGAATGCCCCAAAATTCATGAGGCAAACACTGCGATCACTGAAAGGAGAAATAGATACCTCTACAATAATAGTTGGAGACTTCAATACACCACTCTCATCAATGGATAGAACATCTAGACAGAGGATCACTAAAGAAACAGAGATGTTGAATTGTATGATAAATGAACTAGACTTGACAGACATTTATAGAACACTACATCCAACAACAGCAGGATACACTTTTTTCTCAAGTGCTCATGGAACATTCTCTAGGATAGATCACATGTTGGGTCACAAAGCAAGTCTCAACAAATTTAAAAATATTGATATTATACAAAACACTTTCTCAGACCACAATGGAATGAAGTTGGAAATAAATAAAAGGCAGAAGGTCATAAAATTCACAAACATATGGAGGCTAAACAACACCCTCTTAGAAAACCAGTGGGTAAAGGAAGAAATTACAAGAGAAATTAGTAAATACCTCGAGGCAAATGACAATGAAAACACAACTTATCAAAACTTATGGGATGCAGCAAAGGCGGTGCTGAGAGGGAAATTTATTGCCCTAAATGCCTATATTAAAAGAGAAGAGAGAGCAAAAATTGAGGAGTTAACTGCTCACCTGGAGGAATTAGAGAAAGAACAGCAAACTAACCCCAAAGCAAGCAGAAGGGAAGAAATAACAAAGACTAGAGCAGAAATAAATGCAATTGAGAACAGGAAAACAATAGAGAGAATCAACAGAATATTATTGCTGGCTCATTGTTACATCTGTGAGACTTGCCATATTGCTGAATGTAGCAGATATTCATTCTTTTTAATTGTTGTGTGAATTTATTTGATGGGCATTTGGGTTTTGAGGCTTTTTGTTGACATTCTTTATCATAACATCAAAAAATATTTATTGCTAATATCCTACTTAGTGGTATAATATTGAACACTTTTCTTCTGAATTTGAGAACAAAACAAGAATGTCTACTCTCACTACTTCTCTTTGACACTTTACTGGAGGTCCTAGTCAATGCAATAAGGCAAGAAAAAGTAAAAAAAGAAGACTGGAAAGGAAGATATAAAGTTGTCATTTTTTACAAGTGGCATGATTATATATGTAGAGAAACCAAGGCATCTGTTTCTGGAATTAACAAGTGAATTGAACAAGGTTATTAGAGACAAGGTCAAATAAAACATCAATTTTATTTCTCCATATTAGTAACAATGGAAAAGAAGATTTAAAAATTATACCATTTACCAATAATTATGTGTTGTGGGGTGGAGGGAGAGAAGATTAAAAAAATAATTATTTCAAAGTAAAACATTTAAAAATGACATTTATAACAGTATTGAAAAATCTCATATTCCTGGGAATAAATCTATTAAAGGTGTCCAAGAACTACACTAAAAACTATAAAATATTGCAGAGAGAAATTTGAAAAGACATAAATAATTGGAAAGATACCCCCATATTCATGCATTGGAGACCTCAATGTGAGATGACATTTCTCCCCAGATTAATCTAAATATTCGATATAACCTCAATTAAAATTCCAGCAGAATTTTTAAATATAAATATACAAAGGACCTAGAATAGACAAGACTAAGGGTCAGCAAACTTTTTCTGTAAAATGCCAGATAACAGATATTTTAGACTTGTAGGCCATGTGGCCTTTGCCTCAACTACTCAACTCTGCCTTCATAGTAAAAAAGCAACCATAGATAATACATAAACAAATGGGTATGGCTGTATTCCAATAAAACTTTATTTATAAAAACATGCAGGGGGCCAGATTTGACCTGTGGGCCAGAGTTTGTCAACCTCTGGCCAAGATATGGAGAAAAAAAAACTGTAGACTAATATTACCAGAAATCAAGACTTTAAATATAATATAAAGTTAACTGTAGCATATAATTAACATGGGCATTGGCCCCAGTAAGAATTGAGTTGTGGGACATAAAGTCTCTTAAATTCAGTTTCTAAAGTGTCAAGAATGTAATAGTAAAAAAAATGCAAGTTCCCTTCCCTTTAAGTGGTTAATACCAACAGAAAATTCTGCCTAATGGAAAGCTACGCAGCTCTTTCCATGGCCCTGACCCATTCAATATTTTTATTAAAGACTCAAAGATATAATTGCTGCTTATATTGATTCAAACCTGAAAGCAATGTCTAATATTATTAGGAGAGAAAGCAGGTTCATAGAAATTTTGTTAAGGATGAAATAATCAAGTAAAACCAACCCAAAAGTTAAATATTGGATGACACTATAGTCTGCTGGATAAACTGGTAAATCAAACTTAAATTCAGAGAGATTAAAAAAGTGTTATGTCTCTTTTTAGGTTTTAATGCACTGGAATAGCTAGAAGTAAACACCTGAAACTATCAAACTGCAATCCAGTAGACTTGACTCTTGAAGATGATTGTATAGCAATGTAGCTTACAAGAGGTGACAGTGTGATTGTGAAAGCCTTATGGATCACACTCCCTTTATCCAGTGTATGGATGGATAAATAGAAAAATGGGAACAAAAAACTAAATGAAAAATAGGGTGGGGGATGGGTGTTTTGGGTATTCTTTACTTCTATTTTTTATTCTTATTTTCACTTTTTTCTGGTACAAGGAAAATGTTCAAAAAATAGATTGGGGTGATGAATGCACAACTACATGATGATACTGTGAACAATTGATTGTACACTTTGGATGATTGTATGGTATGTGAATATATCTCAATAAAATTGAATTAAAAATGTAAAAAAAGGTGTTATGAACCAAGATGTTCATCAGGGCATTGTTTATAACAGCAAAAACAACCAAAATGTCCAACAAAAACAAAATGGTTAAATAAATTACACAGTAGAATATTAAGGTAAGATACATAGTAAATGAGGGAATTTTATATAGCCATTTTGAAGTGAGGTTTTGAAGAGTATGTAGTGACATGAAGAAATATAAGATCTGAATTTTGTTTCAGAAAGTTAACCACATACAAATAGACAAAAGACAAGACTGAATACTAGATTTGTTATGTTTGATTTCTTTCTACATTTTTCAAAATACTTTCCCTTTTATAATGAAGTAGGGGAAATGGTAATAAACATTATTTTAAATACCCTTGGGTGTTTTTGCTGAGCATAAATCCAGTATGAATCAACAGTGGGACAAACACGCCTGCCAAAAAAACACCTAATGCAACTTTCAGTTATGTGAACAGAAACAGAGTGTCCTACAAATAGTTAGTGTCAACCCTTGGCCTCCAGATGGCTCAGCCCTCATGCAGAACCTTGTGTCCTCTCAGGAAACCACATTTCTAAAGACATTGGGACACTGGGGCATGTCCAGAGAAGAGTGACCAAGGTCATGAGGAAATGGATGTTACACCATATTCATACATTAATTCATCAAGTCAACCTATTAGGCACCTACTACGCACCATGGAAGAAGTGGAAGAGTATCAGAGATTGGTTGATGTATCTAAGGACATGAGGTCATGATGACTGTCCATAATATTCAAAGGTCTTTTATATGGAAGAGGAAATTCACTTGCCCTTTGTCACTGCAAAGGCAGAACACTTGGAGATATGAGGGTCCAAAGTGGCCTATGGGAGGTAGCTTTTATCCAAAGAAAGAAAGGAAGGTTTTTGTTTTGTTTTGTTTTGTTTTGAACAGTCAGCACCACCCAGCAAAGGAGTGAGCAGTTCACCACCGGCTGGATTTGAGCAGAGGCTGTCTGGGCTGGGTTAAGGCCACCCCTGCCTGTACTCATGGGTGAAAGATAAGTCTTCCATAGTCCTTCCATGATGCCATGGCTCCTGGACTGGCTTTCTCTGCCTTCCGTTGGCTACCAAAGTGAATGGAGTGCTCGTCCCTGGAGTTTAGTAGAAAAGTGAGTCCCTCGTGACAGCTTTACATTTTTCTTTTTGGATTACCAAGCAGATACAGGTTTTGACTAAGCAAGGCTCCTTGAGTTGCTGGCCAGAAATCTCCCAGGCAGCCCTAAAATGGACTCATCCGGGCAAAAAGCACTGCACTTTGCCTTACACTTCCTTCTCCATGACTTTCTAGGCCCATCACCATCATCGATCACCATCATCGTTAAAGCTTTCTTTAATGGGGGTCCAATGGGTGCCAGATGGATCACAACAGTCCTGTGGGGTAGACATTATCATCAACCTTTTAATGGACGAAGACATGGGGCTTAAGTACTTTGTTCAGCAGCACACAATGGCGGAACCATGATTGGACCTTGGATTTTTTTTTATTTTAAATAGGGAGGAGAGAGTAAAAGCTGCCAGTTTTTCCCATCTAAAAATTAAGGTCCTCCAGTTACATTTATCACCAAAGCCTAATGGAGTTGGCCCTGTTCCATAGGCTGTTTGCTTTTGTCTACTTGCAGATCCATGGGGCACTTAGAGAACACCTAGCAGAGCTCTAGCCTTTACCCTACTCCTAACCAGCTTGTGTCCTGGAACAAGTCAATTAACCACCTTGCTTCTGTTTCCTCATCTTTGAAAATGACTAGATAGTGCTGAGGATCCTTCTGCATCTCTAAGATTCAAATAAGTGCAAATGACAATTATCAAGATACCATTTTTTACTTACAAAATTGGTAGATATTTCTTTAAAATATATTACAGGACCCACTGTATGTGGCAATACCAAAAAACCAACACTCTCATATACAACTTGTAGATGTGCAAAGTCATACAGCTTGCCTGGAGAACAATTTGGTAGTATTTATCAAAAGTCTTAAAAATGTCCATACCCTTGGAGCTAACTTGAAGGGGCTCTCACCAGCCAAAGATGGGACAAATTGAGCATCAAAAAGAGTAATGATCGTAATGGATTAAAACACTTTCAATATTTAAAAGTCCTTAAATTCATAATGATACTCCAAAAAATCTGTTGGTTACCTTTGAAGGCTGAAGAAGTGATTCCTTATTCTGATAATTGATTAAGATAATCAAGAACATAACTTGCTTTTCTGGTAGGAACTGTATTGTAGGAAGGAAAACCAAATAATTGATGAGGAAAAGTTCTTTATAAAATACTCATAGATGATAAACGTTAAAGGAATGTTATCCCAGTGAAATAAAGGATCTAAGCATTAATCAACAATCTCTGCAAAAATCATCAGGTGGAAGGTTGATGAGAAACTCGATCACAGATGGGGCAGACTGTCATCACCTGCATCCAGTGATCATTCTTAACGTCAATTGAAGGGAGACAATAAAAGTTATGTTCTTTCTGATGTGATGCTGTAGGTAATACAAAGAAACACTTACGAAGTATTCTTGAAAAGAAAAAAAAGAACGTGAATGTAATCAAGTCTCTGAGTCTAATTATTAGTATATGGAAATCCTGGGGATTAGAGAAACATGTTACATACTACTACAAGGAAACAATCAGCCAAATCCAGAATATAGGAAATTTTACAAGAATTTATTGAACTGTGGTGTATGCATACAATGGAACATTGAGCGTCTGCAAGAAGGAATGAAGCTGTGAGATATGCAACTAGGTGAATGGACCTTGAGGACAGTATGTTTAGTGAAATAAGCCAGAAAGGAAAAGACCAACATTATAACGTCTCACTAATATAGACTAAGTATAATGTGCAAACTCTGAGAATTGAATCTGAGAGCATAGGTTATCAGGGGAAAGCTTATTGTAACGGTCCCTAGATTGTAAGCTCTTATAGCAGTCACATCTATTCCCAAGTTGTAATGGTTATTTCTAAATTCTGAGATGCTGAGCTCTTTGTGTATAACCTGGTTGGTCCCTGGAACTTTGGGAATTTGTGTGACACCTGAGACTCAGAGCCAGAATTCAGCAGCTATGAATGTCAGCTTTACCCCGTACAGCAACTGTTAAAGAAGCTGAAAAAGAGATCAGACTTCAACTAGAGATATGAACGAAATGGACTTGGTTAGGACTAAGGTAAATCAGATAAAGGGTAAAGTATGAT
Source organism: Choloepus didactylus (assembly GCF_015220235.1). NCBI lineage: Eukaryota > Metazoa > Chordata > Mammalia > Pilosa > Megalonychidae > Choloepus > Choloepus didactylus. Next base: position 26,438,014 of record NC_051324.1, on the reverse strand, counting down.
ATTGACTGTTTTAAAACCTCAACTCTCTGTGAGACCAAAGGAAGAGATATTTATTTGGTGCAAAATCTATATTTTCTGTAGCACAATATATGATTTAACTTATATGGTCAGTTTATTCAAACACCATAATACATGGAACTTTGAAAAGGGAGTGAGATCTGGTTAGTTTGTACAGATTAGTGTGAAGCCCTGATACATCCCAAAGTAATTTGGGCAGAGAATAAAAAAGTATTTGCAAGTGTCCTTGAGGGACTAGGGAAAAATGTAATACTAAAGTTCCGTACTCGGGGAATTGCAGTTATTTTCGCAAGCACTGAGGACTACCAATTTAGAAGGCTGAGCCCTGGATTTTGGGGCTTGCCCTTATGAAGCTTGTTACTGCAAAGGAGAGGCTACTCCTATTTATATTTATGCCTAAGGGTCACCCCCAGAGAACCTCTTTTAATGCTCAGATGTGGCCCCTCTCTCTAAGCCAACTCAGCAGGTGGACTCACTGCCCTCGCCCCACATGGGATATGACTCCGAGGGATGGGTCTGGACCCAGCATTGTGGGATTGAGAAAGCCTTCTTGACCAAAAGGGGGAAGAGAAATTAAACAAAATAAAGTTTCAGTGGCTGAGAAATTTCAAATGGAGCCAAGAGGTCATTCTGGAGGTTATCCTTACGCATTATATAGAAATTCCTTTTCAGTTTTTAGTGTATTAGAATAGCTAGGAGGAAATACCTGAAACTGTTGAACTGCAACTCAGTAGCCTTGATTCTTGAAGATGATTATATAACTAGCTTATACGGTGTGACCACATGATTGTGAAAACCTTGTGGCTTACACTCCCTTTATCCAGTGTATGGACAGATGAGTAGAAAAATGGGGATTAAAAAGTGAATGAATAAAAAAGGTGGGGTGGGGGTATGAGATGTTTTGGGTGTTCTTTTTTACTTTTATGTTTACTGATTTTTTTTTGGAGTAATGAAAATGTTCAAAAATTGATTTTGGTGATGAATGCACAATATATGATGATTATGTGTGAATATATCTCAATAAAATTGCATTAAAAAAAGATGGGCAAGTTTTAGGATAATGAACACAATGGCTCCAGATGATGTAATTAGAGGTGATTTAATTATTGAGCACGTGCAGATTGATTACATGCTTAGTCACAAAACATATGTAAGAAAATGGCAGCCTTACTATGATGATGGGCATGATTTTTAGTATTACAATGAGGCATAGGTGACTTGTAGGTTAAAGTCTAAGCTACTATGCATGTCAGGTGGGCCCATTTTGGTTAGATCCAACTTCAGCTATCAAGATGGCTTTGGACCTGGGATGGATTAGTTCTGGGCTGACCCAAGACCCTTCATTAATAAACATTAAAGGCTGTCTTTAGTGATCATAAGACTCTAACATCAGAAAAAAAAAAAAACAGATAAAATGGGTTCAAGTGAAGTTTAGTCATAAGATTTTTACTATCACAAAGGTACAAGATAAAGTCTATACAATCATTATCAGAGATCAGTGCCGCCGAATTACAGTTGAGAGATTTTGGGTATTTCCTTCTGTCTACTCTAATATACCAGGAAGTAAAAAGGTATACCTATATAATGATTTAGTAATCATAATCATCCCTTAAACCCTAACTTCTCAGTTACAGGAGGGCAGTGTTTGTGAAAAGGACTTATTGCATCCTTCTCCTCCCTGGAGGTGGGAGGAGAAGAGTGGGTTTTGACTGGTTTGAAAAGGGAGGAAAGGGTCAATAAAAGTCTGTGGATATCTGCAAGATGGGGAGACTGACACGTGTCTGCCTAATTGGATGTCTGCTGAGCACAGAGCTGTCCCCAGGCCACTGGAGTGGTATGGCCAGGTCAAGAGAGGGCAAGAACCACTCTCTCCAATCCCAGCTTCCCACCAGAAATTAGGGGCTACAGGCACCAGAGTTGGGGCCAGGGAGAGTAAGAAAAATTTGGAGACCACATGCTTGCTGGAGACAAGGAGGCAGGCAGCACTGGGCACAGAGGGATGAGCGTCAGGTGCTTCCCGCTGGGAGTCAGCCTGAAGATGCTGTCAGGCCTCAAGGGACGATGGCCAAGGCCTGGGAAAGTTGGTGGACACCATGGTGTACCAAGGGAGCGTGGCCTGCTTAGGCAGGAAGAAGTATCTTATCACTGATGTTGTTTAGTATTATCTGTGCATAGTGATAATAAAAAGCAGGCCAACTTTGAATCTTTTAATGATTGCATTAAAATCCTCTACTGTCCTCCCTTAATATGCCATTTGATACTGATGTTGACATTGACATTGAATACCTTGCAGCAAAGCCTTCAGGTACCTCCCCTGACCTGAACCTATCCGGTGACTGTGAGTGAGATCAGCGAGGGAAGGACCAAAGTAGGAAAGGGGTTGGACGGAGGGGCTGAGAGAGAGCAGACACCCCCCCCACACACTCCAGCACACCCCACCAAAGCAAGGGAGTGGCCTGGGGAGGAGCAGGAAGCTAGGAGTTGAATGTAAGACTGAAGTTTAAAAATAGAACTTATATTACTTTGTGATAAATAAAATCCAGTAGGCCCAGCCCGGAGGCGCCCATGCCAAGCCCCACCTCAGCAAAACCAAAAACCAAAGCTAGTTTCTATTTCTTGTAAATGCCTGACTTGCCCAGAAAACCAAATTTAAATACAGCCAGATCTTTTTCAAATATCAGCAGCTAACTTCCTCATTATGCCAGCTAACTTCCTCATTCGTAAGCAATCATTTGCTCCCCACTTTGTAAGACCCATCTAAGTAACAAGGAAATTTAATGTCAGCCAATCAGAGCTTTCCTCACTTGCTTCCTCATTAGACCTATATGAGCTTCTCCTTCCCACCCCCTCTGTGGAGCTCCCTTCTACTTTCTGAATGGGACACTGCCCGATTCATGAATCGTTCAATAAAGCTGTGAGATCCTAAAGTGCATGAAAAGTTTTGCTTTTATTGATTGTTAATATTAAGGCTTAATAATGTAAATGAAACTGTTTTAATAAATAGGAACAATTAAAATGTTATGGGATTAGGCCTAGAGGTCCTTCAGGGAGCTCACCAACCTGCCGAAAAAGAGGTCAAAGGAGCACCGTGGGTAACAGATGCAAGAAAAATGGAACTCTTCTTTAAGAAGTCAGTGAGGTGCAATTCCTCAAGAAAAACGGCTATCAGAATTTTTCTCTTTGAGCATGTATGTGCATTTTTCTGGGGAGAGATGTATGCTTTCAAATGTATTCTCAAAGAGCTTCTTGACCCAAAGAAGATTCAGGAGCATTGTTCCAGAGCCTCACAAGCAGGCTACAGACCACCCAGAGTGCTACCTCAAAATACCCAGTGTTCAGCAAACATCTTTCTGCCAGCTGCGTGACCTTGGGCAACTGACTAAACCTCTCTGTTCCCAAATCTCCTCATCTATAAATGGGGATAATAACACCACCACCCACCTCATAGGGCTGTTGTGAGCATTAAATGGGTAAATTTACATTAAGTGATTAGAAACCTTTCTGGTACATAGCCCAGTGTTATATAAGGGATGGCCATTATTAGTAATAATCTTACTGCCTGGACCTCTGGAGAACCTAGAGAATTTCTGCACGGACAGCTAACTCCCTTGTAAGTGGCTCAACTGAGCGATGCCCATTTCTGAGAAGTGTTTTCCCTAGATCAAAGTCAAGACATAGAGCCAAGAACCAAGAAAGAGAATTAGCCAGAGAGCTGAATCACTCATCCCACCCAGAGAGGGAAAACCCCACACTGTCATGCTCAGAACTGCACGGAGTGCCTTAAAAATCACCAGTTAAATAAACTGGGGAAATTGGGGGGCTCGTTTCCTGTCCTTTGACTTGCATTGGCTTAACGTTCCTCCAGTAAGGGGACAGTCCCAGCCCCCTGCTTCCCAATGCCAACTCATGTCCTTCTGTTGACATAAACAGCACACCACACTGTCCTCGAGAAGTCTGGTACTCATCGTCGCTGCCATTCACTTGGCACACTAGGAGGGACCTGTGCCTTCCAAAGGGTGCAGAGCTGAAAAGAATCCATCACAGAGACGTCCCCCAAGTGAGAACTTTCCAATTAAGAGGGCTGGAAGCAGGTGATAGAAAGTCCATATTGAACCCTGTACCACTCCCTTGTAAGCTGAAAGCTTCCCCAGGAGTGGCCAACAGGGGTGCTAAACATTTTTGCTAGGTCCTTGCATGGTAAATATTTGCAACTGGTTGCAAAAAAAAAAAGAGGCGAGAAAGCAGAAAAATCGGCCAGTTGAATGCTCTGCAAATGTGTATCAGAAAAGTTGCCTTTGTATAAAGAAGTCAAACATTGGACCTAGGCCAGTTTGTCTGACGGTTCAGGAGGAGAAGCCTAGGGCCGGGATAATTTGCCCTTGGGCAGAGGCTACTGTTACCACTGATGCGAGGCGCCTGGCTTTTTTCCACTGTCCCAGGATGTCTACATTCTAGGTGGAAATGCCAAAATGTGCACACTGGGAATTTCCAATGGCTAAAGCTCCTGCTCAGTCCATGGAGTCAGTGCTGTTCTTTGTGTCTACTTTGGCCAAGGTTCTCCTGGTTCTTTCGTTTTCTCTCCTGACAGCGTCACACAGGGTATTGGGCAACCATCAGGGAAAGAAGGCATGGGGTTTTCTGGTGGTTTGCTCAAGCCGACTTGTTTATGTTACCTGTATCTTCTGTATCTCTGAAATCCACCTTTCTGGGAGTAAAGTCATTATGAGGCATTTCTATTTTTGCTTTAGGTTCTAGCAAGCTAGGAGTCTATTTCAGTGCTTTAAACTATTTTTTCCACCTTCCTGATAAAATATTTCCTAGTTTGTCATAAGCAGTGTCCAGTCTCTTTTTTTTAATTCTTCATTTTCACTGTTGCTAAACCCCTCATCTCTTTTTTTTTTTTCTTTAAGGAGGCAGAATAAAATGAATTAATTAAGGCTGACTTTAGGTTAAGCTCTGACTTAAAATAGAATTGAGTGCCTAATGTTTGTGAGGCGTTGGTTATAGCTATTGTTCAAAAAGAATTGGTTCTGGGTAGGGTTTGTGTTACTGATTTAAATCTGTTTTCTTGGAGCTGATTTGAATTGACTGGTGAGTCTGAGGGACAGTCACTTCCTACATTTCTTTGTTTGAAGGGATTTTGTTTTGCATCACAGTTTAGCATGGCCGGCAGGTGCAGTGGCTCAAAACAATTTTTCCTGCTGCACACATGCATGATCTTTATCTTTCAGCCAAGCTTTGTTACAACAAGTAGCAGCCCTGCAAAAATTTCAGTAGAACAAAAGATTCCCAAACCCTGGGAATTAAGAGAGTTCCACTTAATAGAACAATTATAAGCTAACAAAGTAGTAGAACAGCTACAATATTTGGACTGAGCTCCAGGTTGGTTGCATCGAAGTGTGACTATTCCTGATTTAAGGACTGAGTATACTTGGGGCAGGTTTACAGAGTTGTCTTAAGCCCCATTATTTGTGAAATCAATCCATTCAATTAGAACCCTCAGTTAATTGGAATCTTATCTATTTATCCGATCTCTAAATGTAGGTGCTCTGCTTTTGACATAAAAAGCCAAGTTACTAGAAGTTACATTTATGTCTGAAAGGTAATGAAAAAAACAATATCCAGGGTATGGCCTTGATTTAGCCCAAGTTCCTCTTTACCTGTCTCTATCTGTATTGCAATCAGCAGTGCTATACTGCGTCATAATCCGTAGGTGCTGTAGCATCTGCGATCGCTGCAGGCAAATGTGTCTCCTTTTGGTGCAATTTTTAACAAGGGCACAAAGTGAGTCAACCGAGATGTAATTGGCCTCTGTACAGTTAAATCAAAAAGGGCAATGTATCCTGGCAGTCTCTCCCAAAGCACCTGGCGAAGCAAGTTTTGCCAAAACACCTCCCTTCCATACATACGCCTATCAACTTCCTTGAGGCAAAAAAAAAAAAAAAAAAAAAAAAAAAAAAATCCCTTCCCGGCATGGCCTGAAGAGTTCAAGTCACTTCTTTAAGGGAATAATTGTGCTACACTTGTGCCCCTACTCCCCACCCCTGTCCTTGCACACACTCCAGGCAGCCACTATCAATCCGCAATGCCGGGAGGGCACAAGCAGCTCCAAGCTCCCACACCAGTACTCACTGTGCATTTACTATGTGCCAGTCTGGGAAACTAAATATGAATAAGGTAGTGTCAAATAAAAAAAAAATTGGTACCTGCTAAGTAGAGAGATTTGAAAGGGTTATTGCAGGGGGCGGTGGGTGGGGGGGTATTTAGGAGAGAGAGTTTATTGTGATGGGGGAGGGGAGCTATTGCAATAGGGAGAATGCTCAGAGCATAGGATCTACAAGCATCTCAAGAGTCAGGCAAAAAGGTTTTTCTTTTATAGAGTAGTAAACAAGGCTAGAAAGAAGCAGGAGTGGGGAAGTGGGATGAAAAGTTGGCACCATGGGACAGCAGATCAGAGAAGGCTGTTCTCTGAAGCCAGCCTGTTCTCGGGAGGGGCCCTTAGGAGGCCTGTCTGCTGGCCCAAGCTGAGGGTGGGCTAAAGTCCAGGGCCCTGAGGGAAGGAGAGACTCTTAACACAAGTTCGATTAGCAAGCATTTTGTTAAGATTGATCAGTGAGACGTGCAGCTGAGCTAATCATTTATGGAGCCAATTATGGGAATGAATTCAGAGCATCTTTGTTTAGCCTTGTCATAGGTAAACCAGGGCGGGGCATCTTATCTAAATCATCTGGGGAAGGGTGGTCCTCTGCAGTAAGTTGCTTTCTGGAACACACAGGGTGGGGAATTTCTTCACCTTCGCTGTTTTCCAGGATCACAGGGCTTGGTGAAGCTCCACAGGTCAGCAAAATCCTAGAAGAACTCAGAGTCTAAAGGGACACACAAGGCACACAAACCAACTCTGATATTAGCAGGAAAGTGCCAGGGCAGAGACGGTATCTAGTGTGTCTGCATGCCAGGCTGCCAGTGATTTGACATGGCCAGGAAAAAGCAGGGAGGCTACGGCAGTTGAACTCACTGCCTACCCCACTAAGTGGGACCCGACTCCCAGGGGTATAAATCTCCCTGGCACACAGGATATGACTCCCGGGGATGAATATGGACCCGGCATCGTGGGATTGAGAACATCTTCTTGACGAAAAGGGGGATGCAAAATGAGACGAAATTCTTTCAGTGTCTGAGAGATATCAAGTGGAGTCGAGAGGTCACTCTGGTGGACATTCTTATGCACTATATAGATAACACCTCTTAGAGTTTTAATGTACTGGAATAAATAGAAGTAAATACCTGAAACTACCAAACTCCAACCCAGTAGTCTGGACTCCTGAAGTCGATTGTGTAACAATGTAGATTACAAGGGCTGACAGTGTGATTGTGAAAACCTTGTGGATCACACTCCCTTTATCTAGTTTATGGATGGATGAGTAGAAGAATGAGCACACACAAAAAAAAAAGCACCCAGTGTTCTTTTTTACTTTAATTGTGCTTTTTCACTTTAATTTTTATTCTTACTACTTTTGTGTGTGTGGTAATGAAAATGTTCGAAAATTAATTTTGGTGATGGACTGTGAACAATTGATTGTATGCTTTGTATGACTGCATGGTATGTGAATGTATCTCAATAAAATTGAATTATTAAAATAAAAGAAAAATGGGGACAAAAACTAAATGAAAAATAGGGTGGGATGGGGGGATGATTTGGGTGTTCTTTTTTACTTTTATTTTTTGTTCTGATTCTGATTCTTTCTGATGTAAGGAAAATGTTCAGAAATAGATTGTGGTGATGAATGCACAACTATAAGATGGTACTGTGAACAGTTGATTGTACACCATGGATGATTGTATGGTATGTGAATATATTTCAGTAAAACTGAATTTAAAAAAAAAACAACAACAAGGAGGCCAGTGTGGTTGGAGCCGAGGGAGTGAAGGGGAGAGCAGCAGGAGATGCTGTGAAGAGGCTGAGGGGTCAGATCTTGGCAGTCTTGTGGGCTGTTTTAAGAACATTGGTTTTTTCCCTCCTGAGTGGAGGAGTGACCTGACCTGACTCACACTTTAAAAGGATCACCCTGGCCACTGTGATTAAGAATGAACTATTAGGGGAACATTGTTAGAAGCAGGAAGGCTAGTTAGGAGGCTGTTAAAATAATGCAGGCAAGAAATGAGGGCAGCTTGGACTGGGGTCGTAGCTGCAGAGGTGACGAGACATGGTCAGAGTCTAGATCTATTCTGAGGGTAGAGCTAACAAGCAGGAGACAGACGTTTGGACCCCTGCGATGGGGGGCTGCAGTAGGCTCAGTGTCATGGCCATAAAACCACAGCGCGGTGGCCCCCAGCAAAAGCACAAGCAGGAAGGATCAGGGTTGGGAGGGAACTGCTTCTCAAAATATGGTAGCAACAGGTAGAATTCCAAATAGCGTCCTTGACAGTGGTGCTGGTACACCGGCTGGGAAGAAGCGGATTAGCCGGGGAGAGATACAAGCCCTGATTTGCAGCATTTACTGATTTCCATGGTGGCAAATCTCAAGCCACCAATGATTTAACAGCCTGATCACAAAGTTCCTGCATATTTAACACTCGGCCCTGGGGGGACGGTGGGAGCTGGCCGCAGCGCACCACTGTGATGTCTGCTATTGGTGGGCCCAATTTTGACACGACAGGAGGCTCAGTATTTTATCCATAGTGCCCGCAAGTACTTCCAGGATGCTGTACGATAATTATTGTGAAGACTAATCACACAGAAGATTTTATGAATCCTCTGTGGTTTTTAGGAGCCCAGATTGATACATTGAATTCCTTCAATAGAAATGATTCTTTTAACTAGTACCTTGTACACTGTACTTTTTTGCTTGACAGATGTGAAAATGGAATCAACAAAATTATGTTGAATTATTATATTGACTTGAATAGATCGTCAATGGTAATATAATATAGATAAACTTCTCCTTCCTTGATAATCTCTCCGGTAATCAAGTATGGGAATTTCTTACAGAAAATAATACTTTTATACACCATTTTAAGTGGTTAAGGATTCAGGAGATTTTATTTGTACTGATGCTCCTATTTATTGCCAAAAAATTTTTTATCCTATTGCTTTGTTGGCTTAAAGAAAGTTAGATAAAATGGATTATAGTATTTTTACATAATTACAAATAGAGTAGAAGATTTTTAGGGAGAAGACTGTGGTTATATTTTTTTTTACCAATGGTCTCAGGATAAAATATTTTTCTTATGGCCAAATTCTTTTTCATCCTAAAGTATCCCACAACTCTTGTAACCTTATAGATTAAACAGTGGGATAAATTGAATGTAGGTGTTTTAACGCTATGCAAATTCTAATCTTAAAGATACCTATCTGCATAATTTGGGCAGACAATAAAAAATATATTTACAGCCTCCCCCTCCCCAGCCCCGAGGATCTGGGGGAAGGTACAGATGTGTTGGACATCCTCACCTGGACTGCTGTTGATGTTGTCAAGAGCATCGGGACTGGCAGTCTGATGTGCTGAGCCCTCGAGCATGGGACTTGCCCTTATGAGGCTCATTACCACAAAGGAGAGTCTAAACTTGTATGTAATGGTGCCTAAGAGTCTCTCCCTGAGTACCTCTTTGTTGCTCAGATGTGGCCCTCTCTCTCTCTAACTGAGCCATCTCGACAGGTGAACTCACTGCCCTCCCCTCTACGTGGGACCCGACCCCCAGGGGTGTAAATCTCCCTGGCAACGCAGAGTATGACTCCCGGGGATGAATGTGGACCCGGCATCGTGGGACTGAGAGTATCTTCTTGACCAAAAGGGGGATGCAAAATGAGACGAAATAGTTTCAGTGGCTGAGAGATTCCAAATGGAGTCGAGAGGTCACTCTGGTGGACATTCTTATGCACTATATAGATAACACCTCTTAGGCTTTAATGTATTGGAATAGCTAGAAGTAAATACCTGAAGCTACCAAACTCCAACCCAGCAGTCTGGACTCCTGAAGACAATTACATAATAATGTAGATTACAAGGGGTGACAGTGTGATTGTGAAGACCCTGTGGATCACACCCCCTTTATCTAGTGTATGGATGAGCAGAGGAATGGGGATAAAAACTACAGGACAAATGGGGTGGGATGGGGGGATGATTTGGGTGTTCTTTTTTCACTTTTATTTTTTATTCTTGTTCTGGTTCTTTCTGATGTAAGGAAAATGTTCAGAGATAGATTGTGGTGAAGAACGCATAACTATGTTATCATACTGTGGACAGTGGATTGTATATCATGGATGATTGTATGGTGTGTGAATGTATTTCAATAAAACTAAATTTAATAAAAAAAAAAGATACCTATCTGCAGATTTATAAAATACATTTTTGGCTTATTTCTAGCCCAGTAATTTATGTTGAAAGTAGTTTGCTGTTGAGAAAATACAGTATCCAAAGGGTGAAAAGCCTATCTTTCAAAATTTACAAAGCTGTTTAAAATGCTATATGTTCTTCAATCTGCCTCTGCTTGTGCCCTTTTATAGGGGCTATGCATCTGTTTTCTTAATTATTGAGGAAATGCTAATAAAAATAGAAGACAAGAGGAAAAAAAATCACCTAGGAGTTTTAAAAATATACTAAGATGCAGATTCTGATTTAATTAGTCTTGAATGGAATATACATTCTTCTCTAGTGCTCATGGAACATTTCTCCAGGATAGAGTATATGCTGGGGCACAAAACAAGTCTCAATAAGTTTGAAAAGACTGAAATTATTCAAAGCACATATCTGACTACAATGGAATGCAGCTGGAAATCAAAAACCACCAAGGAACCAGAACTTTCACAAATATATGGAGGTTAAACAACACACCCTTAAACAATTAGTGGGTCAAAGAAGAAATTGCAAGAGAAATTGGTAAATATCTAGAGAAGAATGAAAATGAGAACACAACATATCAAAACATATGGGATGCAGCAAAGGCAGTACTGAGAGGGAAATTGATAGCTCTAAATGCATACATAAAAAGCAAGAAAGAGCTAAGACCAAAGACCTAACCGAACAACTGAAGAAGCTAGACAATGAAGAGCAAACTAACCCTAAAGCAAGTACAAGGAAAGAAATACCAAGATTAAAGCAGAAATAAATGAGCTGGACAACAAAAAAATAGTAGAGAGTATAAATAAAACCAAAAGTTGGTTCTTTAAGAAGAGCAACAAGATTGACAAACCTTACCTAGTCTGAGCAAGTCAAAAAGAGAGGAACCCAACTAAACAAAATCAGAAATGAGAGGGGGGTCATTACTATGGATCCCGAAGAAATTTAAAAAATCATAAGAGGATACTATGAACAACTGTATGCCAACAAACTAGACAACTTAGAGGGAATGGACAATTTCCTAGAAACACATGAGCAGCCTAGACTGACCCAAGAAGAAACAGTGGACTTCAACAAACCAATCACAAATAAAGAGATCCAATCGGTCATCAAAAATCTTCCTAAAAAGAAAGGCCCAGGGCCAGATGCTTCACAGGGGAATCTTACCAAACATTCCAAAAAGAACTGACACCATTCCTGCTCAAACTCTTTCAAAAAATTGAAGAGAAAGGACCACTACCTAATTTGTTTTATGAAGCTAACATCACTCTAATACCAAAACCAAGATACTACAAGAAAGGAAAATTATAGGCCAATCTCCCTAATGAATACAGATGGAAAACTTCTCCACATCAGATTTTTTAAGCCCCTCCTCCCCAGATGATTCTAAGCTAAGGGATAAAAATCATTGCAGGTAATATGAGTTAGCAAGGGCAGAGCAACTCCCAAACCCAGGGTTTATTGCCATAGTACCCTGTGTGAGAACTAATATGTCTTTATACCGTAATTATTCTAAAGTGTTTCACGTGTGTGTATCCTTCCCAATAAGAGGAGCTCCCCAAGGACAGGGCTGGAGCCTCCTGTTAATAGTAGGGTTCTGTCCATGGTAGATGCTAAATGGGTATCTGGTGGTCAAATTGTATTAATGGAGACCTTCTTTAGGCTTGTCTTCAAATACCTCTACAAACTAGAAGGAGAACAGCCTTCTGTAGACATTACATGATAGTCATCAGACAGAGAGGCGGAGGAGAAGTAGTAAGAAGAATCTACTAGCCTGTTGGCATGGAGAGTGCTCCAGGAACAGTAATAGCTCAAAATTCTCTCACCCTTATCCCATCTGCTCATGCACTTCTGAGAGTGCCCTCGTGGTATCTCATGTGTGCCCCTGAGCAAGGCCTGCCTAGTGAGCCCTGTCTTCTCCAAGGAGCTGTCCTGGGGCCACCACCATGACCACCAGACACTGCCATCTCCTGCCATAGCTGAGGCCCTGGAGACCTTGAGATACAAAAGCTGCAGAGTTTTCTGGAACAAAGTGAGAGAGCCCCTCTTGCATTACACTGTTTGGAAAGGTAGGTGCCCAACAGACCCAAGGGAGCTGGTCATGGGTAAAAATTTGAGACATAGTGAGAGTCATTGCCCTCCTCCCTGCCTCAGTCATTCTCCAGAGCTTGGGGTCATCAGCCATGTCTGCTTTTGCTTAGAACGAGTTCTCTTGGGGAGGTGCCATCCTTCATGCATATAGGGTTCTGGCAAGCCATCTCAGTATTTTTCAGACCCATCCCAGCCTCAGGTTGGATTCAAGCTGAGACTGCCACCCAAATTCCAGTCAATATTCACCAATGGCAGCAATCAGTACATAGAGGAGGGCAAGCAAGGGGGCTCCAGAATTTAAAGATAAGGGCATATGCTAAAAGGCAAACTATTATGAATCAGCACTTAATAGATGAGATTAGTCACGTGTAAAGGTGATCTACTTTATGAGGGAGGCTGGAAAGGGGAGAGAGCTAACATTTCCTGCTGTTGCTGTTCTAGATATTTTATATATTTTGGCATTGAATGCTAATATCACCACTCAGGAGATGGGTATAATTACCCACTTTTTACTGATGAAGAAAAAGAAACTGAGCAATCACATAGCTCAGATTTTGATCTCAGAGCTGTTTGGCACTCTGATCTGAAAACCACTGATCTGTTTTCTGTCCCTATAGTTTTGCCTTTTTCAGAATGTCGAATAAATGGAGTCATACAGTATGCAGCCTTTTTGAACCTGGCTTCTTTTACTTAGTATAAGGCACTTGAAATTCTTCCATGTTGTTGTGTATATCAGTAGTTCATTTCTTTTTATTGCTCCATAATATTTCTTTGTACGTATCAACCACAGTTTGTTTATACATTCGTCAGTGAAGGGATATTTGGGTTGTTTCCAGTTTTTGGCAATTACGAATAACACCACTATACACATTCATGTACAGGTTTTTGTGTTATCACAAGTTTTTATTTCTCTAGGGTTAATACCTAGGAGTGAGTTTGCTGGGTCATATGATAGATGTATGTTTAACTTTACAAAACACTGCCAAAGTTTTTTTCCAGAGTGGCTGTACTATTTTTGCATTCCCACCAGCAGGTATAAGAGTTCCAGTTACACTGCATCTAGTCAGCACTTGCAAGTGTCAGAATTTTTTATTTTAGGCATTCTAAAAGGTGTGTATGGCATATCATTGTTTTGTTGATTTGCATTTCCTTAATGAGTAAGGATGTTGAGCACCTTTTCATGTGCTTATTTGCCAACTATTTATCTTCTTTGGTGAACTGTCTGTTCAAATCATTTGCTCATTTTTTTATTGTAGTGTTTGCTTTTTTATTGTTGAGTTTTGAGAGCTCTTTATATATTCTGGATACAAGTTCTTTATCATAAGTTAGGTAATTTGCAAATATTTTATCCCATTCTGTGGCTTGTCTTTCCATTCTTTTAACAATGTCTTTTGAGGAAGCCCAATTTATAATTTTTTTTCTTTTACAGATTCTACTTTTGGTGTCCCATTTAAGAAATCTTTGTCTAACTCAAAGTCACAAAGATTTTCTCCTTTGTTTTTTCCTAGAAGTTTTATAAGTTTTACATTTGGTCTGGATCCATTTTGATTTAATTTTTGTAGATGATGCAAAGTATCAATTGAGGTTCAGTTATTTGCATGTGGATATCCAATTACTACAGCACTATTTGTTGAACACCCTGGCCTAACATAGTATCTTTTCCCTGGCAAACTTGACATTTTCCACTACATTCATCATCATTCATTCCCTTTTACTCACTTCCTCCCAGCCATGTTGGTCTAATTGCTGTTCCTCCGACATGCTTATTGTGCATTTGCTTCAGGACCTTTGCACGTGCCAGTCCTTCAACCTGGAATGCTCTTCTTCCAAATATCCACATGGCTCATGCCTTCATTTCATTCAGATCTCTGCTTCGATATCACCTTATTTTTTAAATGCAATTTTATTGAGATATATCCACACATCACACAATCCATCCAAAGTATACAGTCAATAGTTCACAGTATCATCGCATAGTTGTCCATTCATCACCATGATTATCCCCAGAATATTTGCATTACTCCAGAAAAAGAAATAAAAAGAAACAAGAAAACCCTAAATATCCCATAGTCCTTACCCCAACCCTGCCCTCTTATTGACCACTAATATTACATTCTATCCAATTTTAAGACTTAAAATAGAGGTAGGTTAACTAAGGCAGTGTAGTATTGTCAGAGATAGATGCATAGATCAGAGACATCACCTTACTTAAGACGCCGTCCCTGAGGACTCTATTTAAAATAGCTTCCTGAGCCCCATCTCTCTCTACTACTTTGATATGCTTTATTTCTTTTCATAGAACTTATCACAATTTGACATATTTGATATTTATTAGTTCATTCATTGACTGTATGTTCCTTCCCCCAACTATGATCAGAATATTAAGCTCCACAAGAGCAGGAATTTTGTTTTATTCACTGCTCTATTCCCAGTGCCGAGAACAGTGACTGCACATAGTGGACTCGTAATAAAGAGTCATTGATCTGACAGAATAAATTCAAACAGCAAATATTTAACAAGTGCCTACTAGGACCAAGCCCAGTGCTGGGCTCTGGAGGTAAGATGCAGAGAAGAACAAACACAGCCTCTGCCGTCGGGGAGATCACCGACCAGCAGGCAAGGCTGACATTAACTAACTCGTCACAGAAGTAAAATGGATGACAGCAACTGAGCTTTGAGGGAGAAATACCCCGGGGGTGGAGAGCTTATAGGAGGGGGTGGAATCTAGTTTATAACTGCAGGGGAGGGAGGAAAGGCTCCCCAGAGGAAGCAGTGATTGAGCTGGGAGCTAAAGGATTAAAAGTGTTTACTTGGTAAGGGGAGGGATGAAAGGGCCTCCTGGGCATCTGGCACTTCCTGTACAAAGGCCCTGTGGTGGGAGCCAGCTTGGTAGGTTTGGGGAACTAAAAGAGGTGGGTGTGGTTGGGGAGCAGTGAGACAGGCCAGGAAAGAGAGACACCATGAGGCTGGGGGAGGCCAGCAGTGAGCTCATGGGCCTGGGTCATTCAAGGCAGTGTAGATAATATAGGGGACTGCTCTTTACCCCAAGAATGAAGGGGAGCCACTGAGAGTTGTTTTCACCTTTCTAAACACCCAGTGTTCATGGAACTTAATAAACCCTTAATAAAATACTCTTGCATGTTGAAAATGCTCTTACATCTTGCTGGGACTGGGGGGTGGGGTGGGGTGTAAATTGGTCCACCTTGTGTGTAGGGCAATTTGGTGACATCTTTCAAAATTACAGATATCTTTGCCCATGTGTGTGAAACAAACTGTATTCACTGCAGCGTTATCATAGCAGAAGACTGGAAACAAGTCAGATGTCCCTCATCAGGAGACTGGTTGAAAAGTTGTGATACTTCCATGTGGTAGACCAATGGGCAGCCACAAAAAAAGAATAAGGAAGCTTTTTATGCATTGTTATAAGGAGGACTTCAAGGCGTATTATTAAATTTTAAAATATCAAGAAGCAGAACAGGGCTTATAATTGACTACCATTTGTGTGGGTTAAAAAGGGCACAGGAAAAAAAATACACATTCAGCTTTTTTGTGCGTAGCATATCGGTGGAAAGAGACATAAAAAGGTGGTGCTGTTGTTTGCCTCTGGGAAGGGAAACTGGGTATCCAGGGGCTGGGTTAGGAGGGACTTGCCTGTGTACCTTCTGAAATGTGAACTGTGCAAATGCGTTACCTATTCTATGACTAAATAAATTTGTGAAAGTATTCATTGATTAAATAAACTAGTGAATTAGAAAAATAATTTGTTATTAAAAAAAATGATTTTACAAGCCAGCCAGAACTCCTCTCTGCTATTTATAGGAAAAGGATTTAGGGAGTTCTGACTTCTGCCCCATTCTCTGATTTCTGGCACAACCCTCAAGGGGAGTCCACCAACGGAGGGTGTGATGGCAAATTTTATATGTCAGTTTGGCTGGGTTATGGTGTCCAGTTGTTTGGTTAAACATTGGCCTAGATGTTGCTGTGAGGTATTAGCTACTTAGCATCTACAATCCATTGACTTGAAGTAAAAGTGATTTACTCTCGGCAAAATGGGAAGGCCTTGTCCAGTCAGTTAAAGGCCTTAAAAGCCTTAAGAGTCTCCAGAAGAAATTGTTCCTCAAGGTTATACCCTTTACTCCTCTCTGAGTTTCCAGGCCTGCCGGATTTCTGACTCGAGACTTCAACATCAGTTCTAACCAGAATTTCCAATCTACCAGCTTCCCCTAAAAAATCCCAACTCAAGACTTCAAGATCATTCTTACTAAATTTCCAGCCTACCAGCTTGCCCTACAAAATTGCCAGCCCCCACAGTTGTATGAGTCAATTCCTTAAAATAAGTCTGTTAATACATGTACACGTATGTCCCGTTGGTTCTGTTTCTCTGGAGAACCCTGACTAATACAGGGATAGTGTTAGGCCTTTAGAAAGGGGAGTTGGATGAAAATATTTATTTTGGTCAATTGGCATTATTTCCAGGAAAGGGCCTCCTCCTTTCGCCCTGAAACCAGACTTGTCCTAGGGCTCCAAAAGGACACATCAGTTTGGGGACTTTCCCAAGCTTGTTTAATTAGGCTCCTTGCTGAAAAGCTGTGCCATTGCTCTCCCAAGTGGTAACTGGGCCCCAGAGATGCAATCACATCTCCACAGAGAACTCTTATTAAAAAGTCTGATATTCAGCTCTTTCCTGCATAAAAATAAGCATCCCGTAGCATCTGCAATATCAGGAAAAGCACAAAGAAAACAGGTAAGGCCAGAATGTCCTGAGCTCCCCAACTCCAACAAAACGAAGAATTGGTCAGTGAGTTCTGATTAAATTTCAGTGGAGAGGGCAGGTGACAGCTGGGCTTGATAAGGAAGATGAAAGGGAGGGCAGCGGGCTCCCCTCCAGGAGTTCCCTGTTTCTCTGTGCCGGAGAAGCGGGCTCCAGATAGAAATGAAGGAAAGCAGCTGTGAGCTCTGCCCTGGAGTCCCCTCTGGCAGGCCTAAGACTGGGACCAGGTTAGAGGGTAACAGAAGGAATGAATAAAAGAAAGGTGTGATGAGAAAAGATTGAGAACCAGGCGAGGATGGGGGATCTTCTCTGTTTGTGCTGTAATGTGATAATTTCTATAACAACCCTATGGAGAAAATACGACCGGCCCCCACTCCACCCCATTTTACAGATGAGGAGACTGAGTCTCGGAGAAAAGTGCAGTAACTTGCCTAAGGTCACAATTAGTGATTGACAAGATCAGGATATGAGTGAGTCCAGGGCTTTCTGATGTCAGGGCCCATTCTCTTCCTGTGGGGCAATTTAAATGTAATCAGAAGTCAGCAATAAACATTTAGCTTTTAAAAGCCTCCTGCCATTTTTCTTTTACATATTACATCTCAATATCCTATTTGACATTTGCAGATTACTCTTATTCCAAAAGACGAAGAAGATGAAGTCTTGCTTTTTGCTTTCCTTCTCACTTGGTTTCATCCATATGAGCGGAGTTGGGGAAATCTCAGGTCCTTTTACCAGTCAGCCCAACAAAAAGGAAACACCCAGGAGCTCCAGAGCAGCCACAGCCCCTCCCTGCAGACAGGATCAGGCTCCACTGGTCCCTTGGGCCATTCCAGATACCAAATGCTTTGCACAGGGACATCTGGAGTCAAGACCAGCATATTTGCCATGCTGGAACTTTCTATGTGCTGTGTCTTTTGCCTCCTCTGAAGACAAAACCAGGAGAAACAAGCTTAGTTTAGCTGTATGGCCAACTTGGGTTACACATAAGAAAAAACTTTCTGACAATGGGTGATGATTGTTGTATCATAAAATGGGCAATCCAACAAAGGCCAGGCCTGGTAAGTTGTTTGGCAAAGTGCCATGCATGCAGTGCAGACTCAGAGGATATTGGTTGATTTGATTTGTTGATACTCTCTCACTACCTCCCACAAGCACCCTGCCAATGTAGTCTGAGTCTCACCACAGACCTACATTTATTTATGGCTTCGAGCCTCTGCCATAAAACAGGTTCCATCTAAAACAGGTTCTCCTTCCCTTGACTGTCCCTGTTCTATCTGTCCTTCAAGGTCTAGCCCAAGTTCCAGCTAGACCTTAAAGCTTTCTCTGATCGCTCCAGCCCACATGGATCTAACCCTCTTGGAATTCCAGATCGTCTGGGACTTAGTTGTGATTGTCTAGGTAGATGGCCATTCTCTCCAACTGAACTGGGAGGTCACTGAAGGCAGCATCCTGTTATACATGTTTTTAGTCCCTTTCCACTTCCCACATGGCCCTAACACAAAAAAGGAGTAAATAGATGAAAATGAATTATCTTCCCAGACTGCTTTAAGAACAACTCAGATGTTCTCCCCTGGAATGACTTAAATTCAGGCAGAGAAATGAACTAGATGATTCTGGGGAAGGCTAATTCCCTGGAAAGAGCACAGGCTTTGGAGCCAGACACACATGGGTTCGAATTCCAGCTCTGCTTCTTGTTAGCTGTCAACTTTTGACAGATTGCTTAAACCTGCTGAGTCTTAATTTCTTCATCTGTAAAATGGGGATAATATTATCAATTGGACCAGGTTCTGTGAGAATGAAATAAGATTATGGGATACGTAGTTCCTGGTACCTAATAAATGCTCATTAAATGACAGTGTCCTTCCTTCCTTCTGGAGCTTTCTTCAAACATTAGAAGAATGAAAAGAGTTTCAACAATAAATAATTAGGAGGAAGGGGCAGAGTTTTGAGCTTTTTTTGAGGAAGGAGGGGATCTCTGAGGGCACCAACCGAGGTCCCAAGGTGGCTTATTGAAAATGTGAAGGGGTCAGCACGCTAAGGGAACTTTTTCTTCTAAAAGATGCCCTTATTATACAGAGTGCACAAAGGGAGACAGACCCACATTTTGTGCAGAAATATGTCACTGTCCCTGCCTGTTTGAGACTTTGAGGTAAGGGATTTGGCAAAAAACAGCTGGATAGCTTGAGATTACATTTTCTCAACAACCAGGAGTGCTAATAAATATGTTCTCATGAATCATTCCAAAGGCACATTCCTGATTTTCGACTCAGCAACCTGTGAAAACAAAACAACCCTTGGTAAGCCTCCTGTTGTCACCTGCACTTGACAAATATATTTTGGAAAACTTCCTAAGCTGGCTGCATGTCATCTTATATTTGTTTATTAATTCCATAAATATATAATGAGTGTCAAGTGGGCCTAGGTCCTGGGGCATAACAGTGAATGAGACAGAGTCCCTGTCTCCAAGGATCTTGTCATCTAGTGGGGGCAACCCATGATGGCACTGACAGTGGAAGGAAAGAAGTGCTGTGGAATAGGGGGCAAGAGGATAGTGGGAGCCCAGAAGAGGAATCCTATATAACTGTGTATCCTGAAAGTAGGGGATAGCTATTCCTGCAAAGCCTAGTGAGGGTGCTGTTGTCAGCAAGAGAGGGAAAGGACACTGGGAAGCAGAAACAACAAGTGTCACAATTGTTCACTCCCATGAGTCTGCTTTGCCAACCACATGACAGCTGTGCATCCTACCAGAACCAGCCACATGCAACCATCCAACCCTCATTTGCTTTCTGAGTGGGCTCCCTTCCTGGGAAGAGAATGCCCTGAAAGCACACACAGATATCTGCCAACTACACTGCCCAAGCTTACGCCACATTATAAAGTTGGCATCCTGAGATATACCAATTTTGTGTTGGTTTGGAGCACAGCCAGTTTCCTGGGTGTCCAGTCACCCCTTATTTGGTAATGTGTTACTGTTTGCAAAGTGCTTTCACATATAAGATTTCACTTTATCCTTATAACAACCCCATAAAGCCTATCTTTACAGATGCAAAAACTGAGACTCAGGCAGGGCAAATGATTTGCGCCAGTTCACATGATTAAAAGGCAGCAAAACTAGTGGAGTCTGACCTTTTCATACCATGGATCAGGACCCTTTTCATTATACTGTGGATGGTATGGAAAATATCCCCAGCTCCAAATTACTGAGATGTACAAATAGTGGACATTGCCCACATTGATGGTTGACAGATGACCATCCATCCAGTTCAATGTTGACAATAGTTTAAATTCAGGCTTTGATCACAACATAGAGATACTGCTCCTTATTCATGTTTTGGTTGAGGGTTTGTATTCTATTGTCTGCCTATTGGGTCATCTCCATTACTTCCTGCAGGAGACTGACAGTCTCTAGCCCTGGAGACCAGCCAGCCCAGCACACCCAACACAGGGTGTGGTGCCCCTTCTGTCATTTAAGCTGAGCCAGGAAACCTCAAGGCTGTCTGTGCCAAGCACCTGGCTCTCTTGGGTTGTTCCCTTCCTGCCTTCCTTCAGACCCTATTTCTGCTAGATCCCAAGCACTTGGCTCCAGATGCCCCTCAGGGTTTGCCTCTGTTCCCTGTCTCCTGAGCATTTGACTCTTGGCTTTCTCTGACAAACTTTTGCTTGTTCAAGCCTCCTAGTACCAGAAAGCTTGGGTGGATTATATGGGGGCTTTAGTAAATTAATTAATGTTTGTAAAGTGCCTTAAACAGTGACTAGCACATAATAAGTGTAAGGTAAGTGTTTGCTATCATCATCATCATTCATTCACTAATTCATTCATTACCTGCTGTGGTGGCTTAGAGCTATGTACCCCAGAAAAACATGTTCTTAGACTCAATCCATTCTCATGGGTATGGACCCGTTGTAAATAAGATCTCTTCAAAGATGTTACTTAAATTAGGGTGTGGCCCAAACGAATCATGTTCAGCTTTAATCCAGATTACTGGAGTCCTTTACAAGCAGGGTGAAACTCAGACAGAAAAAAAGCCACAGAGGAAGCAGCCAGAAGCTGATAGTCAATGGCACCCAGAAGAAAAGCAGAAGCCAGGAGAGGCCACCATATGCATTGCCATGTGACAGAAAAGCCAAGGACCAAGGATCACCTTCAGCCCCAGAACTCTAGTCTCCTGGGAGAAAGCATTGACTTGATGACACCTTGATTTTGGACTTCTCCTGGCCCCAAAACTGTGAACCAATAAATGGCCATTGTTTAAGCCAAACCATTGCATGGTATTTGCTTTTGGCAGCCAGGAAACGGAAACATCTGCTTAGCATAACACACCCCAAACATTCAATCCAGGGTTCCTGATACCTTTGGCCAAGTCTCGAATCCACAGCATAGGTCTGACTGGGCTGTCCTGCACCGTCCCCCAAGACTCCCCTACTTGGGTTGCAACCCAACTGGACTTCCTTCAAGTTCACAAACATGCCAACTTCTCTCAGCTCCAGACCTTTGCCCATGCGGTTTTTGCTTTTAAAATGCTCATTTCCTGTCTCAATCACCCACACCCACCCCCATCTCCCCAAAAGAATCATCCTTCAATTCTCAGCTCAAATCCTACTTCTCTGTGTGCATTACCCAACCAACGCTGTCAAGATTAAGTTGGGTCTTCCTGCTACAATTTCCTATAGCGGCCTTTGGTAATTATTCTAAATAGGCATATAATTACTTGTTTAGTGTCTATCTTGCCCACTAGACTATAAGCCTCATGAGAACAGGAACCACGTTTGAAGGCTCGTTGCTGTATATATTCTCAATGCCTATCATGGTGTCTGGAATGTAGTAGGAGCTCAAAAATATGCTGAATTGCATTGAGCTGAATCAAGATAGGTTGAATAAGGATGATGACATTGATGCCAATGAAAATGATGATCTTAAAGCTTAGCGTGTGTTCCAGTTTGCTCATGCTGCTGTTATGCAAAATGCCAGAAATAGATTGGCTTTTAAAAGGGGGATTTATTCAGTTACAAATTAAAAGTTCTAAGTCCATAAAAGTGTCCAAACTAAGGCGTCAACAAGAGGATACCGTCACTGAAGGAATGCTGATGGCGTCTGGAAAACCTCTGTCAGCTTGGAAGGCATGTGGCTGGCGTCTAATGTTCCTTTGCTCCCAGGTTGTATTTCAAAATGGCGTTCCCCAAAATGTCTCTGGGTCTCTCTTAGCGTATCCAGGGCAAACTCTGGGCTTTGTCTCTTAGCTTAGCATCTTCAAATGTCCTTCTGTCCACATTTCCAACCATCTCTGAGTGTCAGCAAACATGTGGGTCTGTGTCTGCTCTTAAATACACTTTCTCTCTTAAATACTCCAGCGAACTAATCAAGACCCGCCCTGAATAGGCAGGGTCCACACCTCCATAGAAATAATTTAATCAAAGATATCACCCACAGTTGGGCGAGGCACATCTCCATGGAAACACTCAATCAAGAGGTTCTACCCTAATCAGCAGACTAATCAATCTGCCCCCATTAGATTAAAGAATATGGCTTTTCTGGGGGATATAATATATCTAAACCGGCACAATGTGCTATTATTTGTTTGCTATATTTGCCGTGACCTATTCAAAACCAGAACCTGGAATTCAATCAATAATAAAAGGGTAAAAAATGGAGGAAACATTATAAAATCCATGACTCTTTGTGCCACAGCACCTAGACCTATTCCTACCCTAAAATGAGGCATGTATTTGAGCTGAAAGAGTGGAGGGTCATAGATATCAGGGGTCAAACATCAGCAAGTTACTCATCCCTGATTGGCCAACCTGGAGGGTGCTGAGCTCTGCCTGGCACTATCAGTGATGTTATTTCTGTTGAGAATGTCTTCTGCCAAATCCCAATAGATCTGAAATGACCAACAAGCAAAGTAAAGAGCACATCTGCCTTCTCACCGTGATGGTTTCTGTACACTAGCCCACCCCTCACTCTGCCCACCACTACTCATTTGATGAGCCCTGGGAGGCTTGCCCCATAAGAGTCATAGGGCCCTGATCACTCCCAGTAGTTTATTAATTCCCGCAAAAGGTATTCTTTCACACATCTCCTCTGGATCGGAGATCCCTCCAGGGTCTGGAGAGCATCATCTTCTCTCTGTGAAGTGCCCTCTTGGGTCTGACTCAGCACTCTGCCCAGAGTGATCGATTGATTGATTGTCCTCACACCAACACATCATGTCCTTTTATTATTGTAGTAAAATATACACAACATGAGATTTACCATTTTAGCCATTTTAAAAGGTACAATCCACTGGTATTAAGTACATTCACAGTATTGTAAAACCGTCACCACTACTGAGTTCCAGAACTTCTCATTACCCCCAAAAGAAACGCCATGCTCATTAAGCAGTCACTCCCCATGCCCCTCTCCCCTCAGCCCTTGGCAACCACAAGTCTGCCTTCTGTCTCTATTAGGATTTGCCTATTCTGGATATTTCATATAAATGGAATCATACAACACGTGGCCTTTTGCAAATGGCTTCTTGTACTTAGTGTAATGTTTTCAAGGTTCGTCCATGTTGTAGCATATATATATCTGAACTTCATTTCTTTTTATTGATAAACAATATTCCATTGATGGATATGCCACATCTGGTTTATCCATTCATCTGTTGATGGACGGTTAGGTTGTTTCCACCTTTTGGCTATTGTGAATAGTGCCGCCATGAACATTCGTGTACAAATTTTCATTTTAACACCTGTTCTCAATTCTTTTGAGTATACACCCACAAGTGGAATGGCTGGATCATATGCTAAATCCATGTTTAACTCATTGAGAAATCACCAAACTATTTTCTACAGCATCTGCCTTATTTTATGGTCCCACCAGCAATGTATGAGGGGTCCAATTTCTCCATTAACTTCACCAACAACTACTATTTTCCTTTTTTAAAAAAATTATAGCTGTCCAAATGGCTGTACCTGCAACTGCATCTCTGCCCTCTGCTTCCCTGATCCAGGCTTCTCACTCCCAACCTCTTCCTTGACTTGGTCCGCAGTGGTGGTGCAAGGGGTTTTAGCCCCTAATCTCCATCAGGCCACTCTGAAGCCACCTTGCATAAACAGGTAGTCCCCATAAAAAACAGTATGATTGTTACCCAAATGCAGTTTTAGGCAGTCCTTTAGCTGCTCCCCTTCCAACTAGACTGCTACTCCAAGCCCCTGCTGGGGAGAAAGTCTGTTGCAGCCCCCCACCCCCACACCCCTGTATGAGTAATCCTATTGGACTCAGCAAAACTTGACCGAGCCTTGGAGTTACACAGGCCCAGGTCCCAAGTTCACTCTACCAGTTATGAGCCCCGGGGCCAGTCCTTCACTTCTCTGAGCCCAGTTACCTCATCGGTCCAATGGAAGCCGCAGAGCCTCTTCTTCTGGCTGCTGCCGGGATTCAAGCTACCACACACCAAGTTGCCTAACCAGCCCCCAGCCCCCCAGCAAGTGCCCAGCAAATATTTGTAGAAAGAGTGGGTATTGAATGAAACAAGTGCAAGAAATTTCTAGAGGAGATGGTAGAATTGTGTAGCGAGAGATCAGTGTTACCTGTGGATAGAGGTTATGAAAGGCTTTTTAAAGAAGGCAGCACTTCAGCAGGGCCTGGAAAGAAGGGTGAGTTGGTTGGCAGGCGGACTGAGGGGAGGGCATTCCAGCTGGGGAGAGCAGAATGAACAAAGGCTGGGATGGGAGCCCAAAACAACCGGGCCCATTTGGGCAAGCAACACAGAGCAGCTGGAGCACCTGGAGTGGGAGGGGTGGGAGCCAGGAAGGAGGAGGCCCGAGCCGGGAAGGAGCTGGATGGGAAGGGCCTTGCCGGGTCATTTTTTAAATGGTAGGGGACGTCGTTTGGCCCACAACACAGTCAGATTCTTGTCAGTAAGGGCCATGTCAGGATAAATTAATACAATAATGACTGGATAGCAAAAAATGAAATATCCTATATTCAATCTCCATAATTTAGGCCCTTCTGAGCTGATGGAGACCTGTGCACCATGGAGGAGAAGCGGTTTCCTAATCAGTGAAGTTGGCAGCCCTTAAATGACACTGTGCTGGTTTGGAAGTATTATGTCCCCCAAAATGCCATTATCTTTGATGCAGTCTTGTGTGGGCAGAAAATGTATTGATGTTGATCAGGCTGGAGACTTTTGACTGGATGTTTCCATAGAGATGTGATCACTCAGTTGAGGGTGAGATCTTTCATTGGATAATTTCCATGGAGATATGGCCCCGCCCATTCAGTTTGGGCCTTGATTAGTTTAGTGGAGCACTATATAAGCTCAGACAGAAGGAGCGAGCTTGCTACAGCCAAGCGGGACACTTTGAAGAATGCACAGGAGCTGAGAGAGGAACTGCAGTTTATAGAGACATTTTGGAGACGGCCTTTGAAAGCAGACTTTTGCTCCAGAGAAGCTAAGAGAGGACAAACGCCCCAAGAGCAACTGAGAGTGACATTTTGGAAAGAAGCTGAAGCCCAGAGAGGAATGTCCTGGGAGAAAGTCATTTTGAAACCAGAACTCCAGAGCAGACGCCAGTCATGTGCCTTCCCAGCTAACAGAGGTTTTCCGGACACCATTGGCCATGTTCCAGTGAAGGTACCTGATTGTCGATGCATTACCTTGGATACTTTATGGCCTTAAGACTGTAACTGTGTAACCAAATAAACCCCCTTTTATAAAAGCCAATCCATTTCTGGTGTTTTGCATTTGGCAGCATTAGCAAACTAGAACAGATGCCAAGGCTGGTTTAGGAGAACTGGGTTCTCTGAGGCCTCTCATATCCATGTGCTAATGACAGTGGGAAATCCAGTTCCCATCTGGCTCTATACGCATGGCTGGCAAGTCAGGTCTCAAAGGAAAATCACTAGTCCTAAAAAACAATCTTGGCGACTCTCCCTAATCAACATTTATGATGTTCTTACCATGCACAGGGCACTGCTTTTGGCCTTGGGGGCACAAACCTGAAAGGGACAGTCAGTCCCTGATCCCAAAGAAACTAACAGTGCATCTGGGGAGAGGCACGACCCAGCCTCAGTGCCCACCCCAGTCAGTGCCAAAGATGGGTAGCTTAGGCTGGAGGTGGAGGCTGGCCAGGGCTGCACACTCTTGGAGGGGAGGATGGGCATGTGCCTCCAAGCCTCCTACTCGCCTCTCCACCAACCCGAATGCCTGAGGGGTTTTCCCTGTTGTTATATAGACCCATGCTTCATTTCATCCTTGTTGGGGAGGCTGTCTTTCAAAAAATAGAGTTTTTTTTTCCACTAAGGAAAATGACAAATTCAGAAAAATAGGAAAAAATTACCCATAATTTCATCCCCACTGTTCACATTTTGGTAGATGTCTCTTTAGTTTCCTAATTTGTTGGATGGTTTATTTGTGAAGTAATTGTACTCACCCTGTATGTACAATTTTGTGCACCAGACTTTTTTCCAGGAGCGTCATATCCTAAGCAGTTTTCTCGTAATTATCACCCTTAACGGCCACATGCTGTCTGATCAGATGATTATATCAGAATCAACATGCTCAAGTTCCTCAGCTGTCCTGTAGGCAGGATGGCGGTGAGCAGCCGGCACAGGCTCGGCAGGCAGCCAGACCCGATCCTCTCCAAAACCTCTTCTGACATTTAGCTGTGTGGCTGTGGGCAAATTACTCAATCTTTCTGAGTCTCAGTTTCCTTGCCTGTAAAATGATGATGATGATCATAACAACTTTGCCTGGCCTTTTTGAGGCTCAGAGCTAATTCATGTAAAGCAATTGATAAAGCAACTTAGGCTCCTGGAGGTGGATTATATGCTTGTTTAATTAATGAATAAATGAATGAATGGCAAAACTGCAGAGGGAAACAAACATTTGAAGGATAATTAACATGCCAGATGACATCCCAAACAATTCTGACGTACTGGACTTATGGGCCAAAATCAGTAGGACAAACTGTAATTGAGATCCATGTTAAGGCCCTAAATTTAGGGTCAGATAATTCTTCATGCAACAGAAGGGAAAAGACCTGACTAAATCATGCTTTAGAACAACAGTTTTCACATTTTTTAGTCTCAGTCTCCTTTACATTCTTAATGATTGAGGACCCCAAAAAGCTTTTATGTGAGTTATATATGTGAATCCTTTTTGCATTAGAAGTTAAAACTGAGAACTTAAAAAAATTTATTAATTCATTTTTAAATAACAATAATAAACCCATTACATATTAACATATTTTTACAAAAAATAACTATTTTCCCAAAAGCTTTTAAGGAAAGGAATGGCATTGTTTCATATTTTTGGAAATCTCTTTAAGACAGCAGGCTCTGCATTCAGATTGAATGTTGCAATATGTTATCTTAGTTGAAGTATATGAATAAAATCTAGCCTCACACAAATATGTGGTAGGAAACAACTGACAAACTGATTATTCAAACAGTTATTTGGCAGGCATTTTCTTGAAAATGGACAAAGTGAGCCTGTCACTTCAAGGATTTTTGTCAATGACAAAAATTGAGATTTCTGTCATATACCTATGGATTTTATGTAACAGGGAGTACAAAAAGTTCATGAGTGTTCCAGTTTGCTAATGGTTCATCAGAGAGACATTCATACATAGAGCTGGTGTTGAAAATACAATTACCCTTACCTTGATTCATGCTTAGGCACAGTTTTACCCACCATTGCTTTTGCACCATCAGTGCAAATGTCCACACAGTAGAAAAGACAAATCATGCCTTAATACCTATTATGAAAACAGTTTTGACCTTTCAGACCCCTGAAAGGGTTTTGGGAATTCCCATGAAAACTGCTGTTCTAGATGTAATTGGAATAAAGCAGAATACAAACGAATGATCGCCTCCCCACTTCTTGGTACCACGCTTCTATGGACTTGGCCTAAGATTGCATTCATCTTTTTTTTTTTTTTTTTTTTTTTTTTTTTTTTAAAGAAACCTGTTTTATTTTTTCAAATGAACATTTCCCAAATTTTTGTGACCACAAATTCCTTTTGTTTATGGAACACCTATTAACAAGACTAATGCACTTCAGAAACCGATTTGTCAACTGCTGTCCTAATCAATTGTACAAAGTCATT
Organism: Choloepus didactylus; assembly: GCF_015220235.1. NCBI lineage: Eukaryota > Metazoa > Chordata > Mammalia > Pilosa > Megalonychidae > Choloepus > Choloepus didactylus. The sequence continues at coordinate 26,409,706 of NC_051324.1, read as the reverse complement.
ATGTGACAATAGAAGGACACTGGTTTGCCTTGAACACAAATAGCAATAGCTGTCATTTTTATGGCAACTCAGATTGATTTGTGGTGGCTTGCTGGAGAATTGTGATCTGAAGGATTCCAAGGTACATCCGGCTTAGTAGGAAAGAGTTAGTGATTGCTTAGTGATGCTTGCCATGAATGAAGCAATGTGTTCACCATCCTTCACCTAGAGTATTTGTATGGCAACTCTGCATTGGATATTTTCCAGATACTTCTGATTTCAAATATTTTGTTCTGTTGCCCCACCATACATACAATAATAATTATCAGACTGCCTGAGTTTCTTAATTCAGAAAATATGGTAGCCATCGGCATGTAAAAAGGAAATTGGGTGGTAAGAATTTGTAAATATTTATCTACCACTGTCCAAAAGCAAGTCATTGCTTCTGGTGACACAATTATTTTTATCACTTGAGATGTGGATAATCTTATGAAATAGGGATACTCTGCAAGTTTTTCCATAGCCTGAAGGAAAGATCCCCTAAGATCATCCAATTATTGAAAGTATCAGTAAGACCTCAGTTGTTGCTGTTTTTCTATTTAAATAATGAGGCAATGGAAGTTTTCAGGCACACTACTTTTTTTTTTAATTTCCAAAATTTACAACACTATACCCACTAAGCAACAACTCCCCTTCCTCCCTCCTTCCATCCCTGGTAATCTCTAATCTACTTCCTGTCTCTACAAATTTGCTATTTTTAGATATTTCCTATAAGTGAAATCATATAATATTTTTCCTTATGTGCCTTGCTTATTTTTTTTTTTTTTTAATCATCATTTTATTGAGATATATTCACATACCACGCAGTCATACAAAACAAATTGTACTTTCGATTGTTTACAGTACCATTACATAGTTGTACATTCATCACCTAAATCAATCCCTGACACCTTCATTAGCACACACACAAAAATAACAAGAATAATAATTAGAGTGAAAAAGAGCAATTGAAGTAAAAAAGAACACTAGGTACCTTTGTCTGTTTGTTTGCTTCCCCTACTTTTCTACACATCGATCCATAAACTAGACAAAGTGGAGTTTGGTCCTTATGGCATTCCCAATCCCACTGTCACCCCTCATAAGCTACATTTTTATACAACTGTCTTCGAGATTCATGGGTTCTGGGTTGTAGTTTAATAGTTTCAGGTATCCACCACCAGCTACCCCAATTCTTTAGAACCTAAAAAAGGTTTGCATTCATCTTTTGAAGAACTATATCATCTGAATTCCACAGTTAACATGAAAAGATCTTGGAAGATGTGCCACTAGGGAGAAGCAAAGAACATCTTCATGAAAGTGGTAATGCCTAAACTATGTGTGAATAAATCGAGTAAAGAGGGCAAGGAACATGGGCAAAATCCATGGAATGGGCAGGTTGGGAGCTGCAGTTTGGTGGGGCTGAGAGAATGAGGGATACATCTGCAAGGGAACAGGGGAGCCAGAGAACCTCATGGGCAGAGTGGGAGGAGGTCAGCAGTGGGGATAAGAAAGCCCACATCATCTTGGGAATGGGAGCTTGTAAGACTGGTGATCAGAGGAGACTGCAAAGGACCAGTGCCTGAAGTTGGCAAGCATAGGGCTGGTGGGCACGGCCAACCTCAAGGTTAGCAGCCCAGTATGTTCCAGAAGCCCATGATGCTATTCTTCGGCACTCTGCTCAAAGCTCAAAGAGAATGAGGCTCCTCTACAGATGGTGGTGGGGAGGGACTCACTGCCTCCAGAGATGCCCATGTCTCCTTGGTGTTGACAATAGGCTGTAGCAGTGAGGAGGCCTCAGTCTTCACTGGTGAAAGTAGAGATATTCTGGTGGCTTGGAAAACCTGGTCCTGAATGAAACTACTCTAGTGCCTGCTAATGGGCACGTCCCTCCTTCAGGACCCCACTATAACCCATATAAAGTCCTAGCACTTCTCAGGCAGGAATAGCATCCGTGGGATTAAAGGTCTGTCTACCCCACCAGGCAGTGAGTTCCAGAGGCCATGGCTTCAATTCCTTCGTCAACTGTGGGTAAAGCACCTTCTGTGTGCCAGGCACTGGGTCAGCGAGTAGCGAACAAGAGCATGCCCTGCTATAGAGCCCTTTAACTTGCTCCAAACCCATAACTCCTATGTCTTCGAATCCCTGTGCCTTTCTGGGGTGACGTTATGTCCCCTTCACAGCAGTGACCGTAAGGTCTTAAGGCACTGTTCTAGAACTTCTGGTCTTCTCCTTGAACTATGATCACCCACCCCAGTGTTCCAAGGTTACTCCCTTGCATCAAACCTGCCAAGTGTCTCCTTGTCATTGTACAAAGGGTGTTTGCTCTGTTTGTCCTGGATGCTCATGGCAATTCCTGTTCCCTAGGGGGCAAGACAGACTGAGGGATAGGTTCTGTGCAGGAAGTTGGAAGTTTGAGTTTTGGCTCTCAGTAACCTTTGCTTTGGGGGAAATCCTCTCTCTGCCTCAAGACAAACTTCCTGGAGGAACGCTGTGGCGGGCAGCTGAGCTGCCCACTGAGCAGTGAGGGTAGGTATTCCCTCCCCCAAATCAGCTCCCGAACATCAGTGACGAGGAGAGGGAACTACTCTCCCAGCTGCCGACCAGAACCTGGGCAAGAAAAACTCACCGTCTCCCAGCCTCCCCTGTTATTACAAAGCCTTTAACTTGCAGCCCCACCCCTACCCGCAAGAGAAGAGAGACATCAGTTTGCCTGGTATTTTGATTCTTTCAAAAAAAAAAAAAAACAAACCCAAACCACTTCTAGCGCATCACCTAGGCAGCAGGTACACAGTTGTCCCAGAAGATTCTGCAATGACCCAATGTACATAGCCCCTGCCCTCAAGGGGTTCACTGTCTGGTGATGGAGACAATGACTTAAAGAGATAATTACAGAATCATGGGGTAAGAACAATAATAGATACATTGAAAGATGAAAATAAATATTTATGAGTGAGATCCTATGCTGATGAGCTTATGCTGATAAATAAAAGCTAGGAGGCTCAATGAGGAGGTGCCTGTGTTAAGCCCGGTGGCAAGTTTCTATCTCCTGGAAAAGCCCAACTTCCCCAGAAGACCAAATTTAAATCAGCTAGATCTTTTTCAATTATCACCAGCTAATTTCCTCATTTCTAAGCAACCACCTGCTCCCTACTTTGAAAGATCCGCCAAAGTAAAATGGAAACTTAATGTCAGCCAATCAGAGAGTAGCCTCATTTGCTTCCTCATTTGCCCTATATGAGCTCCCTTCTACTTTCTGAATGGGACGCTGCCCGATTCATGAATCATTCAATAAAGCTGTGAGATTCTAAATTGCATGAAAAGTTTTTCTTTTAACAATGCCAACAGCTATCAGACAGATTCTGTTCTTGAAACACTTGCAACAATTTGGGGGCTGGAGGGAGGTGTCAATGATCTTATTATCTCAGCAAAAATCAAAATAACAGCCTAAGTCTCCACTGGAACAATTTGAGATCATGGTAGAAGAAATGTCACAAAAATATACATAGCTAATTCCAAAAGGAATCTTTGGCTACAGAAGACTGTAAACTCCTCTCCCCCAACTAGAATGTAAAGCTACCTGAGATCACGGATGATTTTCTTTTTCCCTCTCTGAATCACCGATGCCTAGCACGATGTCAGTTAAAGGGCTCAGGATACGTAAAAGGAAAGAATGAATGAACACAAATAAGACTCCAGAGAAAGGGTGCTGTCACTTTTAGATTTTCTTCTTACAATTTTACAGATTGTCTTACAGATTTTTTTAGAGGGCTTTATAATTACAACCACCCAGGGCTCTAGGAACTGAAAGCTGTATGCCCACATAAGATTCAGCCTCTTGCCCAACACTGACGCCCCCTTCAAAATTGCAAGTGCTTCAAGGACAGAATCTGTCTATTAACTGTAGGCAGAAGGTCATCAGCACAGGAGCTTTTAATCCATGAAGTCTTTGCAACAGGTTTAGGGCACAGGGCTTCCGGCTTCCTCGAGGAAGGAAAGAGAGCTGGCCAGAGGAAGTCTGTATCTGGAGCTGCTGGGCTCAGCTGCTCCTGGTTATCCTACGAGGTTGGAATATAGGCACCTCCTGGATTTGGAAATAAGGCCACCTTGGAAGAGTGAAACTGGGAAGAACCAAGAGGTATAACGGATGAGACCAGCTGTTTGTGGAAGTGATCCAGCCAAAGAAATGGTCTCCAAATGGGTGACCAGGGGAGACCCAGGAACTCCTGGAAAAGGTACGAACTCCGCAAGCCTGCAAGGCCCTGCGTGATTTGGTCCTTGGGGCCCTTTTCAGCTCACCTCCTTCACCCCCAACTCCTGATCTCTCCCATCCACCCACCATGGTGTTTCGACCACTCTGAACAGCATAGAATTCCCTGAACAAGTGATGATTGTTTGTTCCCTTGCTTAAACTGCCCTCCTACCCTTCCACGTCTGTCCCCACCCTCAATCTAACAAAGAACGACTGTGTCTATCTTCTCTAAAAGCAGATTCCCCCATCCTCACCCCCTGCAGCAGATCCCATCTGGAATTTTATTTTTATCTGGGATTGAGCATCTTAGGTAATGGAGACTGTTTTGTGATGTAACAGTACCATATATACATTTTAACCTAAGATTGGCCAGAAATTTTTGAGACCTGTCCCAGTTTTCTTCCACAGACAGGGGAAGAACTAAAACCTCAGAAAAACATATAAAGGGATAGTAGGAGAAAAAAAAAAAATCTGCTTTACAATAACATCCTATGAACTACATTTCCTCAACCTTCCAGGCACCCACATCTGTCTTCCCATTAGACTTAGCTCATTCCTGCCTAGCACAGGGCTGTGCAGAGGGGAAGTGACCAGTTAAAATGGGGGTGGGGGTAGGGGAGGGAAATGACACTGTGCTGGGCAGGGCGGGCTCTGCCCAGAAAGCAAAGTTGCCACTCCCATAAGCCCCCAGGAATCAGCCTCCAGAAGTGACAGGGCCTCTCCCAGGAGGCCTGAAAGTCCTTTAACAGCAGCTACCTTTTGTTGCACAGGTAGACCTAGCAGCTTTATAATGCAAACGAAAGGCATCATAAAGCAATAGAAAGGCAACATGAGTGCGAGTTATCAGCCAAGGTGTAGACAACTGATCTCAGATCCTTTCCTGTTGAGACTGTGCTTGTATGGTGTACCCCAGGGAGAGGAGTACACCTTCCACTAAAGGGAAAGGCTCAGATGGGTTATGGCCAGGTAAGTCCAAGGCAAGAGAGAAGGCAGCCATGGACCGACTGCCTTAATCTGATCACCCCATGGGATATACAAGTTGCAAGTGAGGAAAGAGTGGCCAACAGGTTAAGGAACTTGCCCAAAGTCATGCCACTACCAGGTGGCATAGTTGGAATTTAAACTCAGGCCTATTTGGCTCCAGAGCTCCTTCCACCAGGCCACACTGCCTGACTCTTCGGAACAAGGCTTGAAGGCTACTCTGTGAAACTTCAACTGTGCATTTAAGAGCTATGACCCCAGGTGATCCAAGACCTCTCCATCCACATGATCCATGGAGTGCTCAGTTGGGGTGGGAGTCTGAGGGCAGAGCAGGGAAGGCAGCTGCTGACAATGGGAGAGCCTCTCCTGGGCTTCACACAGGGCTCCCTGCTCTTGACACTGACCACCTCTCCACCACTGCCATGTTTGTCCTGCTCCCCCAACCCTGGTGCCTCTGTCTGCACATCCCAGGAGCAAACCCTCTCTGGCCTCACAGGGGGCTGGTGGACAGCATCCAACACAGGGTCCAGACTCTCGAAGCCTGAGTTTGAACCAACTGGTTCCCCTTGGCAGGGCCCTCAAAGGCCAGCCTCCCATTTGAGCTGGGCACCCACTGTCTGACACCTGGGTGAGTCAGCGCAATTGGACCAAGCACCTACCAGTGAACTGAAGGGGCCAGTCAAGTGCAAGGGAAATTCTCTCTATTTCTACCAAACTCTGGCCAGCCTTTTCTCACACCTCTCCTGCTGGTAAAAAGCCTGGGATATGGCCAACCCCACCCTTGTGATCAAGATACACCCCTGCCCACTGAGGATGGGCCGCCTGATTCCAGATGGGCTAATGCCAGGGGTGGGGGTGGGGGGTTGGTTCAGCTGTGGGACCAGCCTGAAACCCCTCAGCTTGCTTCCACCCCGATGGGGCAAATGTGACCTCATCAGTTGTCTAGCAGTGGGATGAGGGCCTGGTCATCCCCTTCAGAAGAATGAGCCCTCCAGGGCAGCTTTATGTCTTACTCATGTCCAAGCCTTCAGCACCTAGTATGACAGCACACAGTAGGGGAACAATCTATGTTTGGGAAATAAATGAGAATATCATTCAAGAAGAGACCAGCTTTCAAAAACTGATACATTTACTTCATTATTTAAGTTAGTCTGTTGAGTACATAGAGTTGTACCTGAGTCACTTCGAGTTACGTAATTGCAAGGACGTGACTTGCTAGCTCATGCCTCTGGCTGAGTGACCTTAAGGAATAAACTCAAATCCCAGCATGTCTTCTTTCTGTATCTTCTGACTGCTTCACCAGTTCTGGCTCTCGAGAAGAGCTAAGATCCCTCCATTTCCTTCCGTCTCTGCTAGGAAGGCATCCCAATGGCAGAACCACAGCCAGTGAGGACTCCTGCAAAGCCTTCCCCCTGGGGCTGGGTGGTGGAGGACAGGGGAGTTCTCCCTGGACTTTCCCTGCTGCTCTTCTTCCTTCCAAGAAGGAAGCAAAGCAGGGAAGGTCCAGCCAAGACAGATTTCCAGTTTACAGAAGCCTGAACAAGCTGCCATCTATTGTATCTGCTTTGGCGTTCTTCCTTGTTTTGTTAGTTTCCATGTCACCATTTCAGGGACACTATTAAACTTCTTGAAGGCAAGGGCCAGGGCTCCTGCTCCCCTGGGCATGGAGAAAGGGTGGCCTGGGAAGAGCAGCCACCTGCGGATTCTGGGCATGGTACCACATGGCTGTGAGGGTGCTTGGGTGCAAGCAGGGACAGCACACCAGTCTTCTCCATGTCAGGGGACAAGTCAATAAATAACTATGACATGACGTGATGTGTGCTGCAGCAGAGATGCGCAGAGTGCAGTGGGAGCAGAGGAGGCAGTGGTGTAGCGTGGCTCCCCAGAGGGAACTGGCACCACCGTGTCCCATATCCTACATTAAGCACTGGGACTTCATCTTATCTGACCCTCACAACAACATCACTAGGATCCCCATTTTGCAGAGGAGGAAACTGAGTTTGAAGGTACAACCCTGGAAAAGCAGCTGAACTGGGATTCAAATCCAGATCTTTCTGGTTCTAAAACCCATGTTCTCTCCTCTGCACAGGCTGCCATCTGAGGGGACATCTGCTCCAGGTCTCCAAGAATGGTTAAGAGACCTCCAGAAAAAAAATAATCACTTTCACAGCAAAGTGAAAAACATTCCCCCCAAATCTTGCATCAGAAGTGGCTGAAGGGGCAAACATAAAGGGTGCTGAAGACATGACCATGTTGAAAAGAACCATCGGTGCAAAAGTCAGTGTCTTGCTCCCCTGATTTCTGGTCACTCAGCCAGGAGGGCCAACAGATAGTGCAAAACTGCTGCCAGTGACTCGCTCCAGCAGAAAAGGGTTCTCTCAACTTCCAGTGTCTCTATGGGCTGTGGACTCTCAGTTTTCTTTTTTATACTGCAAGACAGAGATCATTAGAAGTGGGTGAGGGAAGCCCACAGGGAGGGAGGGCCATGGGGAAATGTGGAGAACCGCAGAAATCCAGGCACCCCTGCCCTCCCCCAGGGGCTCCTCGGAAGGGGGGATCCCAGAGAGCAGGCAGTGGACCGCTCAGTGCCTGGACCCCTTTTCTTCTTGAATGGAAAGGTACCTGCTGGGATTGGGGAGGAGCCTAAGAGGAAACTGGGGACATTAGAATTGAAAGCTGTGGGCACTCTTTCTTCTATTTAAGCTGAGACTTGTTTGTGGGGGGTAAAATATAAGCTTTAAAAAAAAAAAAAACAAGAATCCTGGACCTCACATCTGAAGATTCTGATTTAGAAGGTCTGGGGGTGGGGTGTGTGCTCCAGCTCTCTAGGTGGTTCTAATACCAAAGCTTAAGGACCAGTGATCCTCCCTTCTTCCAGATAGGGCATGCCTGAACGTTTCCTCAATACCCTGCCTCAGTGGGATACCCCCAGAGACAGGGAGTTCACCACTTCCCAAGACAGCTTTTCCTTTCTGACCTATGACAATGCTGCTCTCAACTTCTACACTTTTGCTTCCAGGAAGCCAGTTCTCTTCTTCCTGCTGCCCCATCTCAGCACATTCAGCACTGTTAGGCAGGTATTTGCCTCCAGGGATTGAGGTATCCCCCCTGCAGAAAATAAATGCAACCTCAAAGGGCATTTGCCATCCTTTCAGCTTCTGGAGGAGGGGAGTAGCTGGTTGGGCGCCTCCGCAGCACCAACCACCCTCAACTGTGGGGAAGGGGCGACCCCTGCTGGCCATGGAGATTATAGCCACCAGCACCCCGGCTTGCAGGTGGAAAGGCAGAGGCGGCATTTACTTTGTTCATGATCCAGTCGGCATCTTCAATGGCTCTTTTAATAATCTGCTGGATTCTTTCAGGGTTGTCTTCATCTGCGTGAACCCGAAAACTCTGGAGATTTAAGCACAAAGAAAGACAAACTAGGACAGGCAGCTTCAGAGCCACCTGCCACGCGCCACTGCTGGATGTTTTATACTCAACTTCTCTCTCATAATCATCTGTGATTATCCCACTTAGAGACGAGGAAACAGAGGCTCAGAAGCATAACTTGCCGCTAAGCAGTGGTGCCAGTATTTGAAACCCAGTCTACTGGACTGCAGAGCCCATCCTCCTGCCAGCCAGCAGGGCAGTTGTGAAAAGGAAGACCAGCTCCCAAGGCAAGTCAAAATCAAGCTGGACCCAAAGGACCCAAAGGTTATCAGGCAGTGGGGGCCAAAGGGAAACTTAGGTCTCTGTGTTTAATTTGCTTCTCATAGGCAGCTGCTTTCACCAAGGTGGGATCTCTGCATGGGCTGGAAAAGCAAAGAGGGATGGGAGGGGAGGGGCAGGCAGTGAAAAGAGGCTGCTGCTGCGTTTTAACTAGATGTCCACCCTTGAGAAACGAGACTGAGGCTCATTGATGTGGCACTCAGGGCACTTCAGAAAAAAGTGGCACACCCCATTCTCCTCCCCCCGAGCCTCACCTCCCTTTTCATTCCCAACACATCTTCCTACTCATCCTCAGAAGCCTCCTCAAACACCCACCCAGGAGGCCCTCCCTGACTCCCCAGACAGTTAATGCTCCCTTCTCCACGTTCCCTCAGCCTTCCGTTACTTTTTTTTTTTTTTTTGCTTTCCACATTATATTTGTATTAATTTGAATATTAACTTACTTGGAAATAATTTCTAAATTACAGAAAAGTTGCAAGAATAATATAGAGAATTCCTTCCAGAATCATCAATTGCTAACGTTTTCTCACATTCACTTTATCATTTTCTCCTTATATGTGTATATAAATTTTTTGGAAGCATTCAAGAGTAAGTTGCAGACATCATGCCCTTAATCCCTAAATCCTTAGTATTTCCTAACAACAAGGGCATTCTCTTATACAATCATAGTAATCAAACTCAGAAAATTCAACAGTGAAATAACACTATTTTCTAATCTACAGCATGGATTCCAACTTCATGATTTGCCTCAGTAAAGTCCTTTACAACAATCTTTTTTTGTTTGTTTGTTTTGTTTTTTCTATTCCAGGATCCAATCTGGGATCCTGAGTTACATTTAGTTGTCATGTCCCTTTAGTCCCCTTTAATCCAGAACAGTCCCTCTGCTTTGCTTGGTGTTTCATGACATTGACATTTTTGATGAGTGCAGGCTAGTTATGTGGTAGATTGTTCCTCAATTTGGTTTTGTCTGATGCTTTCTTGTGATTAAATTCAGGTTGTGCACTGTTGACAGGAATGCCTGCAAAATGATGCAGTGTCCCATACTGCATTTTAAATATCCATTGAGCTGCCTTGTTCAAGCCCTGGTGGAGCTGGTGTGCCGGATGACGTACCCTCTGTCTCCTGGCCAGAAACTAGAGAGGGGACAGAGGACCCAGCCTGATCTTTGGTTAAGATTCCTGTCGCTCTTACCAAACTGCTGCCCGCTCCCTCCTGAAAATCCACCCCTGCTCCCCTGAGAGGACCCCCTTCCCACGCCAGTGAACTCTGCTCCCACCTGCCTGACAGCATGTCTGTAATGCTCCTGGATGCCCCTGGTGGGCAGCTGCCGACAACAGCGCAGCAGGTACCGGTACAGCTGCAGCGGCCTCTGGACCAGCTCTGCCCCTGGCAGTGGGGCCATCCCCGAGACCCTCTGCCCCTGGAAAATACAGAGCATCATTCCTAAGGCATCAAACCAATACGCAGCCCTGGCCCCCAGGTTCCTGCATTCTGCAGAGCAGACTTGATACAGCAGGGAGGCCAGGACCCCCTCATCCCATGCCCCTTCCCTTGTGAGCCCACACACAGGGACCAAGGGCAAGTGTGGAGGGGGATGTGCAACCTCATCGCCAGTGTCCTCGGCCTGGAGAGGACTGGCAGGAGGAGAAGGGGTGACAAGCGGGAAGACTCTGTGTGACAACCTCTGGGAAATCAGCTGTGACTTCAGAGACGGCATCAGGCAACAGAGGGAAGAATGTGCAGATGTCTAAGCCTCACTACTCAAAAAGTGTGGACTGGAGCATCAGCATCACCTGGGAGCTTGTTGGAAATGCAGAATCTCAGGCTCTAGTTCAGATCAACAGAGCCTGCATTTTAACAAGATCTCCAGGAAAGTCTTATGCACATTTAAGCTTAAAAAGCACAGGTCTGGGGGCTCTGCATGAAGAGGAAGCTGCACACAGATTCGTCATGGTACATCAGGGCCTGGATGCACAGTTTCATTTTACTGCGTGTCATCAATAAGAATACTGTTGACTGAGCACTTGAACTGTTCTAGTCACTTTACATGTGATTAATGTGTTTAATCCTCACATCCTATAAGATCGGTATTATTACTGAGCCAATTATTGGTTTACTCATAAGAAAACTGAAGCACAGAGAGATCAAGTAACTTGTCCAAGGCCACACAGCTGGTAAGGGTGGGGCTGGGATCTGAACCTAGGTAGTCTGGCTCCAAAGCCCACATTCTAAAAAACAGCTTCATGGAGGTATGGTTGACATGCAATCAACTGTGCATATTTAAGTGTATAATTTGATAAATTTTGACATAGGTATACATCCAAAAACCATCACCACAATCAAGAGAGTGAACATATCCATCACCCTAAAAATTTTCTTGAGCCTATTTGTAACCCCTTCCTCCTGACTTCTCCATCCACCCGTAAACACCCATTGGTCTGCTTTCCATCATTTTAGATTAATCTGCATTTTCTAGGGTTTTATGTAAATGCAATCATACAACATGCAGTCTTGTGTGTCTGCAGAGCTTATATTTGCACCTCTATTATACCACTTCTCTCCAAAGAACCCACAACTCTAGCCTTATCTCTTTTGTTTTTTTTTTTTTAAAGCAGGAATATAGGTTTTCTAAAATGGTAGATTCTAGAATGCAGAGACTTGTGAAGCTCTCATTAAGTGCCCTCCAGCCCTTGCCCGTCCCCATCTCTGGACTCACTGCTCTGTCATCTCCTGCCTGGGCCTCGGCGAGAGCATCTTGCCTTGGGTCTTGCCTCCAGCCTATCACTCCCAGTCTCCTCCACACTGATGTCCTGAGCTGTGGAACCCACCTCCTGGGCCACTCCCCACACTCATCCCACAGTCTGCTACCAGGAACTTCTCACACATCCCCTAAACCATCGAGCGCTTGACCTCTCGGTGCCTTGGCACAGGAGTTCCCTGAGCCTGAAGCTCCCTTCCTCTTCTCCATGTCAGAACTCCCATTTATCCTTCCAGATCCAGCTGAGGGGGAGGGGGTGTTCCTTGCCCTGGGAAGGCCTCCCTGATTGTCCATCTCTGGAGACAGAGGGAATCACTCCATCCTCTGGGATGTTGCCACACTGCCTGGTATTTATCTGTGGTTATTCCAGACCCCAGAGCAGCACCTGGGACCCAAAAGGCTTCACCAGCTTTTTGTTGAAGGGAACTAAATGGAATTTACTATCTCCTCTGTATAGACTGCCCCCCCCCCCCCAGGAGAGTTTTCCTGTGTTCCAGAGGAAGGAGCTAAAAGACAGGAAGGAAGGGAGGAAGGCAGGAAGGGGAGGGAGGGAGGAAGAGAGGGAGGGAAGGAACGAAGGAGGGAAGGCAACCCTCCCCCCACCCCACACACAAAAAGAGAACCAGAATACTAAGTCTCAGACATTCTTAAACTAAGGAGACTTAATAAGCAGCTGGTTTCAGACCTTCCTTCATCCCATTTCCAGCATATAATCTTCCTATATGCTAAGCTTGCCAATTCTTCCTGTTCTCTGGGCTCTTGTTCTGACCCTGGGGAGGACAGGTGGTCGCCTGTCCCACCACCCCCGCTCCCTTCCGGTAACAGCCCCGAATAATGTGCGATCCGGATCCACTCCTCCCAGTGTCTGTCCAGGAGGTGGGGCTTGCTCCAGGCCTGCCCAATCAGAGCCCTGTATCGGCATGGTCTTAGGGATTGGTCCAGAGATGGGCACAAGGACCAAAGCTGGTCCAATGAGAGAATCGCAACACGTTTGCCGGAGGGACTGGAAAAGTCCAGCTCTTTTGCACTAGACTAGAAACTGAGACAACTTGATACGCGGTCAGTGAACTCATCAAGCCTCTTCTTGAAGCCTGAGACTGAGGATGACACAGCAGAAGGCAGCGCTGAGACCTTGAGAGAAACCAAGCCCAAAGAATTCATTTGAGCCTTAAAACTATCCACGTGAAGGCAGCCCCACCCTTGGGCTTTTCAATGACCTCAGCCAATTAATTCCTATGTGCCAAAGATTGCTTGGGTTTGCTGTTCTGTCATTTGCAACCAAGGAAATCCTAACTGGATAGTTCCTGACCTCCATAGTCTACTTCCCTCGTGGGCTCTGACGATTCTAGCCCTAAGGAGGAGTGTAAACGAGGACGAGGCTCCCAAGCTCCTCCTGCCATGCTACGAATCCTCAAACTGCCAGTGTAACTAGATATCCCTTTAGCCCAACAAACGGGGTACCCCATTCAACGGTGGCCGAGACCTTCAAGGGCAACGACGGAGGACACATCGCCAAAGTCCCCAACCTTGATAGGCAGACTCAACTTGGCAGGCTTCCCCAAACTTTATAAAGTGCTAATCAAATATTGTAAAATGCTAGTCATGTAACAGATGGTTACCATCTGCAGTCTTCAAAATTAACATTTGGAAAGAGCACAACTTTGTTTCGTTACTTAAAAAACCCAAGGAATACTTAGTAACCAACCTAGCAAGCATGGGTGGGAGATTATTTTCAGCTCAATTATAATACTTAGTCACTCTCAGTAATAACTATTGAAGCATACATGTGTGGGTCCACTTAGAGGAGCTAAACTAAAAATGTTTTAATTTAATTTAAAATGTGGGTTTGCTATTATCTAAGGGGCAATGAGCCCACAGCAGCATAGTCAGGAGTCAAGCACTGTGGCCCTGGGGTAGTAATTTATCCTGCTCTCTGGACTTGACCTTAGCCTTCTAATCTGTTACGGCACCCCCATCTTCCCAAGCTAAAACCATCAGAGCCAGCCCAGACTCTTCCCTCTTCCTCAGTCCCCTTTCCATTGGTCTGCAAACCTATCAAATTCTACCTCTGAGTACCCCCTCAAATCTCTCACTTCTCCATTCCCACTGCACATCCTTAGTTTAGATTTCTCCTATCTGGCCTGGACAACTGCAACAGTTCTCTGGCTGGTCTCCCTGTCCTCTGATCCATTTCCCACCAATCTATTCTCCACACAACAGCCAGAATGATCTTTCCACAACATAATTCTCACTGTGTAATGTTCCCGCCCAGAAACCCTAATATCTACCATCCCCTCTCACCACCATCATTTACGGCAACTTTTCCCAAAATGTGAAACAAGTACCTGAAAGTATTTTATTTAGCACATGGGCCCACATCTTTTTATTGTAATGATTTTGTATTATTTTGATGTGGTAATAAGAAAAAAAAAATCTGTGACTTCAAGGGCATTATTGCTTTAAACCATTTAAAATATGAATGGGGTTAAAATTGAGTTTTTAAAATGTATTATGCAAATCATAAGGCAGTTGAGATGTGAATATGGCAAAAATCATGAAAGTGGTACTGAAGCTTGGAAAGTGCTAGTCTACAGACTAAAATCCAGATTCCTTTCTAAGGCCTACAAAGCCTCTAGATCTGGCCCCTGCCTACCTCCCTCCATCTGCATCTCTCAGCACTCATCCCCTAGGCCCACCAACCAGACCCCTGCAGGGTACACTCAATGACAGCCAGTAGTGAAGTCACCTGTCATGGTCTCAGCCCCTTGAGCAGAATGGCTGGCATATCATAAATGCTCAATATCTATTTGTTGAATGAATCCTCCTTCTCCTGCCAAGAATACTCCCATCTGTGACCTGCTTCTTCTCCTGACTTTGACACTCAGCTCTGATGTCTGGCACCTCCTCCGGGAAGCCCTCACTGACCATCACTCCCGCTACCATGCTGCGTGAGAGGGCCACAGTTATCTCAAAACAGCATCACCCCACATTACTCTAGCTCAGGCTTCATCACCTGGTACCTGGATAACTGAAGAGAACCCACCTGCCTACAACCCCCTTCCAGCCATCCTCCACATGGAGGTCGCAGTGCTGCAGCTAACTTCCTGATGGAAAATCTCACAACTGGATATAAAATGATGTTATAAATTAGTGCTAATTATTAATTTTCTTAGGTACAAAACAATGTTGTGATTATGCAGGAGAATGTCCTTATTCTTAGGAGATATTTAGAAGTGATGTCAAATAGTTCAGCAAAAGACAATATAGAGAGAGAAAAGATAAAGATATGGGAAAATTAAAAACTATATTTAGATGGCAGATGTGAGGGTGGACATTGTGCTATTACTTCAATTTTTATATTTTTTGAAAACTTCCATAATAAAAAGTTATTTTAGAAAAATCCTCCCTCAGCTTCCTGTCACCTAATGGATGAAGTCTTAAACATGTAGGCCAACATTAATTCCTAAAACCTCCTTGTCTGTTCAGACTCATCTCTCATCACTTCTCCACCTCCCAGGCACACTGATACACCACCTATAGTTCCTTTAATTATAATAATAGTAGTACTACTACTAATAATAATAACTGCTCACAATTATTACTACAGCTGCCTTATTGAACACCTAGCATGTGATAGGCATCATTCTAAACACCTCTCATGGATTAACTCACTTCAATCCTCACAATAACTTTATGAGAGAGGTACCATTATGCTCTCCTTTTATAGATAAACAGAGGCTAAAAGAGGGCAGGTAATTTGCCCCAAGTCACAGAGCTCTGTGGTTTGAACCCAGCAAGTCTATCTCCAGAGCCCATGCCCCATCCCCCAGTGGCCTTCTGCTCATCCTACAGTGGATACCTGTGCTTATTCCTTACACCCACCTCCCCCAGCCTGCCCCATTTCCTTTTAAAGGATGACTTCTTCCCATTGGGGTCCATCTGGTGGGACTGTCATCAGTGGCTCCCTCTGTCCCAGCCACACAGAGAGTATGAGTGTGGCCCATCCCTGGAATTAGGTTCTTGAACAGGGTTAGAGAGAGCCTGAAAGTGAGTCCATGCATCCTGGCAGTAGCATTTCCTGATGAGCCTGTAGCCACCTGGTCTTGTTCAGGGCCTTCCACAATCCAACACTCATCTCTTTATCTCATCTGCCACCAAATGATCCACTCGCATAGACCCTTCTGGCTCCCGTGTCTGCTCTGCTACTGGCCAGTTAGAAGTCCCTGTGTCACTCTGTCACTCTCACAGTGCCTGGCACGCAGTGGCCAGTCAGTAGAAAGGTGTCAAATTGACTCCTTCTCCCAACAACTTTCAGACCACTTTCCTGCACCTCAAAGACAGAGTAGAAGATTGAGAACACCTGAGCACCCAAATCAGGGCAAGGCTGTCATGAGGATTAACCAAGAGGGCACACATGCCAGGTCACGGCGGAAGCTTGCTAAATATGAGGGACCCCTCCCCTGGCCTTTTCCAGCCCTGGAAAAGCAGTGAGAGGGAAAAACAGTATGTTATGATGCCTTTTAATACTTTTGTCCAAAAAAATGGCCTGCGGAGGAAGCTCCTGGTACAAAATGAGATGAGATATTTGTGGATTTTATTGATTTGGTTAGCTCTGCACATATCAAAGAGAAAAAAAAAAAAAACACATCTTCTTTTCTTTCTTTCTGGTGCAATTTGTTTAACTTTTTCCTGAATCAGACCTGAATTTGTTATTCATCCTGTAGGCTTCAATGAATTAAAAAGTTACATATAAAAAAAAATACCTAAAGTAGCATGGCTTGGTGCATAGTCAGCATTCAGCAAAAGGCACTGATTGAATGAATGGAAAACAGTCCCAGGTAGGCAGTCTTTCAAAACCAGAATACCCCAGAGCTAAAAGCGACCTTCTCCCATCCACTGTAAAACAAACCTCCTCTCCGCATCACCGGCAGGGAAGCACCCAGCTTTCCTCTCTCCCTCAGCCTGCTCCCCAGTCTGCGCACTCCAATCACATTCAGCTCAAGCTGTCAGAAAGTCCCTCTGGTTCTGAGCTCTAACCTGCTGCTGTGAAATTCTACTTATTGGTCTTAACTTCTGCCCTTTGGGACTATAGTCTTGGCTAACCTACCCCAACTCTGGTCTTGCAGATTCAAAGTCAACTCGCCTAGCCCCTCAGTGGCCTCTTTTCCAAGGTAACCATCCCGATGAGGCTATCATCTCCTGGTGCTTCTCCATTCCACTCACCCTTCTCTGGATACACACTCCCATGATCGATCTCCCTCTTAAATGTATTATCCAGTGAAAAAACAACTGTTTTGCTTATGCTCTGACCAGCTTCACAGGCAGTGGCACCATCACCTCCTTTGACCTGAGCATTTCAGGAATGCAGCGCAGGCTGCACGCTTTCCTTTGGCCCTTGCATCACCCTAGCATTTGACTCAAAGGCACCATTTTCTGTGAACTATTCTAAGTTTCCCCGTTTTGTCTTTTATTAGATCTCTCCAGAGTCACAGTCTGCCACAACCTCTGTTTGATTCTGTCTGTTACCCAACTCAATTCAATTCAG
This sequence comes from Choloepus didactylus, assembly GCF_015220235.1. Taxonomy (NCBI): domain Eukaryota; kingdom Metazoa; phylum Chordata; class Mammalia; order Pilosa; family Megalonychidae; genus Choloepus; species Choloepus didactylus. The sequence continues at coordinate 26,392,444 of NC_051324.1, read as the reverse complement.
TACAACAAAAAAAAGAAACAATCACGTGCCAGGTACAAATGGGGTATAGAGGGAGACAGATTAACCCCAGCGTGCTGTAAGCTTCAGTCACCCATTCAACGCCATTCAGAGCGTCTGGCTTGGGGACGGCTCTGGATCAGCCCTGGGACCACAGGGACGAACGACCCCATACGGAGCTTCTGCAGAGCGGATGGCCTGTCCTACTACCTGCCGTTCAGAGAACGGCTGGGAGGTGCAGGTAGGTGGTGAGAGCCATATGTGTGTTATCTCACTTAACCGCAGCAATCTCACTGGGGAGGTATCATCAGCCCTGTTTCATAGATAAGGAACTGGGGCTCTGAGAGTTTATGTAACATGCAAGAGGTCACCTGGCTGGTAGGTGGTAGGACTAGAAAAGGACAAGCCTAGGTTTGCTTCACCTCAAATCCCATGCCCTTAACTACTTCTCAACACCATTTGCTATGAGAGGATCCAAGCCAGTCACAGATCAGGGCCAAGGACCCCACAGAGAACTCTCCCTAGGGCGTGTGCAGGACCAGACTCAAGCATCTCTAAAAGCACTTGACTGTACTTTTTCAGCCTTTTCCACCAAACCTTGTTCCTGTGCTTTTCAGAAACCCAAGGACATCAGCTTTAGCTCCCCCCTGCTCTAGATGGAAAAAAAAAAAAAAAAAAAGCAAAAGTCAAAAGGCTGAGGTTAGTTACATAGACAAAGAAAAGAGGTAACTAAGGAAGTGCTAAAAAGCTCTTAGGAAATCCAAAGGAGACTGACAGAACAAAGGAAAAGAGAGAAAATAAAGCCAAAGGGAATTTCCTGGGAGCCAAGTGATACCCCTGGCACAGATGCTGAGAAAAAGGCCTACAGCCCCAATTTAACCCCACTGCCCTTTTCCCTAATCTGTGCCTGGACAGAAGGCAGCTAAAAATAAGCAGGAAAAAGTCATACATTTAAAAGAAAGAAAGGAAGAATGAAACTGCAGAAAATAACCAGAAATTATGCCCTATTAAGCATTGGTACAAGCTAAATTAAGCCTGCACAGGCCATTTTTAAAATAGGCTATTACTCTTCTTGATGGGGAAAGTTGCAAAATAGGAATGGAGTGGTTCTGCTCCCCAACCCTAGGGCTCCATCTTGCACATATACTTTCTCCCAATCCAAAGACAGGGCAGCCATCCTTGCCTGACCCAGTCCCTCTCCCCCATGGTCAAGACCCTGAAGTCACACCCCCAAGACCCCCAGAGTCACTACCTTGGTTCTGAGCTTTGTAACATGGCATCACTTGGACAATCCAAACACTCCCTCCCCCCCACCATCATCTCTCCTCCCACAGTGCCACCCAAGAACACTTCCTACAAAACACACCCTGTCTCGTTACCCACGGTTCCAAGGCCTCTCATGAATCTCCTCTCACCCTTCCCACACTTCTCATATTTCAGCCATATACTGAACTCGGAGGTGAGTTTCCTGGACTTTGGAATCAGACAGTCCAGGTTCACATCCTGACTCCCTTGCTTGCCAGCTACGGGACTCTGGGCAAGTTTCTTAACTTCTGTCTCAAAGTTCATTTCCCACCTGTAAGTGGGAACTGTTGTGACAATCAAGCAATGTTCTCAGACCACTTAGCAGGTGCCTGGCACATCCTCTGGGCTTACTGTTGTTGTGGTTAATACCATTTCTAAAAGGTGCCCCGCTCTTCAACATCTCCCTTCTCTCTACCTTGAATGCTTCACCCAATTCAAGAATTCTTCTACACCCTTAAAGCTCCAGCTCCTATGTCCCTTCCTGGAGGCTTTTGCCCATGCTGTTCAGACCCGTTACAGGACCACCATGCTCTACGGTGATCATTTATGTAGCAATGTGATGGAAAAACACACAGCTGGGTTTGGGGATAAATGACCCTAGTTTAGGATCCTACCTCTGCCATCTATCAGCTGTGTGATCCTGGGCAACTTGCTTCACTTCTCTGTACTTCTGCTTCCTCACCTATAAACTAGAAAACAGAATAACTATCTCTAGGAATTTTGTAAAGATCAAGCAAGCTAACATATGTCAAGTGCCTAGAACAGGGGCTGGCACACATTAGGTGCTAGAACAACATCTTACCCTTTCCTACTTTAACCAACTGTTTCTTACTGACTGAAAGCTTCCAGAGGACAGGCACCATATCACATTCATCACCATATCCCCTGTACAGCTAATGCTTAGAACATAACAGAAGCTCCATAAGTGTTTGTGAATCAATTCCCATTTAGCGGGGAGGAAACTAAAGCCCGAAGGAAAACGATTGTCCCTAGTGAACAGAGCAAGCAGGTGGCAGAGCCAGATCTCGAACTTAGGGACTTTGACTCTGAAACCTCTGCTCTCCCTACCACACCTGCTGCCTTAAATTTAGTGAGCCCTAAATGCTCTAAGCCTTTGCCAGCTTAAAGAAAACCTGGTGAGCTTTCCCTCACCTAGTGACGAGTGAGGTTTCTTGATAAAGCGAAATTTAGTCTGGGGTGTGAAAGACAAGTAGAATTTGGCTGGTGAAGTTGGGTGAAAGTTGGGAGAAGGACTAAAGGAGAAAGGGACCTCAAGGCCTGCAGTGTGGCAGGAGCCCAGGGAGAGAGGGAGGGCAAGAGAGAAGAGGACGCTGTGGAGGAAGGCAGAGTCAGATCCAGCAAGGTCTGACAGGAGCTAAGATTAGTCCTAAGCACCATCAACTGATAAATGGATAAAGTGTGGGAGTGGTATAACCATACAATGGAAGAGTATTTAACAATAAAAATGAGTGAAGTACTGATACATGCTATAACATGGGTGAACCTTGAAAACATGCTAAGAGAAAGAAGCCAGCCACAAAGGACCACATATTGTATAACTGCATTTATATGAAATGTCCAGAATAGGTAAATCTATAGAGACAAAATAATTAGTGGTTGCTGGGAGGGTGGGGGAGGGTCGCAGCCAAAGTGTAAACAGTTTCTTTTGGGGTAATGAAAATGTTCTAAACTTGTGGTGATGGATGCTCACAACTCTGTGAATATACTAAAAGACACTGAATTGTACACTTTAAATGGGTGAACTGTATAGCATGTGACTTATACCTCAATAAAGCTGTTTGTTTGTTTGCGTTTAAGGATTAATCCTAAGAGCTAGGGGTTTCTGCCACAGTTACTTGATGTGTAATGCAGAAGCATAAATCAGAACGCTAAGGTTACTCCAGATGAGCGAGTTCATGGGTGCCTCGGCCGCTTGGGTCGCGGAGGCGACACGTCTCCTTTTTAAAAAGGGCAAACTGAGGCTGACCTCGAGCCCTGTGCAAGAAAACAGCAGTTCACTAGAGCCCTACCGCCCCCGTTTCCCGTTACGGGCCCTTGGCTGCCGCTCCGAGGCTGCCCTAGCGAGGCCTGCGACAAGCCTGGGGCGCGTCTGGGAGCCGCGCTCGGGCGCTCCCGGCCCTCCCGCCAACGGGGAGGGAAAAGGGATCGCGCGGTCGCTTCCAGGTCTCCGCAGGTCATGCTGGCCCCAGTGCACCCGAGCCTCCGCACCCCCAGCCTGCCCCGGGGCCTCCGCCCCCCGCCCTTGGCCTGCGCCACGCCGCTCACCCGCCTCCGTTGGGGAACGTCAACCCCGGACGCAGCGGACGCGGCGGCGACGGCGGCAACTGCGCCTGCGCCCCGCGAAGCCAGCGCAGAACCGCCCCGCCCCCGCCCGGCGCCTGTGCGCGGAGCGCCCCCTGCCCGCCGCGCGCGGGAGTCTGCGTCTGTTTATAAGGGCACCCGACATTCACGACCTGCTGGGTGTCGGCCCAGTCCCTGATCGGAACCCACCTAGTTAAGAAAGAAAACTGCTGGGGCAGATCCACCTCCGGCCCCCGCCAGTATCTGGCGTTTCAACCTCAGGCCACAGAAAGCAAATTTTCCCTTACCTGGCGGAGAGGCGTGTCGCCACTAATAGCCTTCTTTACCTTAAACACCCAATTTTCCTCTGGCTCCTACTGCCCGGGATATAGGCCCTGAAGGCAGGCTCTCCCCCATTTTCCTGAATATGGATTTCTATTTAAAAATTAGGAGTGTTCAGGATCCCCGTAAAAGCTTTCTGGAGGACTTTTCCTAAACCATTCGTGTTGATGACGGGAATTATTATTTGGATGGGAATCGGCGTTTTGAGTCATTTCATCAAATTGCAGTCCCATAACACCTGTCAAAAGAATAAATATGACAGTAATAGGCATGCTTCCTTTCAGACCCATTTATAATCATAATTGTGGAAAAGAATACAGAATTTAAACTCAGAGCTACTGCCAGTATCATTCTTTGAAAATGAAATAATGCTCTTTTATTAAATAGGCTCTCCCTGCTCTCTAATGTTTAAAGCTAAAGTGCTTCTCTGAATTGATTTAAATACAAGTTTTATATCCTGAAAGAAATAAAGATGAGTCTTTATCTTAAGACAAACCCCCCGTTGAATGATGCTGCTGAGCTTCTCTCAGCTGATGTCTAGAAAGGAGTTAGGCTGTTAGTGGATAATGTTGCTTTTGTTCACGTCTCTCTTCTCTGGGTTTTTTAAAACTTATTTGTAATGAAAAGGCTGATTTCCTCACACAGACAGACCCCACGTGTAGTTGCTTTGACAGGACAACCTTTTATTTTATTTTTTTTTCTTTTCTTTCCCCCACTTTTTTTTTCTTTTAAGAAAAAGCTTGCTCCCTGGTGACACCTGAATATCTATTTTTCTCCTTTTAAGATGAGAGAAGCCAGGAATGTTTCTTAACCTGTATATAGATATTTTAGGCTTTTCTGTCTTTTGTGTTTTCCTGACTCCGTTTAGAGCCCTTGACTTGTTTTCTTTCTCTTCACCTAACATACCAGCCTTCCTGCAATTCGGGTGTGTGCTGGGGGGTGGGATGGAGAGGTTGGGGGAGGGTGGAGGTTCCTCCCCTGAAATATTCAGATAATTGCCTTAACTCTTCAATTTATTTTGAATATGCAGATTCAGATCAAGTATTTCTGAAAGATGCAATTGTACCCTCATAAATCAGCCCTTATTTACACACACATAAGCAAGGGCACACCATTAGTGCAGATCCAATCAGTAAGTTATTAAGCTTTTAAAACCCTCATTAGGAACAATCTGCAGTAACATCATCCACTCCTGGTTTCAGCCTTGGGATCGTTTAATATTTTGAGAAATTTCACAATCTGTTCTTTAGTCCCATCTCCCTATTGTTCCTGGATCACTTTGTTCCTGCATCAGAAACACCCTTCTAATACCTAGATCTCATAAAATATTCAAGACGCAAGCTGTTTGCTTTACCTCAGCAAGGCTCCACCTTCAGAATCACTTGTGCCTCTTCTTTACAAACACACAAGATTGTACCTTTCTCGAAAATTCCTGATAAATATCCAAAAACCAAGGGAAAAAAAATAGCCCAAAGTAGGATAGGTTTGGACAATAACTTCCATTTTTTTTTCCAAGTCTCAATTGAAACCTAGGTTTTAAAATTGTTGAATTGTGCTGCTTTTAACTTGCCAGCAACCTTTGGTTCTTACTGCTTCAGCAGTGGAACGAAAGATTTCCTACCAGTCCCAGCATTCACTAAAATGACTCTAGATATCCATAATCTAACAAACACCCAGCCAATTTTACCATGTCATTTTCCTTTACCATGAAATTTTAACAGACAAACACCTGCATGTTAGAAAGTGCACGATATTGACAGATAAACAGAGTTGAAAGACTTTTTATCTGAGAAATCTGTCACCCAAGAATTGGCTGTCCAGGTCCTGTTCTCACAGGGGAGTTTATCGACTTTCCCAAGAAATGCATCACCGCATTCTGTTGATTTCTGACATTGTGTCATTTAACTTGACAACTGGAGGTTTGTAACCAATATTTGTGGGGAAAGATACAAGAAGTCCTGATGCTTCCAGTTTAAACCTGTTTTTAGATTTCAAAGAGAAATGATACATTAGTATCCTCTGATTAAATCAGGTTATTGTCTCAAAGGTTGACCATGTAAATAATTCAAATTAATTCATCAGGGTACAATAGATTTAATAAGCATAATAAACACTTTGAAGAAAATACTTAGGACCCTCAGTCTGCCCTGGCTCTCACTCCCCATTATCTCAGATTTCCCTGTGAAGGGAATGAGTGGTACCACGTTGTTCTCTTCTATTCAAAATATGCAAAGTTGCTATTTACCAGTTTGCAATTTGCATGTCTCAAATCCTGCCAGAACACAGATGAGGGACATGGAGTGACTGGTGAAGGTGCCAAAAGAGGACACCAGGGTGAAAATGAAAAACCCAATGAACAGCTCTTCTCCAGGGTGTTGCAAAACATAACCCTCATTGACTACTCAAGATTTGTTTCTAAGACAACAAAAATATTGGGTATAAAAGGTTATGTGGAATCTCAGACATCTTGTGTCTTTTTTCTTTAATTGCTGGGTGGCAGAAGGGGATGAGCAAGGATTTCAAGTTTTTTTTTTCACAAGAGAGAAAAGGGTACAGTTGTGACTGTTTACAGCACATGCTTGGCAAGTAATTTACGGCCTGGATTTTAGCCTTCCTGGACCTCTGTCTCGTGTTACTTTCTGCAGCTCCATAAATCTAGACTTGTTGACTGGTATATGTTATTCTATATTCTTGGTGTGTTCTGTAGTCATATATTTACAATGAGACCACACTGGTGACCAGATAGTATGGCATCTCTGAATATGAATTTCCATTTTTCCATTTCCTGACAATATGCTCAAGGTCTCATGATTTCAGGTTATGAATAACATGCACACCCATACAAATGAGTTTTTGTATATATCACCTTTAGAATGGGACTTTTTCCCATAGAAAAGTCCATGCTGGGTGTATATAGAGCAATACAAACAAAAGAGTAAATGTGCTTGGCGACATTTTTCTTCTTTGCATTTTGATGGCTTTTGGCTAAAGAGCCCCTTTAAAATTACCTTGTTCACAAAGTGTAATTCTGTTTCCACTGACTACACCTGCACAAAGTCTCGAGCTGTCCACAGATAAGAATTAAGTGTCACAGTTAATAGAAATGGAGACTGTAAGAAATAATCAACTCTATTAAATAGGATTAACTGGAGGAAGAGGAGAGATGAAGAGGGCAAGAAGGGGGAGAGAAGAGAGAGAAAATGGAGAAATGGAGAGGAGTAGAGAATGAGAAAAAAATAGAAGGGAGTTATCCTTTTGATGCTGTCTCAAAGAGAAAGGCCTGATAAAAGGCCAGAAAAAAGGGCAGCATCAATTAAAGGAAACCATTATTTAGCATGACCAGGAAATAGGGTGTTCTGGTCAATCAAATATCTAGTTAATAGTTACTTTCCACTTCAGCAAACATTTGTTGAGACTCCTCTGGGTGCAAAACCCTGTGCAAAACCTTGGGTCATTGCAGCAGCCTCTGAACTCCATGCGTCCCAGGCCTGCTCAGCCATCCTTCTCCACTCTGCAGCCTGGGAGTCTTTTTTGGAGGCAGATCTAATCTTGTCATTGTCCTGCTTTAGACCTCTGAACTGCTGTTCAGTGTTCTCTGAATGCGCAGGCCTAATTCCTTATCATGTCCACAAGGCCTGGCAGGGTCTGGCCTTTCCAGCTTCCATCCATGTCCCCTTAAATGACCCCGTTCCTTCCAGCCTGCTCCTCCTTTAGATCCCAGTTTCCAGGTCTCTTCCTCAACTTCTCTGACCCCCACCCCCACCCCGCACTAGGGCAGACTGCCACCATAATGGCCTGCACCTTTCTCCTTGGCACGCATCACAGTTTATAATCATATATAGAATAGTTTGAGTTACCCCAGAAGAAGACCCTGGAGCAAGGATTCAAGAGCAGGTAGCTTATTTGGAAAGGGATCCTAGAAGACACCCAGTAGGAGAGTGGCGAAGTGAGACAGGGAAGGGAAGGCAGACTGTAAGGAGAGCCTTCCCAAGCAGTGACCACCATGGGCAACTCAGCTTCATTCTGCTGGGGACCCAGTGTGGAAATCACAGCTCAGGGCTACCCCATCTGAGTCCCATGGTAGCTGGGGCAATTAGGCACCAGTTCCTTCGGTTACTAGTTGAATGATGCTTGCTCTCAGGGGGGCTAACTCCCTGGCACTTCTGACCTGCCATGCTCTCAGCCAGGGTGTGCTGGAATGGTAAGCCCCAAGGGATCATGGGTAGAGCACAGCAGTGTCTACTAGCTACATATACATGTACACACACACAGGTCCTTGTGTTATTATACCAGTCATATCTGTCCCCTACACTAGAGCCCCATGGAAAGCAGGGACTGAGTGGCATTGTCTTGCCCAGTGCCTGGGCCTCACTTTCTGTGATCCATGATTAAAATCACTCCCTTACCAAAACCTTCAGCTCCTTGGTCTCTCTTGCCCTCTGTCACACACTGGATGAACCTACCATCCTCCTTCTCCAACTTGCTCTAGAGCTGTTGAATGTTGAGGAAATTACACACCAGGGCTGGTGGGTTTCACCTTAAATGTATGATCCAAACCTCTTATGCATGCTGGGTGCTGCCTGGGAAGAAAATGACTGTTTCTCAAAACTCCCACACCCCACCTCTACCCTCGCTCTCAGCTGGTGACCTCACTGGAGGTAGACCCCCATCAGACAAGAACTTCTTCTCACCCTTTCTCCTTCTTTCCTGTTACCTTGAGGCAAGTTCCTCTGCCTTGGAAAAACCAATCCCCCTGCTGGTACCCTGGATGCCATCCCCCTCCTGGCTTCTTCAAATCTTTGCTCTTACAGTTATTCCCTGTCTCCTGCCTTATTAACCTCCCCTTCTCCACTCGTTCATCCTAAGCAACACACCCTCGTGGTCTAGGGACCATGCTGCTCAAAATGTGGTAACAGAGCAGCAGCAGCCTCACCTGGGAGCTTGTTAGAAATGCAGAATCTCCCACCCCAGACCAGCAGAATCAGAATAAGCATTTTTAACAAAATCTTTGTGTGGTTCCGGTGCACATTAAAGTTTGAGAAGCACTGGACTAGGGGTTCCCATTAAAAATAAAAACACACAAAAAGCCATACACACCTCTCTTCACTCCACATCCCCCACTGGATAGAAGTCTATTTCCCCTATCGCCCTCATAGACAAAAATGTATCGACTCATTCAGCAAATGTTTATAGAACACCTACCGCTACCAAGCAATTTTCTAGATTCTGGGGATGCAGAATAAATAAAAGATATAAAATCTTTGCATTTGTGATGTATCCTAATAGTAGAGAACAGAAAAAAGAAAAATGGAAGGAGGGAAGGAAGGAAGGAAAGAAGGAAAGGAGGGAGGGAGGGTGAAAGGGAGGGAGGAAGGGAGGGAGGGAGGGAAGGAGACATGATCAGGTTATAAATAAGTACTTTGCAGAGAAAGAAAAGATGGTGATTTGATAGACCTTTGGGTCAGCTGACCATATTCCCCTTCTTGAAACCTTGTAAAATTAAGTTAATCACCTAATTAAACTTTTCCTTGCCAGGTATTGTTCACTGTTAGCTTTTTCCAAAATAAATAAATAAATAAATAAAGATTTTTCTGGATAAGAGAGGGCAGGGAAGATGCAGGGGGAGGAAAGAGATAAATGAGATCAATTTTATTCAAGTATAAACACAGCATTTCAAATTCAGAAAAGTAAATGCATTTTATTTTATGTTTTAAAAAAACTTTTGTTATGTCATGTGTATCTGGAAATGAGTCAGACGCCTGCTTTGATCCAGCTCAGGAAAGAAAAAGAGCCTCCCTGACCCTGCATTAACTCTGAGGAGCGCTGTCAGGGGCTATTAGGCATCGCCCCACCTCCCCACCCCCCAGGGCGCTAGCCTACCCCCAGCCCTACCCACCACTCCTTCCCACCCTTCTCCCCAGGAGGGCAGGCTGGTGCTGTGAGGGGATGGGGGTGGGGAGGAAAATCACTGCCTGGAAACTACAGAACCTTGCCCAGGAGATGAGTGGAAGTTATTATTAGCTCGTGGATGTACGGAAAGACCTAATTCCACACAGGGAAGGTGGCTTAGGGATATCAGTGTAGAATGTACCGGTGTAGGTCCCTAAAGGTACAGGACAGCCTGGGTACCACATTTACCACTCACGGATTGTCGGATTGTCAAAACTGTTGATGGAGGTGTTTTCTTTTCAACTACCAAATAGCCTTAGAGGCTGACGGGAGCACACAGGCCCCCCAGGGCTGCACACTGAAGCTTGGTCCTGACTGTGGCCATCGTGGCCACTTGACGTGTCAACTCAGCAGCTCTCTGACCCCTCTGGATCCAAGCCTAGTCAGTACTTAGCGCTCGGTGGTTATGGGGATATGACCAAAAGTAAAGAAAAACTCAGAGATTAGGCACTGGTTACAGCTCCCTGCCCAGCCTTCCCCAATAGCACAGGGCAGTAGTAAAATCAAAAGAAGAATCATATTTCCCTACATATGTAAAGGATATAAAATTCAAATTTAGTCAAATGTTAGTGAAACTTAGTTTGAATTTTTACTCCACAAATAAAGTTTTATGGAAACATAGCAATGCCCATTCATTTATGTATTGCCGGTGGCTGCTTTTGCGCTACAAGGGGAGGGTTGAGTAGCTGTGACAGAAACCTTTGGTCCACAAAGCCTGAAATATTTACTATCTGTCCCTTTAAAAAAAAAAATGTTTGCTGACCCCAGTTTTCAGTGTGGAGGTTTTAACCTTGGATTCTGGGTTCTGCAACATCTAGCCCTGACCTACCTTTGCAGCCTTATCTGCAAGACTTTGCCTCACATTTCTCATGCCATGACTGTGGTAAAAGTCTTCTCCTTCCCCACTGAAGTTTCAGGCTAGCCCACCTCTGTGTTTTCTTCCTGCTATTCCTGTCATCTGGAACCACACCCAATACTCTCTATTTGCTTTTATGCCAATTTCCCTCAACCTTCAAACAGGCCTTTCCCTTTTCTCCCAACTATAATTTATATCTCCACCCTTTTTTGGCCACAATTCTTTCTTTACTGTCTCATGACACACCAGTTTCCTACTTTGCATTTTAATTATTTATGCACATATTTTATCCCCCCTCTAGACTATAAACTCCTTGAAGAATGCATTGGCTCATTACAAAATTAGCATTCTGAGAACCCTTATTTGCATCACACATAAGATCTCTTGTCTTCAGCAAAAAGGAGTATACTTCTGACACATATAATTGGCACTTATCACACAAATCAATGGTAATGGGGAGCAAGGGCAAGATGGTTAATTAAAACCCACAGCAAATTCCTCCAAAATTCATTTTTGCCTTCCCTGCTATTTTATTAACAGAACACACACCAGTTAATATTAAATTCCCATCTCTTATTTTTTGCTTTCCCCTGACACTGGCAGATGTGTAACTAGGTTGGCTGCCATGACGTTCATGGAGCAAAAAGGCCACAAGTGAATAATCCACCATCTTAGTTTGCCAGGGCTGCTATGACAAATACCGCAAACTGGTTGGCATAAACAAAAGGAGTTTATTGCCTCAGGGTTTGGGAGGCTAGAAGTCCCACATCAAGGTATTGGCAGGGCCTGCTGTCTCTGCGTGTCCACCAATCCTCTGTCACATGGAGCTCGTTCTATCCTGGGCCTGCTCTTCTGGTTTCTGCTGACTTCTGCTGAGTCTAAATTTCCTCTGCTTATTAGGACTGCAGGCATATGGATTAAGGCCCAGCTGATTCAATTTGGCCTCATTAGGGATCTTGGAAGACCCTATTCACAAATGAGTCCACACCTAACTAATCATATCTCCAAAGATCCTTCTTACGAATGGGGTAGAGGGTAGGGGGTAGGACTTGAACTTGTCTTTGTGAGGGACATGATTCAGTCTCTAACGTCCAACTGAAATCATCAGGGTTCGAGTCATGGAAAGATTTGGGGGCCTCTGAACTTTCTACTTCCAGGCTCCGTAAAGATTTTAATTTTTGTGTATTTGGAGCTTAGACATGGAACACTGAGTCTGATATTTAAAATAGTAGGTGAATTTGAAGTAAAAATAAAACAACCAAGTTCTCTGCATATATGTTTGACTAGGCAGACCAAATATTCTGTTGCAAACATTAACTGAACAAGAAATGATAAGGAAATAAAATAAATATGAAGAGTACCCTTATTTGCCAACGCAACATATGCGTTTGGGATGATTCCCTGCACCCATGACTAGTGTACACAAATATTGTGTTAAATCTCTCCTCCTAATAGCCTCATATCTCACATGCTCTTCAGAGGAAAAAATGTGATGCTAATTTAAGATGACTTATCCCGCTCAGCACATAAATAAAAAATAGTTCAGAATCCAGAACATGACAGAACTCCCCTTTCACGTCTAATTAAGTACTTTTAATTGCCAATTTAATTGGCAGACTGTATATTTTGGGCTTCAATGAGGACAGACCAGACCCCTAGTAAGATATGAAAGAGGAGATGCGGAATTTATCGTATGTGGTGCAGAAATGTGATGTTAGGCATGGAAAAAAGGCAACTATCTGTACATCTGGGAAGGAATTAGCAGTGAATAGGGCAAATACTAGAGGGTCTGATCATGATTATAAAATGTCATTTAGAAAGATATTTACATTGTTAATTAAGCAATGAAGCTGATAACTGCTACTCTCTAAATTGTGCTAATTACCCCAGTGCCTTGAAAGGCTTTCTAATCAGCCAGATCAATAGGCTCCTGGTTTATGCTAATAATGCAGTGTCATTCTCCTTCTGAGGGCTTTGCTTACTGCAGTCTGAACCCAGAGCAGCTCCCGCCCACCGTCCTGTGCTGGAGGCAGCCAGCATTCATCTGTCTGCCCACATCACAACGGGAAAGCTGATGCCTTCTCACCCCAAGGCCCACAGTGGGGGAACCAGACTCCCACAATGCACTGCACCCCCATCAATTGTGCAGGAGAGGGCACTGAGCCTTTGTGCTCCATGAGATTTTTTTGTAGCCAAAGCCACCTTTTTGCTCCAACAATTAGATCATATAGTGCTGAGAGACAAAGGCTATGAAGGAAGATCTAGATTCAAGTCTCCACTCTGCCACTGACTTGGCAGTACAACCTGGGAGCAGGACACACGTAACTGTTTTGAGGAGCATATATGTAGACCAAATGAGAAGGTCAATGAGGTTCAACCACAGGGTGGACTAGACTTTGGGGGTTGTTTGTGCTGTTTTTCACGGAATGAAGTGATCGTTAGCATAAACAGACTGGTCTTCTGAATCAGAAGAGCCAAACTATTTATTTCTCCCAACACAATGTCAGCCTCTCTGGGGCATGACAATAAAAGTCTGAATTATGTAATCAAAGGCACCATATCATGGAGCGTGATCATGTGTTCAGCTGGCTCTTGATCACATACAAAGAACAGGAAGGGAGCAAGTGAAGAAGATCCAGAAATAATTCATTTACCTGGTTGCAACTTATAGTGTCTCCTTCCCCATCAATCCTCAAATAAAATACAATCATCTGGTAGCCAAATGGCCTGGTTTGAAGATTAACTTATTTCTTTTCTTTCTCATTCCCTGGTAGGTGTCCTAATGAAGAGTCAAATCCTATTTGGTGAGTAACAGGGTGAAAAGGGAGGATTAGCAAAGGGCTTAGGTAACCCATGGACTGAATAAACAGTCCCCGAATAATGAAGAGTCGGCTACACACAGACTTTAAGCAGCAGCCAAGGGAGGGCTTGGAGGTAGAAAGCCAAGGGAGAGATGAGGCAGCACAATTAGGGTTGGAAACAGCTGGGATCCCTTTCTTCACTTGAGAAACAGAACCCCTTCTGTGTGCATCTGCAGGGGACTCCTGAGCTTTCATCAGTAGCTCTGGAGCCCTGAGCCCCAGCAGGCAGAACCTCTGAGTTCAAGACCAGCCCCTGTGCTGGGCTTTGAGATGGGGCCAATTTGTTGAGTTGTTTCAGTGCTTTGATGTGTAAACTAATCATCTGTCATTGTGCTCTAATTAAACCTAAGTGGTGCATGGATTTGCTGTCATCGAGGCCAGAGCCCCTCCTGGATTTGGGAAGGGAGGGGCAGTGTCCACTGAAAGCAGCTCAGTCCCAGGAGAGCAGACAGCAAGGAAATGCCAGACATGAATATGAAAAGAGCTGGAAATCCTGTCTTGGTCCAGGAGGCTGGAGAAAATGTGACAAACCAGCAACCAGGGCAGGTCTATGAGCATCTGATGTCCAGGATGATGTCGCCCTCAGCATGTGCCTAGACATAACAAGCTTGGGGCACGCGGGTAACCACAAGGTGACCTTATTGTTTGCCATGGTAACAGACCTCACAGGGGCCAGCTGGCCCTGGCATCGACAAAATGTAACCCAGTTTCACAAGGTGAATGAGTGATTACCACATCTAGACCCAAACCAGACGGCCAAAGCATGCAGGGAGGGCAGTTACAGGACTCTGTAGAAAACGTTGATTTCTAACACCCTCACCAATGTTTGCATTCTAACTTCAAAGAAGTGTTTAGTCCTGTGAAGGGGAGAGTGGGTCCTCCTTAGGAAGGAGAGTCGGAGAACAGGGGAAAGATGGTGGTGGTGCAGTCGATGTTGCAGCATGTGTCCTGCAAGTCAAGTCACCTGGTCCCAGATCTGACTCTTTCCCTGGCACAAGTGCATCCCCAGAGGGCCGAGATGGGGATACTTACATCCTTTACTGCACCAACACTTTGTGGGACCTCAACATGGATTCCGATGATTTATTTGTGCTGTTGGCTCAATGTAATCAATAAATCCCACTCCACGGAGACAGAGTCAAAACATAATGAAACAGCTCTTCTCTTCTTCACCAGGCAACTGTTGACTGAGCTCCTTGGTACAGACGTGCTGTAAGATCAAGGTTGTGCAAGGCACAGTCTACCGGGCAAGAACTCATGCTCTCCGAGGAAAGAGAAGTTGGCCACACGATTCGACAATTGCAAGCAATTCAATAATAAATGTACTTTGGAAAGAAAACAATAGATCAAGCCTATATGGAGCTGTCTAGTCATCTACAGTAAGGCAAAATAGGAAAAGAAAGAGAAGAAAGGACACTAACATTTTCGACAGTCTTTTTCAAGCCAGACGCTGTGCTAGGTGTTATCACAAACAAACGTTATTTCATTGAGTACTCACAACCACCCTGTAAGGTGGACATTGTTGTTCCTATTTTACAATTGAGGAAGCTAAGACTAAAGTATCCATGATAAATGCCATATAAAAGTGTAGCAGTACCACTACTTGTCCCTGCACCCCAACTCCTGCTTCTTCCATATCTGCTCTCTCCTTTTCTGGTAATAGAAGTCAGCTGTATATGGTTGCCCAGATTAAAAAAAAAAAAAAAAAAAAAAAAAAAAAGCTACTTTTCCCAGTCTCCCTTATAGCTAGATCTGACCACATGACTAGGTCCAGAAAATGAGATATTAATGGATGTGATATGTGCAACTTCTACTTAAAAAGAAAGCAGCCTGTCTTCTCTTTCCTCTTCCCTTTTCCTGCTGGCTAGAACACAGATGTTTTGGTGAGCCATCTTCAACCATGAGGATGAAGGCACCATACTAGGGACAACAGAGCAACTGGCTGGAAGGATCCTGGACACACAACACCGTGGGGCACTGTGTCGTTGTGTACCACTTCTACTCTTACTCTTACATGGAAGCAATAAGCTATCTTGTTTAAATCACTGATAGTTTGACTCATTGTTTCGGGTACACCCTAACCAATACAGAGTGGTACAAACCAAATACTAGAGGGGTGCAGAGGAGAGGGAAATCATCATGCAAAATACTCAATTATTAAAATAAAAAAAAAAATTCATCAAGCACTTATCATGTGCCAGGCACTATTCTGGGATCTGGAGATGCAAAAATAAATGAAATATAGCCCCTGATGTCAAGGAAAAACACTTAAAATAATAATTTAATGTGGAAATGGCAATGACATCACAGTAAGTTATGAATGAATGGAAACAGCCACCAATTTTAGCCTAAAGAGATCAGGCATTTAACCTGGCCTAGAAAAACCGTGGCATATTTAATTTTAGTGGTGACGGTGGCAGGTGAAAGGGGAGGGAAAACTATTAGCAGAGGTTGCCTCCTTGCCTGAATTGCATTAGACCCACTACCTGCAATTACCCCCTGGGAGGCTCCCTTCTCTCTCCAGTTCCAACCATTCTTGCATGCACGGTTTAGGTCTCAACTTCTCTGGAAGACTGTGCTGAGTTTCCCCGACTCTGACTCTGATTTCTCCCAATGACATTTAAATTAGCAGCGTTCCGGCGGCACTTAACCAGCAATGCTAGGCTGCATGTGAAGTATGTTTGCGTGATTGTCTTTCCTCCCCAATTAGATTAAATGCCTCAAGGGCTGGAATAATGTTGATTTTGTTGTTTTTAATTTATTGATGTGAAGTTCACATAATATTAAATTAACCATTTAAAAGTGAACAATTCAGTGGCATTTAGTACATTCACACCATTGTACAACCATATCTCTAGTTGCAAAACATTGCCATCACACCAAAGTAAACCCTTGTACCCATAAAGCAATTACTGTCTGTTTCCCCCTCCCCCCAGCCTTTGGCAACCACCAATCTGCATTCTGTCTCTATGGATTTACTGGTTCTGAATAGTTCATATAAATGGAATTGTATAATATGTGACCTCTTGTGTCTGGCTTCTTTCAATCAGCATAATGTCTTTGAGGGTCATTCATGTTGTAGCACGGATCAGAATTTTGTTCCTTTTTAATGGCTGAATAACATTATGTTGTATGGAACGACGTTTTATGAAGTTCTGTGCATCCCATTCAGCACCCGGCACAGAACCTGGAATTGGGAGCCAGAGCAATGTAAAGAACTTGCACTTGGGCTCAGGCTGACAGGGTATGACTCCCAGCCCCTCCATTCACTGGCTATGTGTGACCTTGAGCAAGTTACCCCTCTCAGCCTCAGTGACTCATCTGTGAAAAGAGGAATAATAGAGTCTATCTGGAAGGATCGTTGTCATTGTTGAATAAGATGTCTGTGAAAGTACCTAGCAGAGTGCCGGACATGATGAACATTTCTTTTCCTTCTTTAAATAAAATGTGTCTAAAGAAAAAAAATATCCTTAACCCTGCACATGTTATAGCGTGTGTTAGAAACTGCAAAGTACAGGCACTCTGCTCACTCACATCAACTGCATGCTGAGGACTTGGGAAGGCTCCAGTAGACCGAGCCTAAATTCATCTGATTTAAGTGTCAATCATCGCTGGGACAATTCAGGGAATGTGTGTGCTGAGTGTGTGAGAGGCAGATAGGGGGAGTTTGCTGGTAATTTCTGGACCTCATTTACAAAGTTGGCTATTTACTAAGCCTTTGGGACTTGCCAGATTGGGCCTACAAAGAAACAATTGTTGTCAGCAGCCCGAGCTGGGAGAATAGATCATCCATGTCCTGGATGCCTCCTAACAACAGAGAAAGGAGATAAGGCATAGTATTTGCAGTTGCCTGGCCATGAGGTTCTGATCCCTGCCACTCTCACCCCCTGCACTACAAAAGCCAGTTCCTCCCCAGGTCTTCCCTATGCCAATCGCCACTGACACCCAGTTACCAAAGCCAGAAACCCAAGAGTCACCCTTGATTCTCTCTTCCCCTTACTCCATGTGCTGGTTTGGATGTATTATGTCCCCCAAAACGCCCTTATCTTTGATGCAGTCTTGTGTGGGCAGGAAACATGTTGGGGTTGATTGGGTTGGAGACGTTTGATTGGATGTTTCCGTGGATATGTGATCACTCAACTGTGGGTGAGATCTTTTATTGCATAATTTCCATGGAGGTGTGGCCCCGCCCATTCAGCATGGGCCTTGATTAGTTTATTGGAGCACTATATAAGCTCAGACAGAAGAAGCAAGCTTCCTACAGCCAAGAGGGACACTTTGAAGAATGCACAGGAGCTGAGAGAGTTGCTGCAGATGAGAGACCATTTGAAGACTGCTGTTGGAAGCTGATGCAGACATTTTGGAGAACGCCATTTTGAAATGCAACCTGGGAGCAAGCAGATGTCAGCCACGTGCCTTCCCAGCTAACAGAGGTTTTCCGGACACCATTGGCCGTCCTCCAGTGAAGGTACCCGATTACTGATGTGTTACCTTGGATGCTTTATGGCCTTAAGACTGTAACTGTGTAACCAAATAAACCCCCTTTTATAAAAGCCAATCCATTTCTGGTGTTTTGCATTCCAGCAGCATTAGCAAACCGGAACACTCCACATCTGCCTGTCAGTAAGTCCTGTCGATTCTCCCCCTGGCATATCTCTTGAATCCATTCTCTTTCTCCAGCCCACCACCAACCTGGCCCAAATCACCAACATCTGTTGCTTACAGCCTCACTACACAAGGTGTGGTCTGTGGACCAGCATCACCTGGGGCTTATTAGAAATGCAGATTCTCGGGCACCACATAGCCCTATGGAATCAGAAACTGCATTTTAACAAGATCCCCAGGTGGTTCATTTACCATGAAAATTCAAGGAGCACTGAGAATACCTTGGGAGCCTCCTCACAGTCTCCCTTCTCCCACCTCACCCTAACCCATTGGTCTCGGACCAATCTGCCTTCTTAGCTAATGTCCACACCACTCAGATAGTTTAAGCTTTTATTCCACTGTTCATATGGCACAAGGTGGGGGCTCTAATTTCCTACAGATTCTTTTTTCTGTAAAAGACAATTTGAGCTGGCGTGGGAAGGTTTTTTAGGCCATTACATTGGAGGACGAGGGCACCCTTTCAGGGTCCTGCATTTATGATGGGGTTTTAGTTGCAAGTCCCCTTTTCAAGTGGGCCCAAGCCTTGTCCATGTCCCAGTACAGGGATGAGAAGCCTGTCCCTAGCCATTAGGTGCCACCCCCCATCCCCACTCTCATCCCCCTGCTGCAGAGCCCACACAGCATCTTCTTGTTCTGTCTTTAACTTCCCTCTTAGTCTCTGGTCCCAAATCATGTGCCTTTCTTTGGAGCAAACTCAGACATATAGATTAGTTTTTCAGATTAAAGGCATTTCTAGGAGTTGGTCATAGAGCTGGGGAGAGGGTGAGGCAACAGGGTCCTCATTAGCCCAGCTTATCCTGTAACAGCCAGAGCCACCTTTAAAAATTGAGACTGGATCCCACCACTCCCCTGTTTAAATGGGTCAGTGGCTCCTGTTCCCACAGAGGTCAAAATCCACAGCCCTGCACGGGTGACCCGGTCCCTGCCTACGCAGCTCCTCTGTGGTCTGCGCCCACACGCGCCTCGTGCTTCCCAGCCTCTGGCGTCCACCCGGAAGGCTCTGCCCGCTCCTCCCACCGCTGTTCCTTCTGCCCTTCAGGCTCCAGTCCCATGTCCCCTGCTCTGGGAGGCCTCCGCTGTCACATTCAAGTACCCTCCCAAGTCACTACCCATCACTCGCTTGATTTCCCTTGGAGCTGCTCCTCAAATCTATAATTACCTTGTTTATTTACAAGTTTATTTGTTTACTGCCTGTCCTCCTTTTTAGAATGCAAACTCCACGAGGTCAAAGACCATGCAAGCCCCAGGTAAGGGCTCATATTTGATGAATGAAGTTGTTGAAAGCGTTCTGGTCTAGAGCTGCACTTTCCGGTAAGGCAGCCACTAACCACACAGGGCTATTGAGAACCTGAGATATGGCTGGGCCAAGCTGAGCTGTGCTGCACATACAAAATACACAGTGGGTTTCAAGGACTTAGTACAAAAAACAGAATGTTGCTAATAAATTTTCTTACAAATAACATTTTATAGTGATTATGTGTTGAAATGATAGTTTGGATATATTGGATTAAATAAAATGTATTATTAAAATCAATTTCACCTGCCTAAGCATTTTTTTTTTTTAATAATGGCTACTTGAGAATTTAAAATGACCTATGTGCCTTGCATTATATTTCTATTGGACAGAGCTGGTCTATAGAGTCAAGCCGGAAACAGAAATAATGACCAACCAGAGCCATTATTTGAACTCACATCTCATTTCTGCTTGCTGTGGTAGTACTGGGTGACTTGGTAGAGGCTGGTGTTTGGGAAAGCAACTCATTCAGCATTCTGAACTCATTCCTTTCTGTGCTGAGAGATGGACGATCTCACTGGAGAAAAGCAAACAGCCCCAACAGGCATTGTTCTTAGCGCTATTCCTAAGTGCTGATGGCACCCCTGCTGGTATCAACCTCAGGGGAAACAGTGGGGAATTGATTGACAGCCATTAAGAAAACGGAATTGAACATCTCAGATCAGACATCAAGGCAGAGTCTTTATTAAGCAGACATCAGACCCTGTCAGACTCTCCAGCTAGGAACTTCACTGCTTGTGGTTATATAAGAATGTACACTCCTATTTATTATTCTAGGATTAGAATTGCAAAAAGACATTACTGTGTACTGCTTGCCATTCATTAGCCATGTGGGCAAGTCCATTAACCTCCATGCTCCTCAGTTAACTCATATGTAAAATGGTGATAATTGTTCCTACCTCACAATTTGTTATGAAGATGAGTTAATCAAGCAATGCAGTTAAAACAGTGCCTAGTACATGGTAAGTGTTCAATGAGGATTAGTGGTTTTTATTATTATTACTATTTATGTTTAATATGAAAATTTCTACATAGGAAGCCTTTTCCTAAAGCCAAGTATCTTGAGCTAAAGCCAAGAGATCTGCTCCTTGTTACCCCACAAATCCCAAGAGCCATTTCTAAGTCCTCCTGATGGGTCCATCCTGAATTCTTTTACAAACAGGGAAGCGATGTAAGAATCATTTACTGCTATAATGGTCACTGATCATTTGGGCTGCCAAGCGTCCATTTCCCTTCTTAACAGCACCCCAAATTCCTTTTGGGAAACAAAGCCTCCCTCATTTCCATGGGTGGGTGATTCCTAGCACCCTCCCTGTATAAGCCCAGCTCCTCTCTCTGTGTACCCCGGTACAGACAGGGGCAGGTGCGTGACCTCAGTTGGATGGCTGTCTCTTGAGCACTTGACCCAAGGAGGAAGGATCCAGTTCCAGGCCAGTCGTTGCCCCACACTGGGCTCACCAGGCTGTCCCTGGGGTAAGACCGTCACTGGGGCTCCCGTGGCCCAGCCCATCTGTTCTGTGAACTGCCCTGCCTCGAAATATTCTTCTCATCCTTTACCTTTTTGCATGACTTGATGAGAGTCCATTTCTGTTGCTTGCAACCCAAAATCCCACAGGCAAAATCCTTATTCCTCCCTTTCCTGCTCCCCTCCCCAGTCTTTCCTCCAAATGTCACCAGAAAAATAGAGCAGACTAAATGGTCAGAGGAATTGCACGTCTAAAGTTTCCTCCTCCAGATTTCCAAACTAGGAAAACATTCCTTGTTCCAGAAGCAGCCTGAAATCTCAGGCTGCAGCTGAAATGTTATGATCAGAGAAACAGTATCCCAGAGTGGAAAGTACTCTTTGTGGTGAGATACCCTGCCACTTCCTGGCTATGTGACTTTGTGCAATTATTTAACTTCTCTGATAAACAGTTTCCTTACCTGTATCATGAGGATCACAATGCTACTTTGTATCCTTGAGGATTAAGCAAGAGAAATGCATATAAAGTACCTGGCATATGTAGGTACTCAGTGATGATAGACTATTATTAGAGGCAGGAAAGGATAATGTCATTCATGCAATATTCTGTGCCAGGCTCTATTCTAAACACTTTGCTTACATTAATTTAGTTAATTTAATTCCCCAACATCCTAGGAGTTAGGTAATATCACTTAGTTGAGGAACCGGAGGGCAGTTGGTATCACCAACAACAGTTAAAGCCCTCAGATAAATTGCGCCCTGCCTTGCCATTTTAAGGAAAACTCCACCCAATCCCACAAACACTGCCAGATTTAGCAGCCAACATGTTTTAGAAAAATATTTTAGGGTAGAATATCACACCCCCACCACACTCCCCCTCCACCACCACCCCCTAGCCATGATGTTAAAAAGCCAACACCTCTCCATCTAAGAAAAATGGGCGGAGGTCCCCCCACGCTTAAAGAGCTGCTCCTTCTGCTCACTGCCACCAGGAGCATCACACAACAAATGAACTTTCCAAACAAAGAAGTATTGAGTCAGAAATAAAATCACTCATTAGTTGTGGTTTTTCTGGACTAGATGACTCTATGATATCCTAATCAAAAAGCTGGAATCACGTTTGCATTTAAATAAAGGCTGGTTAGAAAAGAGACGAGAATAAAAGGAGTCTCTGAGACCACAGGCTGATCGTGAATAAGGGCAGGCAGCCAGAAAGTCTGAAGTTGCAGAAGTATGGTCAAGTCCAGGACTCCAAGGATCCTCCTGTGTTCCTAAGATCTCTCAAGGGCCCCCAAATTCTATTTGTAGTACAGCCATTTAAGGCATTGAAGCAGCTCCCATACCTATTTGCTGTTAGCTGGAATCCCCTCCCGCAGTAGGTTTTTTTCCTTTTCAAGAATGTGCTGGAAATTTAATATTCAGTAAAAACAGAGTCCCATGATAAAGATGTTTAAAATTAAGGGGCCAGAAGTTTTGCTTTGTTTTGTTCTGTTTAACTGTGTGCTTTTATTTCAGCAGAGGACAATTCCAAGATGTCATGGGTGGGAATGAAAGTACATAGGCAGAAGACACTCCCAGATGCCATTTCTTTCTTGGAACAAGAAACATCTCCCCCCGAAAAAGCCCCTAGAGTTAACAAATGAATTCAGCAAAGTGGCAGGGTACAAGATCAATACCCCCAAACCGGTAGTGTTTCTATATACAAGCAATGAACAATCAGAAGAAGAAATCAAGAAAAAGGTATCCATTCACAACAGCATCTAAAAGAACCAAATATCTAGGAATAAATCTAACCAAGGATGTAAAGGACTTGTACACAGAAAACTACAAAACATTGCTAATAGAAACCAAAGAAGACCTAAATAAATGGAAAGTATTCCATGTTCACAGATTGGAAGACTAAATATAGTCAAGCTGTCAATCTTACCCAAAGAATTGATAGATTCAAAGCAATCCCAATCCAGATTCTAACAACCCTCCTTGCAGAAATGGAAAAGCCAATCATCAAATTTGTATGAAAGAGTAAGGGGCCCCAAATAGTTAAAGCCATCTTGAAAAAGAAGAACGAAGTTGGAGGACTCACACTTCCCAATCTTAAAACTTATTGCAAAGCCACAGTAATCAAAACTGCATGGTACTGGCACATGGAAAGACATATAGACCAATGGAAGCAAATTGAGAACTTAGAAATCAATCATCACATTTATGGCTAACTGATTTTTGACAACGGGGTAAAGACCACTCAGTTGGGAAGGATTAATCTCTTCAACAGATGGTGCTGGGAAAACTGGATTTCTATTTACAAAAAACAGAAGAGGACCCCTACCTCACACCATATAAAAAATTAACTCAAAATAGATCAAAAACCTAAATATAAGAGCTGGAACTATCAAACTCCTAGAAGAAAATCAAGGAAAGCATCTTCAGGACCTTGTGTTAGGCAATGGTTTCTTAGATTTTACACCCAAAGCACAAGTAGCAAAAGAAAAAAAAAAGGGACCTCACCAAAATTAAAAACTTTTGTTCCTCAAAGGATTTTATCATGAAAGTAAAACAACAACCTACACAATGGGAGAAAATATTTGGAGACTACAAATCTGATAAGGGTTTAATATCCAGAATATAAAAAGAAATCCTTCAACTTAACAACAAAAAGACAAACAACCAACTAAACAATGGACAAAAGACTTGAATAGACATCTCTCCCAAGAAGATATAAAAATGGCCAGAAATCACATGAAAAGATGCTCATATCATTAGCTATCAGGGAAATACAAATCAAAACGACAATGAGAAACCATTTTACACACATTGTAACAGCTGCTACTTAAAACAAAACAAAACAAAACAACAACAGAAAATAACCAGCTTTGAAGAGGATACAGAGAAATAGGAACATTCATTCATTGCTGGTGGGAATGTAAAATGGTGCAGCCCCTGTGGAAGACAGCTTGGTGGTTCCTCAGAAAGGTAAGTATAGAACCACCATGTGACCTAGCAACTCCACTACTATGTATATACCCAAAAGAACTGAAAGCAGGGACTCTAGGAGATACTTTCACATTGATGTTCATGGCAATGTTATTCACAATCGCCAAAAGATGGAAACAACCCAAGAGTCCATCAACTGATGAATGGATAAATAAAATGTAGTATATACAGACAATGGAGTAATATTTAGATGTAAAAAGGAATGAAGTCCTGATGTAAGCAACAACAAGGATGAACCTTGAAGACATCGTGTTGAGTGAAAGAAGCCAGACCCAAAAGGACAAATATTGTATGATCTTGCATAATTAGAATAATTAGAATAAGCAAACTCATAGAGTCAGGAACTAGAATATAGGTTACCAGGGGTTGGGGTGGAGAGAAGGAATGGGAAGTTAAGGCTTAAAATATACAGAGTTCCTATTTGGAATGATGGAAATGTTTTTGTAATGGATGGTGGTGATGGTAGCACAATATTGCGAATGTGATTAACAGCACTGAAATATATATCTGAATATGATTAAAAGGGGAACTATTAGATTGTATATAAGATAACAGAATAAAAATTTTTCTTAGAAATCCGTGGAACTACATGACACAAACAGTGACCCCTAAGTTAAACCATGGACTTTAGTTATTAGGACAATCATAACAATGTGCTATCATCAATCCTAACAAAAGGCTCCACACCAATGCAAGATGTTGGGTGGGGTGGTGTATGGGAATCTGTATTTTATATATGATTGTGCAGTAAACTCACAACTTTTCTAACATAGAAAAAAAGTAAAAATAAAAAAAGGAAAAAAATGTACAGAACAGTCCACAAAACAAAACAAAAGAAGCATATCACACAGGCTGTGGGCCATGTTTGGGCAAAACCATGAAAGATGAAAATCTTATCTTTGTAAAGCTTCACATTTTCTCTCCATCTCCTCTTGTCTCTCCCTGACATCAGATTTGTTCTTTCCTCCCCGGACACTGTATTCTGGGAGTCCCAGGTCTAGAGTGTGGGATCGCCTGGTTGGGCAAATGGCCCCTCTGCGTGTCAGTTCCAAATCCCCACTCCCACACCAAGCAGCAATATTCCACATTCCAGGCCAGCATGACTCCAGGTCCCGGGGATTAACTTGGTGGGGCTTGAATGATACCTACTGGCTACGCCCTGGTGTTTGGCTGTCTCCTCTGTCTCTATCTGTCAATGTCAGCATCAAATTAGGGAGAGAAATGAAATAGGACAAGCCAAGGGCAGCCTTTCTGGGAGTTATGCCAGGCTGGCAAGATGAGGCAGCCAGTGCAATGTGCCGGCAGGAGGTCACAAGTGGGTCAGATGACAGAGAAAGAGGGTGTATGCAGGAACAGAGGGGCACTTTGAGTGCAGAGGACCCAGCTAAGGGCGGAGATCGGGAAGTAAATTGGAATCGGCGTTCAGAAATCCAAACTGGGCAGGAAAGTCTGCTGAAAGATACAGGCCAGTCACAGAGAAATAGTCACAGAGAGAGAATCAAAATGTAATTGCATTTCCTGGGCCTGGGGCAGACACAGGGCATGTGAATAGTTACAGATCCCAAGGCCCCTGCTGAGCCACCCCGCCCATCCCCTCCATCATTTCCTGGAGTCCAGAGGGATCTCCAGGCGTGGTCTCTGAAATAAGTGCTATCCGCTACCAGGAGGAACTGGTTTTCCCCCTCCAGGCTCCTTTCTGAGAGATTCACAGGTGAAACCTCCATCGCTTTCACAGCGGGGGGCGGTGCTTTCCCCTTTGGCCAGGCCCCCGGCCCGTGCTGTGGCAGTACCCTCTGCAGCCCACGCCATCTCTCCTGGGCCTCCACACCTTTATGTGCTTCCCTGCCCGAGGGCTCTCTCTGATGGTGGGAGTCTGCTTTACTCACACAGCAGGAGGTACTAGAGAAGGAGCACCACCTCCCCCAGCCACCCCAGCAGCAGCCCCCAACCAATGACTGAGGGAGTGGGTGTGAATACCCCACTTCCCTGTCCCACGGACAAGAGAACTTGAAGTGCACATTCTACACCAGTCCCCAGAGTTTCCCAGGAAAATTAAGCTCCAGCTGCCCACAGTGGTCACTTACCTGAGATTGCATCTTTTATTAGCTGCTTTTTTCCCCCTGTCTCACTTCCCTACCTCTCTGCTGGTATTTCCAGGGATCCCCCTCCTAATAAACTACTTGCATTTAAATCCTTGATTCAGGATGTGTTTCTGGATGAATCCAACCTAAGACATCACTCAGCCTTTCTCCCTCCTCTCCCTTCACACAGCAACCTGCATGGCCTGTGATAGCATCAATCAGAACACATCACTCCCTTCTCAAAACTTTCCAGTGGCTTCCCAATACATCTAGAATAAAAATACAAGACCCTGACTATGGACTGCAAGGTCTCATGTGATCTGCCTGAGCTGCCTCTGCTCTCCCTCTTCCTTCACTCACATGCTCCAGCCACAGTGGCCTTCTTGCTGTCCCTCAGGTACTCTGATTTTGTTCCTGCCTCTGGTCGTGTGCATCTGCTGTTCCCCCAGCATGAAAATTCTGCACCCAGACCTCCATGTGGCACACTCCACTTTGTCAATGTCATTCAGGTATCAGCTCAGAAGTCACCTCCTCTGAGAAGTCTTCCCTGACTACCCAATTTCAAATAGTTCTGCCCTCCACCGACACCCCCCACCCATCACTCTCATAATATTGATGACTTCCTAAAGTTCTCTTGTGCATGCGTTTGTTTACTTGTGAATTTTATATCCTCCCTCTGGCCCCAGTGACTGGAACTCTGCCTAACACTGAGTAGACTTTTAATAAATATTTGTGGAATGAGGAATGATCCAGGTGAGAGAAGAGGAGAAATTAAGAGAATGGTGGTGGCAATGGTGAGGAGGAGACTGAAAAAATATTAAGGAGGGAGAATCAATGATATTTGATGACCAATTAAATCTGGAAGGTGAGGAAAAGGAAAGAGTCCAGGCTGACCCCAAGGTTGGGAGCCTGCAGGGATGGTTGTGCCATTCACCAAGTCCATGAGGATGGGAAAGTCTGGTGGGAAAGATGATGAGTTCTTGTGGGCAGGGTTAGTGTGGGATATCCATCAGAGGGTAAAAATATGGATCTGGAGCAACAGATTTTGGATCTGAGAAGAGTCAGCAACACACAGTTGAGACTGTGGAAGATGACATCATTAAAGGAAAGCATTAGAGGAAGGTTGCAAACTTAAATGCCCTCAGAGGCCAAGCAAATAATATAGATGAGTGAAGTAGTTCTGATTAAAATCATAAAGAGTGGTGGTTATTGCAGTGAGAACTGAGGATTAAATGCCCTGTCTAGAGACATTCACGTTAAAACATTAAAACACTATAGGACCAAGCAAAACAGGTCTTATGTGGGCCACCAATTTGAGACCCCTAATGTGTGGAATTAGAAATTGGGTTTCCCTGTCCATTAGAGCCTGAGAACACCAACGTCTAAGAGGCAGACACAGAATGAAGAGTCTGCAAACAAAACAGAGAAGGAGCAATGAGAAAAATGGGAGGAAAGCTAGGAGAACGTTGTGCCGCAGATGTCAAAGGAGGAGAGAGTTCATAGAAAAAGTGGTCAATATTGTCAAATGCTGCAGATGTGTCAAGTGGAGGAGCACCCAAAAGGGTCATTGGATTTAGTCATGGGAATTCATTGACAGCCTGGACCAGAGCAACTTCAATAGAAAGTAGGGCAGGGGCAGAAGCCAGGCACAGATAAATGAAAAATTAATGCAAAATGAGGATGTGGAAAGAGCAAGAGGATAGACGATTCTTTCCGGAGGTTCATCAGTGAAGGAGAGAAGATAAAGAGGACCCAGCAATTTCACTCTTGGATACTCAACAGAAATGAGTGTTTATGTGCATCAAGAAACAATGTTTATAAGAGCTTTATTCATAATAGCAAAAAACTGGAAATGACCCAAATGCCCATCAACAGAATAGATAAATATTGCAGTGTATTCATACAGTGGAATATTACACAGCAATTTAAAAAAAAAAAGACTATGGCTATACACAACAATATGGATAAATCTTACAGACATGATTTTGAGTGAGAGAAACCAGGCACAAAAGAGTACCTGCTGACTTATTTTGTTATGTGATGCTTAGGAACAGGCAAAACTAATCTGTGGTGATAGGTCAGCATAATGGTTAGCTTTGTGGGGAGAGCTAGGAATCTGGGAACACCCTACATCACGAGCTGGGTGGCAGCTACCTGGCTGAATACATGTGTTAAAAATTGATCAAGCTATACACTTAAGATTTGTGTATTTCACCATGTGTAAAATCTTATCTCAATAAAAAAGGAAGGGAAAAAAAAAAGAAGTAAGAGAGAACAACAGACTGAGGAGGAGATTGGGATGGATTTGCTTTTAGAGTCAGCTCAGTTCTCCCATTTGGCCCCATTATGTGCTGAGGAAGTTTTGGCAAAGAAGAAAAAGTTGAAACTAAAAAAGGCTATCATTCATCCCAGGGTAATTTGCACAGAGAATAAAAATGTATTTGCAAAGCCCCCTTGAGGGACTGGGGGAAAATGTAGAAATATTAAGCTTCCGTACCTGGAGAATTCCTGATATTCTCGCAAGCATTTGGGGACTACCAGTTTAGTAGGCCAGATACACTATCTTGGGGCTTGCCTACTTACAATGGTACCTAAGAGTCACCCCAGAGAACCTCTTTTGTTGCTCCGATGTGGCCTCTCTCTCTAAGCCAACTCAACAGGTAAACTCACTGCTCCCCCCTACATGCGACATGACTCCCAGGGGTGTAAATCTCCCTGGCAACATAGGACATGACTCTCAGGATGAGCCTGGACCCAGCATCGTGGGATTGAGAAAGCCTTCTGGACCAAAAGGGGAATGAGAAATGAAATAAAATAAAGTTTCAGAGGCTGAGAGATTCCAAATGGAGTTGAGAGATTACTCTGGAGGGCACTCTCATGCACTATATAGATATCGCTTTTTAGTTTTTAGTGTATTGGAATAGCTAGAAGGAAATACCTGAAACTGTTGAACTGCAACCCAGTAGCCTTGATTCTTGAAGATGATTGTGTGACTATGTAGCTTATATTATGTGACTGTGTAATTGTGAAAACCTTCTGGCTCACACTCCCTTTATCCAGTGTATGGACAGGTAAGTATAAAAATGGGGACAAAAACTAAATGAAAAAAATGGAGTGGGATGGGGCGGGGGGATGGAACACTTTGTGTTCTTTTTTATTTTAACTTTTATTCTTATTCTTTTTTGTGTGTGGTAATGAAAATGTTCAAAACTTGATTGTGATGATGAATGTACAACTAACTATACAATGGTACTGTGAAGAGTTGATTGTACACTGTGGATGATTGTACAGTATGTGAATATGTTTCAATAAAAAAAGGCTATCAGAGATCATTTATTAATTTATTATTTACTAACATAAGGAAAATGGTAACTTAATAGTAGAGAAAAACTGGTGGACCCCACCATAACCAAGTGATCATAGCTAATATCACCAATACTGGGGCACATGGACATCAGCTGCCCACTGATAAGGTGCCCTGTGAAGGACATAACCTCATGTCAGTGGCGTTTCTACCCAAAATGCATGACCTGAATCTAACCATGAGGACAGAGTAGACCACTCCAAATTTAAGGATATTCTATTGCATACTGGCCTTTACTTTTCAAACATGCCAGGGTAAAAACACAAAGAAAGGCAGAAGTACTGTACCAAATGCGAAGAAATTAACAAGATATGCCAGTTGAATGCAGCTCATAATCCTGAAATGGATTATGAGTCTGGAAAAAAAGCTATAATGGATATTCTTGTGATAATTGACAAAGTTTGACTATGGACTGTGGATTAGATAATAGTCTGGTATCAGTGAAAATTTATGATTTTGATAACTATTGTGGTTGCTTATCTGGTTTTTCTCAGGAAAACACACTGGAGTATTTAGGGATAAAGGGATAAGATATCTCCAACTCACCTTATAGCGGTTTAGAAAAAAATGCAGAGAGAGAGAGAGGAAAGCAAATGGGGAGAAATGCAAATAATGGGTGAATCTGAGTGAAGAGTATATGGGAATTCCCTGTACTATTTTTGTAATTTTTTTTTAAAGTTTGAAATTGTATCAAAATAGAAAGCTATCCAAAAAATACAAAGCAACACATGGCACATTAATAAACAAAACAATAGTCTGTCTATATAAATTTAAAACTTTTAAGAAAAATATAGGAGGGAGGGCGTTTGCGGGGTTCACCCCTTTCCTTGTACCTTTGCCATGGAAGCAGAGGGCCAGAAGCCAGTCTTGCGAAAGGCTGAGAAAAGGGCACATCTTTTCTGCCCGGGGGATTGTGCCTTTCCTGACTTGAATCAGGAAATGAAAGAGACTCCCCTGCCACAGTGTATCTGCACAAATAAGCAGAGCACATAGCTAGGGGACCATGGAAATAACAACCCCTGGAGTGGCCCCAGCTTTGGAAACTTCCTAGTTATCCTAGTACGACAGTACAGAATTTTCTTCAGTAATAAAGCATACAAACAAACAAGCTGAAGCAAGGAACTAGCTTGAGACTAAGCTGTGTTCACTCTGAGGTGACAACTTTTCAGGGCAGTTAAGCTCACATCCTTGGGGTTTGTTCTCTGTTCAAACCCTGACTCCCCCACTTCAGAGCTGTGTGACCTTCAGCAAGTCCACTTGACCTCTATGAGCCTCAATTTACTTGTGCATAAAACAAGGCTTTCAATAGTACCTAACGTTATGGGACTGTTGTGAGAAATACATGAGATAATGAATACCGAGTATTAAGCTTGGCACATAGAAAGTGCTCAATAAATGGAAGCAAAAATGTAAAAAATAATAACAAAAAAGCCTAGGAGTCAGATGTGTTCTGAAAACTAGGTAGGGGTTGAGGAGTTTCCTAGGAATAATGTACTGTAATATTTGTTGAATATTTATTTCATATCTGGCACATAGGGTACTTGATCTCATTTAATTTTCACAACCACCCCACGAGATAAGTGTTGTTCCATCTTGCAGATGAGAAATTGAGATCTAGAATCATTAAACTGCTTGTCAAAAGTCATCCAGCTACTAAGAGTTGAGTCCACTGTAGAGATCTAAGGGGACCCACTTGGTTCAAGGACAAAGGGGGGAGGGGCCGTGTGAGCACAGTCAGTGTCTGGCTCCAAGACTGTCCTTCAGCTTGGAAGGTCCCAACCCATTGGATGGATATCAAGTGAGTTCCAGGGTCAAGGGGGCTGCAGTGACTTTTGGAGGAAACCAACAAAAGCTATTGCCTAAGATACTCCAGGCTGAATTCCAGAAGCTTAGATAACAATCAGGGGTGACAAAAATGGGTCGGTCTGCTGCAGGAAGCAGTGGCCTTGGCATAGATAAAACAGCCTTCAACACTGGGCACTGGCGGCCTCAGCACAGATGCTGGCGGGGCAGTGACAGCCATGCATCTTCTGCTGGTATCAGCAGGAAACACTCGGTGACAGGCTGGAGCCTTTGAGCAGGAATATGAAGATGGTGGGGGCAGGGGGCAGGCAGAGGGAAGGACTAGACCCAGGGACATCCATTAACACCACTGCCAGGGACTCCCATCACAATTAATCAGAGGTTAGACCTCTCCAAGGGAGGTGGAAGCAGAGCAAGAAGAGGATTTTGTAAGAGGACTGGATTTTTTACCCCTAGGCTCAAGAGGCTTGAGGACTGTAGTTTACAGATCAGAGAGAATTCTGAAGCTCATGTTATGCTGGTCAGACAGTAGACAATAGCTAGACCTTCTTTTTCTTATTTCTTTCAAAAGTATGGGTTTTGCTTATTTGATAACAGGTTTCATTTACATCTTTGCCCACAGCCTTGAGTAAGAAATGTCCTTACAAGTTGGGGAATATAGCAGACCTGGAAGGGGCTCTCTTAGCATATGACTCCCCCACTGAAACTCAAATGCACTGACTCCTGCCATTTCCTCAAACATGGGCAATCAGTCTGCACAGATAGCATCTCCATTCTCCTGCTTGTCTTTTGCTGATTGGTTGGGTGGTTTGTTTTTGAGACAGAGTTGTATAATGAAGAATATTAGTCAGAAACGAGGTACAGATCTCAAATTGGCCCTGTGATCTTGAACTTAATTTTTCTGTACTTTAATTTACTCATCTATAAAATAATAACACCCAAAAATATGCTTGTGGAGTCCCGATTCAGGAACTCTGAATTTCTGGATTTGTGTCTCCACATCAGTCCTCTCTGGACACCCAAGTTCTTACTCAACCTATGCAGATTCTTCAAAATTCTCCCATAAACTCTATACAAGTTCTGTGGGGTCATTAAAAACTTAAAGAAATAACAATAAATATCAATTATAAAAGCTCAAGAAAAGGGGAATTAAATGATGTCCTATAATCTGAGAAATGTGTCCAAATGCTAGATTTCTTTTTTTCTTTGAAGAACATTAAAAGGATGAAGAGTTGCTTCCCCCTTGGCAGGAAAGTTGGAGCGTCTTTCATTTCCACCACTCATCAGTAACTGTCACCCGTAATTGTTAGGCCAGCTCTTCTGAACAAGTGAAATGGGCTCACTGCTAGTCTTGAGGCTTTGTCATATGCTTGATAGAAGAAGCATTCCAGAACAATTCCTTCATCACCTCTGCCAGACCAACCATCACCCTCTCATCACTTTAATAAGGGTGACTGGTACCTCCATGTATTTTTGATCATGTTTCTGTGTTTCCAAGTACAAGTGGTCAGTTTAATTGGACACCTATAGCCCTATCATCTGAGCATAAGGTGGAACCTCAACTGAACATATGGATGTCCTATTCTGGCTTTGCCCACATAGAGAAATCTTTGGTATCTAAAAATTTCATCTTGTAGACCTTGGATCAGTGTTCTTGTAGACCTTGCATCAGAAACCAACTCTTGAATGATTTAAGCAGAAAGTGAATTTATTAAAGGATATTGGTATCTCATGGAAACTCTGGAAAGGCTAGCAAACAGGCTTGAAGGCTACACAGAAAGTGTCCAAATTACAGTTGGAACTGATCTGAGATCTTGCCTCTAGGAATGCAGGGAGCTGGCATTTTTAATGGTAACAGATTCTACTTCCTCCAAAACGTATTAGGTGGAAAATGCCCCAAACATTGGAAAGGGGTTCAGGAGCTGGCAACCAAAGAGAGAATGATAAATGTTTGCTGTAGTTTCATCCTCTAGTTTTTGTACTATCCCCAACCATTTTTTTCTCTCCATGGGCATCAAAATTATAGTGCTTCTACAGTTAAGTAGAAGGAAACTGGCATTTATTGAACACTAAACTTCTACCAGGAAGATTTACTTACAGTACCTCCTACAACAGCCCTGCAACTATGGGTCTCATTATCAGCATCCTTATTATCTGTGTCTTATTATCCTTCAAGGAAAGATTAAGTGATGCACCCTAATTCTCATAGTCAATGAGAAGTAGAGCCAGGTTTGAACCCAGGTCTGGCCAATTCCAACACTTCAGTTCTCTTCACTGTGACTATACCATGATTTCTCTCTACAGAAAACTCTAGGAATGTCTTTAACCTAGACTTAAAGGTGATCAAATATTTTAAGCTGAAGTGCTTAAGTTTGATGGGGAAGATGCCAGTTTGTGTCATGCTGAGTTTGAGGTGCCTGAGGATATCCAGGTAAACCATCAGGTATATGAATCTTTAGTTCAGGGAGATATCCAGGCTCAAGAGAGACAGTCAGAAATCAATAACACATAAGTGAAAACTGAACCCCTGAGAGCAGATATGATCAATCAGGAATCACACACTGAGTAAGAACAAGTAAGCTGAAGATGGAACCCTGGAGAGACAGACTTCTATTTGAGCCCCCAAATCCATTCGTTCCTTCTTCCATCATAATAGAATTCTTAGCTGAGCATATGGCCTCCCAGAATAAAAACTACAACTCCCATTCTCCCTTGCAGTTAGGTTTGGCCAAGTTCTGGCTAATAGGATATATGTGGAAGTGTCAGATATCAGCTTCCTGAAACTTCCCTAAGAAACAATTAGCTCATCCCTTTATTTACCCTTCTTCATCTTTCCTCCATCCTGCTCCCTGGAATTGGTTACTGCCTTGGATCACAAGAATGAAGAAGGACAATTCCCAAGGAACTGTAAGACAGTTAATTGAAAGAGGCCAGAGATCCTGACACCTCCTGAAATAGAGATTCCATACCAGCCATGGACTAACAAATATTTGGACTTCTGTATGAAAGTTCAACTACTATCTTGTTCAAATTGAGGTTGCTTGTTTTGTTACTCTCTACTAAACCTAATTCCAGCTAACATAGCTGGTAAACACCAAGATTTAGGAGATCAATATAGGAAGATGAGAAAGAATAAAAAGGAATGGTC
Source organism: Choloepus didactylus (assembly GCF_015220235.1). Lineage (NCBI taxonomy): Eukaryota > Metazoa > Chordata > Mammalia > Pilosa > Megalonychidae > Choloepus > Choloepus didactylus. The sequence continues at coordinate 26,358,025 of NC_051324.1, read as the reverse complement.
ATGACAGTGGACGCATATTGTTCTACCTACTCAGAAGAGCATTGCCCTTCTGAGAAATAATTATTCTAACAAGATAGTTCATTCGGGAATGCCCATCTTCTTACAGGCCTTGGCTTTACGCTTATAGTGGTAAACCAATTACAGTGATCCATCCAGGGAGGGACACCTGGATCAAGATAGGCCAATCACAGCCCCTCTTTCAGATTTTTCATCTTGAGGTCAGAGAAGGCAGTTCTTAGACCTTCTGTGGTATTTGAGGCCAGGAGCCACTGGTGGCCATTCCTCTTGACATGTGGAGAGACCTGGCTGACAGAATGAAGCTCTCACGGAAAAAGAAGTAACTAAGGGCCTGGAGAGTCCTGCCACTGTGGTCTCTGGTTCAGTCATTTCTAAGATCCACCCATAACTCTGTCTTTACCAGAGCTTCCCATATGAGCTAATTTCCCACTTTTACCTAAGCCAGGACGAGTTGGGTTTCTGTCATTAGAAACAAAGAATCATGGAAAATACAGTCAGAGAGCTGTACCAAGGGGAATCAAGAAAGGGTGATGTCGTGGAAGAGGATGTTAAAGAGGAACCAACAGGGTCAAGGGCAGTGGAGGGGTCCAGTCAGTTAAGGATCAGAGTGTCTGATGGATTTGACAGTTATGGAGGTCACCATCAAGAGAGCAGCTTAGTAGGGTTGGGGCTGGAACTAGACTTCAACGAACTTAAGAGTAAACTGGAAGTTGGGAAGAGGAAGCAGTGAGTAAGGGACCTCTTCTGAAGAATTTGAAAGGAAATGAAAGGAGGGAGCTTGAAGGGTGACTAGTGGGGATTCCAGGGCTAAGGAGGGTTTTATTAAAAATGAAAATATTGAGTGTATTTGTAGCTTGAGCGGAAGCAGTTGGAGATATGGGGGTGTGTAATGAAGAATTAACGTCACCCAAAGAGAGGTCTGGCCTTTGCCCTCAGCTACCGAGAGGTGATCTCTAGACCCCTGGAACATCCTGCCTGGTAGAGGAGTATCTTTGTGATTTGTGATAATGATGTGATTTATGATGGGGGCTTTGGGCCACATGCTGTCAGTTCTGAGCTCCCCAGGAACTGGAAACTAATGGCCAGCCACATGGGCAGTATGTGATCAAGCCCTCATAAAAACTCTGGACACCAAAGAGTTGGGTGAGCTTCCCTGGTTGGCAGTACTCCATGTGAAATGTCACACTCTGCGGCTGAGAAGAGCTAATGACAACCCTGACTCCAGTGGGAAAGGATGCCCAGAAATGATATATTTGGACCCCTCCTGGACACTGCACCATGGGTCTCTTCCCTTGGCTGATTTTAATTTGTATTCTTTCCCTGTAATAAACTATAACCACGAGTATAACTGCTTTCATTGAGTTCTGTGAATCTAGAAAGACCGGACTAGAAAGTGAATTATCAAACCTGGGGGTGGTTTTGGGAATCCCCTGAGCTTGCAGTTGGTGACAGCAGTGAGGGCAGTCTTGTGGGAACCGTGCCCTTTACTTTATAGTTGGCCTGACTCTTGTGTTTGAGTATGGGCAGGGGAGGCCCAAAAATTAATGAGGCAAGACCTGAATTGGGATGAGAGGGGATGGAGTTAAGGTCAAAAGGTGGGTGTTGGATGGAGTAAAAATACCTGCCCACAGCCTGAGACTTAAGGAAAGCAGGTAAGGCAAAATTGGAGTCCCTTAACTTTGATGGCCTCAATTTTCTCAAAAAAGAAATGGTGGAATCACCAGGTGAGATGGAAGAGTATGAGGGTAAGGTGAATCTTGAAGCAGGTAGCAAAACTCTTTTCTTTGCTCAGTGAAGGAACTAGGGAAGAAAACTGCTCTGGGATGGCTCTGAGGGCCTGGCTGGGGCAGGAGGCCATGACGGGGCTGCTCTGTGATTTTCTCCAGCACTGGACCTCTGTCCTGGACTGAGTGAATGGACGCAACGGTATCACCGCCCTAGGACCAGGTTTTCCAGGCAGAGGTAGAGCAAGATCTGGGGAACAGAGGTGCTGGGGAGAGAGTGTTCTGATGACACAGTCTGGGCCCACGCTGGGTGAAGGGGAGGAGGAGAGGGTGAAAGCCTGGCATCGAAGAAGAGAACAGATGCAAAGGAGTGGGAAAACATGGAAGTTTAATGATGCATGGCTCAGAAGGCATTTTAAAACAGGACTTTGCTGTTTTTAAGACCTGCGTTAAGAAAGAGGAAAGAGGAGAGTGTTCATCAGCCAGGGACCAGGAACCATCATGCCAGCTCCTTAACACAATTATATGCAAGGCTTTCTTTCGTACCTGGGTACACCCTAGCTCCATCCTCTCACACACCCTTCCAGGAATTCCTTTGGGATCCACAGGGGACAGAAGCCTAGTGCTGGCAAAAACAAACTCCAAAAGAGAAATTTTGAAAACAGGTCAAATATATATTTGAAAACAAGGGGAGTCAGGGTATTCAGAAGAAGCAAGGGAAGTATCCACTGAAGATCTGTTAAGACGGTCATGATGGTGGGTCCGAGGAATTAAGATGTTAAGGATCATTTCTGTTGGTTTAATGTTTTACTGAATATGTGATAGGAACCCCTTATGATTTTTGGAGGGGCTGGTTTCCTCATTACTTTCCATGATCCTGCACCAAAGAAGGTGTGTTTTCATGCTGGACCATATCAGGGAGTGAGTGCTGGAGGAGGTGGGGTACAAAATGCAGATGAGGACAGAGTCATTCGGTTAGGGGCAGAGAGCTGCGAACCCCACAGCCCCAGCTGGAGGGTGATGCAAAGAGTTAAAGGAAGCCTTCCACCGACAGGGACTGACGGCCACCTAGTTCTGAAAGTCTGAGCACGGAGGAAGTCAAGAAGGGAATGCTTGGCTTTAATAACAAAGATCCAGGAAGGAGAGGCAGGCTGGTGGGCCCCAGCTCAGGGGGAGGCCCAGGAAGAGGATCCAGGCCAACGAGGATCTGTGCCCTCAGCCAGACTAGGCAGCAAGAACCACCAATCCTTAGGGAGCAGGAGGGTGAGGGGCTGCTACAGGAACTGCTGTGAGGCTTGATAATTTATAGCCTATAAATATGTATCACACTTTACATCTGGGTCTCATCTCAGAGTGCAGGTTCACTTAGTCTTAACAAATCCTTTTGTCACTTTCAAAAAGTCCCAGCTTAAAGAAACCTTCTGCTATTATAAATAGACACCGAGACCCAGAGGGCCATCCCATCAGAATCTAGAAGCTGTTGGCTATAAAGGGCAAACGCCCCACCTCCTGTCGAAAGAAGGCTGTTCTAACAGGACTACTTTCTGTCTGGATGTGCTATATGCATACATACCATGTCTTTTTAATGTTTATTTTGTCATCTGTGTTTGTGTGTGCGTGTATGTGTGTGTGTGTGTGTGTGTATCAGTTAGGAATCATTCAGTGGTCAATGATAGAAAACCCAATTTAAATGGGCATAACCAATCAAGAGACTTTACTGGTTCTTGTATTCAACAAGAGAGCCTACTATATGCCAGGAAGTTGAAAAGCCTGGAGTTGTGTTAGCTTCAGGTAAAGCCTGATCCAGCAGCTTAAACAGTTTCACCAAGGACTTGATTTATCTCTTTGTCTCTTACTCTGCCTTCCACGTGTTCACTCTTAGGCTCCACATTATGGTCATTCCACTCTCATTTCTCCCCACTCAGCAGCTCAAATGCACACCACACCGTCACATGGAAGAGAGAATCTCCTCAAGCATCTCCCTCAGAATCCCTAGGATTTACTGTCTGTGGCCATGTGCCTGTCCCTGACCAATTAGGGTGGCTAGAAATGGGTGATGCTCCACCTAAACCAATGAAGACCCACCCCTGGAGCTGGGAATGGGGAGAAACCCACCCTGACCACATAGGGAAGAGGGGAATTCCCCAAAGGGGGACAGGGATGCTGATGGCAGAGGATGGGCAATGAATGCTGGAAAAGCAAGCAACAAATAGCCATTACTACATTCCATCATTGTCCCAGTTACCTGGTAAGCTCTCCCAAGGCAGGAACTATAGTGACTGAGAGTACACACTGGAGCTGGACTGGGTTAGAATCCTGGCTTCACACTTATGAACTGTGTGACCTTGAGCAAGTGACTTAACCATGCTTCTGTAAAATGAGGATAATGATGGTACGTAGCTCATAGGATGTGATGACAATTAAACGAGTTAATATTTGTAATTGGTTAGAACAGCGCCTGGCCCATGACAAGCACTTACAAGTACTCGTCAAATAAATGTGTTCAGGACTAATGGAGCATTGTGCACGCAGTAGGGCTCCAATTAATGCTTGCAGAATGAGAGGAGTGACTGACAAAGCTGGGAGCAAGATCCCACTACTCTCTAGACTTTCACCCCTGGCCGCCTCTTCTCTCAGGGCCGGTGCTTCTGTCCTGGGATCCTTTGTTTTGAGCTGCTTCCCCAGGAAGCTGGCAGCTGGCTGGGAGGAGTGCCCCCGCCCCCACCTACAGTGCCACGAGGAGGATGGCAGAGCCCTGGACGGCTTCACTAGAGCAGCGTCCTTTCCTGCAAACTGACAAATTCAGATGTAGGGTGGATCCTGGGGGCCCAAAAAGTCACTCCTGAAATAACTGCTCTACCCATGCCACGATCATCTGTATGACAGTTTAGGGCTGGTTCCCCCACTCCCACCCCAGTCTGTGACTTTTCACGCTTCTCAAGCTGTACAAAAATGAACTGTAATCAGGCTGATCTATAGATAGACAGTTCCTGTTTCTGAGCACGCAGAATGAGGTTGGGTGTGTTTATACATTTGCATAAAGCTGACGGATAGAGAAGTCCCCCCTCCCCAGAAGACATGGGGTATTCTCCTGGAAGTGGATCCTGGAGACATGAGTTGAAAATCAGAGCTTTTCCAAATAGAAAGGAAGGCGGAAGTAAAGGCAAAATAAAGTTTATCACTGCTTTGTCTACAAGGGAAAAAATGGGCTGGTTTAAAAAAAGAACAACTGACCAACAGGTGAGTTTAGGGGACCCGGGGAGCGGGTTATGATCTGACTTTCCCATCTGCTCCTGCCCTGCCATTTTCCTGCATATGCTTGAGGGGAAAAGGTAATATTCTGTGTTTTCTATGTGCAGGGATATTTAGATATGCAAATGAGTACAGCTTGTTAATGAGCCTAGGGTGATTACACTGCAGGGAGCTGCCAGCCTGGCTGAACAATAGGTGAAAGAACGCCAGGTGTCTGCAAAGGAGGGGGAGGGATGCCTCGGAGCCCCAACCCCGCCCCTGCCTCAGTTCCGTGGACCTGTCTACAAAATGCAAATGTTGGGCCAGGTTCTTTCTAGCTCCCAGAATGTTCAGTGTTACTGAAGAGGGCGTGGACTCTGGGTTTGTTGGTCCAGACACATTGCATGTGCTAATCTCCATGAACTCTGGTTCACTAGGTGCTGGCTGCACAGCCAGCCTTCCCCCAGTGATAAGACACCAGGCCAGGCCTGCCACGTATTACTTGCATGACAACCACTTGAAGGTTACCTAACATAGGAGGCAATTTCAGAAGAATTCTATGAAAATTTTTGTTGCTCAGGCAGATACCCAGCCTTGACCTTTCGAGTCTGGAGGAGTGGTGCAAACCCGGCTGGCTCAAGGACCTACAATGCACTTTCTAAGAGCAACAGAGCAGGACACTGTCATTTCCTTTCAGCCTCATGGTCAATGGGGCACCCAAATAAAGACGTGTGGGCTTTTCCCCCCAAAGTTAGATGTCTGTTTGCTTGAACTTTTAAGGACTCCAATGGAAATGGCTTGAAACTGTACCCAAACAGCACAAGTCTTTGTTAAGTCCCCTCTAATGCCCCACATCTGCTGTATAGGTGGGTCACTCCACGATGAGGGCATGTCCCTAACGTTCTATTAAGGGCATTCGACTTTGCACCTTGTCACTCCAGCATCACTCAGCACTGCCTATAAATACGGACGTTATACTAACAAGAGCGATTGCTACTTCAATGGCACCGGAGTACAGGCTTGTGTGCTGCACACATACATAGAGAATGGTATTGAAAAACAGGAAAGATAATTAGAGTTTAATAAATGGTAATTTTCTCCTTGCTGCCGTGTGTGCTGGGTGTTGGGGGGAAGGGGGATATAAAACAGAGGGGGGCCCTTCCAGAAAGAGAAATGTAGATAATGCATCTGCCAAGGCAGCCTTATTTTGATTCTCTTATTGCCCAGCATTGAAGTTGATTCTCATTTGCCTACAGATCCCCTTCCCTGAAAACACCTCCTGTGGAACATGAGTGGAGGAAATAATTAGATAAGAAATATTTATCACTGGGGCCAAGTTTTAACTAGAGTCACAGAAAGGAGAGGCCAAGGCTCCGGAGACAAGGGAAAGCAGGGAATTAATGCAATTATCTGGATCATTCAGTGGGGAAAAAGCTTCATCATTTTTGCTTGAATGAGGGTTTGAATTATCTGAATAACTGTAACTACCCTCCATTTTGGTCTGGTGGGGAAGACCGAGCCAATTGGCCCCGTAGTAAAAAAAGTTGTGAGTGCAAAGCCGGAGGACAGGAAGGCTGGGTAAGCCTGGATCTCCCTGTGGAGTGGTGGGCAGAGGCTGGGCCCCATCAGGAGATTTCAGATGCAGATTCTTGGGTCCCATTGACAGACCTAGAGAAGCTGAATACTTCCTGGGGCCAGGTGGCCTCCTGGTGTGCAAATGTGAGGCCTGGAAGGTATGATATTATTCGGCAGGCCCTGGAAGGCTCCCTTTTCCAAGATGACGACTTTACTTAGTCCATCACTTGAGGTCCACTCATTGCTCACTTTTGTTCATTTTTCAAGCACAGATTTCCCTTGGAGGGCAACACAGTACTTTCCAAGCCTGCTCTAGAAATTTTTAATAGCTAATTGTGGTATTTACAAATTCCACAAATTATCTGATACCCTTCCTTTCAAGAGGTGCAGCGTAATTCTCCTCCTATTGAATATGGGTTGGACTTCTTAATGACTTCTTCCAACAAATAGAATTTGGTGAAAGTATTGATGTGTCTTCCAAGACTCAGTCATAAAAGGCATTGCAGCTTCTTCCTTGTTCTCTCTCTTGGCTTGTTCACTCTGGGGGAAACTAGCTGCCATGTCGTGAGGGCACTGGTGCAACCCTATGGAGCGGTCCATATATTGAGGAGCTGAGGGGTCCAGCCAACAGCCATGTGAGGGAGCCATCTTGGAAGCAGACCCTCCGGCCCCACTCAAACCGTCGGATGACTGCAGCCTTGGCCAACTGTGGACTGCAACCTTATGAGAGACCCTGGACCGGAACCACCCAGCTCAGCCACTCCTGAGTCCTAACCCATGGAAACTGAGTAGAATAATAAATGTCTGTTGTTTCAAGCTGTAAAGTCTTGGGGTAATTTGTTACTCACCAATATACTACTCATAGTTAATATTTACTGAACATGTGTATGTGGCTGCCTTTACATATATTAACCTATTTAAATCAAGTAACAATCCTATGAGTAGGTGCTATTATTAGCTCCACTTTGTAGCTGAGGAAACTGAAATAGACAAAGTTAAGTGGACACTGTTAGTCCCCTTTCCTGGGTGGGTGCACACATCCCCCAAATGCTGCAACTGTTGGTTGTTGATGACTCACAGCTGCCCCCTTCTCCAGAGAATTGCCCTTGGCTGAACAGGTATGGCCTCACTTAGGAGGTTACTCGCTGCAACTCCCGGAACCATGGCCAATGACTAACTGATACAAGGTGGGACCAACTCTAGGGTGCAAGTCACCCTCCAGAGCTCCCTGTGGGATCAGGCAAAATTCAACTCTAGCTGAGATTGTATCCTTGCTCAGATCCATTCATCCAACCTTATGCTGTTTCTCTTACTCCCTTTGTCCTGAGACCACTCCCTCAATAAATCAAGTGCATTCAAACCCCTGTCTTTGGCTAAGATCTAAGACGTTAAGTCTAATTTGCCCAAAGTCTCACAGCCTGGATTTGCACCCAGGCAGTCTGGCTTGAGAGACCATGAGCTTTATTTAACAATGTCTCTGGTAGACTGACCAATACTAGTAAGTACCAACATTCTCAACTCCCAGTCTGTCATGAGATAAGTCACACCTGGTTCAGTCTGGCTTCTTGGAGGTGCTAATCCTGCTCACTCACCTCATAGATCGTGTCACCTGAAAGCCAGCCTCCCCCACACCCACATTGTCTTTGCCCCTCACCTATTGCCCTTGCCAATCTGATCCCAGACCCTTGTCATTAGCCTTAGCCTCCTTCCTTGAACAGGATTTAAACTTTCCCTCTCTTTAGAGGTTCCTGGTTCATCTCAGCCCCAAATGTCAGCAGCAGTCTACAGAGTGGGGATGAGGAATTAGGAAAGCCATATAGTTCACTAAGCACACCTTCATCTCACCTGAGTCTAGTTACAGCTTTGTTACAGCTCCATTGTTTCATAGATAAGGTGGTGTTATTATCATTCCCACTTTTTACAGCTGAGGAATGGGGCCCAGGAAATTCAAATGACCTGTCCAAGTTCCCACAACTGGACGGTGTAGATCCCAGATCATGCATCTCTAGACTCCAAATCCCAAATGCTTTAGTCTGCAAGTGACGACTGGCAGGAAGAAGAAGATACTAGTAAAGTCTCCCCGTTCACTGTCTACAATCCCTCATTTTAAAATGTAAAAATTTGGGGATGTGGGGGGTGGGAGGGGGAGCAGAGAGGTGGAATCAAGCCCATCACCCTTCTGCCTTGCTAAGAATTGCAATAGACCTTTGATAACTTATAATATTTTCCATAAACTGCAGCAGAAAAGTCAAACTTAAACATTTAAGAGACCCCTTCAGATCCTTAATGATGCTATAAATGCAATCCTGGTGTGATCTATAGAGCTATTAGAATAAACGCTTCCACTAAAATAGACATTGCTATCTCTCAGCATGTGTTTACTTGTGTAACAGAAGCACGAACTTACCTGAATATGCAAAAACAGAAGGAGTAATGATAAGCAGTGGGGCTGGGTGATGTGCACAGGTGGGTTAGGTATGTGTGGGCATCTTGAGGGCATCTTTCTCCAGAGAGAACTGGTCTTTCAGTCTTGAAGCCCCGGCCTTGCTTCTCAGTTTGGAGAAATGTCTCCATGGCCTGCTGCCCAGCTGATGCCACTCCATCCGTGAATTTCACATTAGGCAGAGAAAAGCACTTCTTAAAATGCTTTCCCCAATCCTTCCTCGTGGTTCAGTTCACATGGACAGCCCCAGGTGGGTCTTTACCATTTTTCACGTTATAGAAATGTCTGTAGATCCCTGGACAGAAGGGTTTGGGGCAGGGAAAGTGCACAGTCAGATTTGTTAAGCACATCGCTGAACCATCACAGGCTTTCTGGACCATATCAGAGGAAGCATGAACCCAAGGCCTGAATTTAATTCATCTTCAGCACAACACAGCCCTTTGGTCTATGCTACATTTGTTCATGATGTGAGAGAGAACAACTGAGAGGAAGTTGAATAGGTTTGATACATGCCCAGGAGTCGTGGACTCAATGAAGGAGCAATAGGAAAGAGTTGCACCACATCTATCTCGGCACTAGGGGTGTGCTATAAATGAGTGTAGAAGGAAGGGAGGCAGAGAGCAAGAAGGGAGGAAGGAATCTAAAAAAAAAGAAGGAAAGAAGAGGAAGAGAAAAGGAATTCTAATTCATCTGGACTGCTAGGGAACCCAGCTTCAAGTCCTGGTCCCAGCACTTAATAGCTGTGTGAGTTTGGGTAAATATCTGAATTTCTCCAAATTTCCATTTCCTCACTTTTAACTGCGGAAAATAATTTCTTCCGATTTTGAAGCTATTGCAAGTCTTACACAATAAAACTCATATGAAAATATCTAGAATGGTGCTTGGCACAGATTAGGTGATCACTCCATAAATATTTGACAAATGAATGAATGAATGAATGAATGAATCCTTCCTTGTGGATGAATGGTCCTGGGGTTTGGGGGTACAGCATGTTGTGCACAGGGCCAAGCTGATTGCTTCCCCAGGAGCCTCAACACGGTGCTGCCTGCCTCCTGACTTATGTGCCAGGTTTTCATCATTTGCCATCCACACTTGGGGGATTAATTCCCCGGAAAGTGCAGCCAGTAACGCAGCCAGCCAGCCAGACGACACTGATAACGGCAGCTAGGGTTGTAATTCCCTTCCCACTGACAGCCTTTCAACGAAAAGAGAAAGAATGGAACAGCTGAAAGCTTCCGTTCAATGTCCATAACGATAAGTTAAAAATGAATGTGTGGGTGGGGGGCACATGAGAGCGGTGGGCAGCAGGGGGGTGGGAAGCCAGCCTCTGCTGTTTGTGCCAGCCCCTGGATCAGAGGGTCCAGTCTGGCTGTGAACCAAGAACCCTTCTTAGATTTTAGGGACACTTCTAAAGTTTTCCAATTTAGAAAATAAAATTTTACGAGCCCACTCGTCTCTTCTTTTGCATCCAATACTTCTGAAACATTTAAAACGGTCTTAATTAATGTACTTATTTGAATATATACACATGATAAAGAAAACTCCAACTCCACAGAGGGTATAAATGAAAAATAGGTCTTGCTTCCACACCTGATCTTCTGTTCTTCCCACGGGCAATTGCTGATGAGAGATTTTGAAAACCTATCAGAGATATTTTAAACCTATACAAATATATATAAAAGAATATATATAATAGTAGCATACTATACACACCAGTCTGCACTTGGCAATGTTTTAAAAATACAATTTCATGGGCATTACCCCAGATCTACTCAGCCAGAATTTTCAAGGATTGGCCCAGAAATCTGTTTTTACAAAGCTTCCCAAGGCATGTGAAAATGCAGGTGTTTGTTGGGGGGTGGCGCCGGCCCAGCCTGTGGCTTCCCTGCCATTCCTGAGTTCCCAGGCCACCTGCTTGCAGCTTGCTTGGCTTCCTGGGGTCTTCTCGGAGCAGGGACTCAACCCCCTGGCACTCAGTTCTCCTCCTCAAATATGCCTCTGTCCTCACCATCAGCCTCAGACCACCTCCTGTCCCTCCCCATAACCACCTGGCTCCAGGGATTCCAACCACTGTGGCCTGTAGCCCCACACTTCACAAGGCCAAGCCTGGCCCCACCTGTCTGCTTCTCTGGACCCCTAGAACCCAGAGGAATTCTCATCTCGACTCTGTTGTTACCCAATGGGTAGGGTATCAACTCCCAAACGAGACTGACAAAACCAAATGTTAATGTGTTTCAAAATTACCAATCATTGGGCCCCTACTGTGTACCAGGTACTGAGTTAGGGCATTTCCTGAAACACCTCCCTCAGGATGGGTCATATTAAACCCCATTTTACAGATGAAGAAGGAAACTGAAGCTTTGAGAAGTTAAGGAACTTGCCTGGCTAAGGAGTGGGGGAGCCAGCCTGACTTTAAAATCCATAGTCTTTCTGCAACCCACATTGTCTCACGGTCCAAAACCTGTCATCATGGTGGGAAGTGGGGACACGCACTTCTGCATCCAGGATGCCTCTTCCTGCTGGCAAGGTCCCCAGGAATGAAATGACAATCAGAAGATGAATCCAGAATGAGAGCAGAGGGAAGCATTTTCCATGAAGCTTTGGCCACACTCACCTTGACCCAAACCACCCACCGCTAACACAAAGAGATCACTAACACTAACCCCGGCCCACACTGCTCTCTAGAGACCTGAGTATGGGCCTCTCCCCACCACTGCAGACCCTTCCCTTGGGTGATGTCAGGGACACCCTGGCAGGTTTTCTGTTTTGTCTTTTGCTGCACCAGGGACTGACCAGCACAAGCAGAGGGGAAGACAGGGTCTGGAATCCACAAACCTAGGCTTGAATCCAGCTCCTCTGTTTACTAGCCAGGACTTCAGAATGCAGAGGTGTCACCTCTGTCCCACCCTCGCAGGGGACTGCGCGTGGCAAGTGCATGTAAAACCCCCAGCACAGAGCTTAGTTCATGCAGGTTCCATGCTCCTCCTGCCAACGCTGCGTTTCTCCCACGTTAAGTGCACTTCTCTTTTGTCACATTCCAGTCCTGAGGGCTGCCTCTAGTCATGTTTATTGGACTTGGGTAATTCTTAATCCTCTCTCTCCCTGGCCCTCTCTCCCTTTTGCTCTCAATCCAAACAAGCATATGATCAGGTCCTGGCCCCAGACACAGGGTCGATATAAAAAGGACATTGTGTCTGAGACCGGCAGCCGCGTGCTCCTTGGGGAGGACTTCAACCTCCCACGGCTCACTAACTAGCCTCGGGGGGTCACATGCGGGCCCCTGACGCCCCCAGCCCACAGGGCCTTCCACCCCACTGCAGACGACGCAAGCTCTGGGGACAAAGCAGCTTCACACCACCTGCCTCCTGGTCACCCTTCTGGCAGACCCCCCTTGCTCCGCTTGACAGCCATATTCCTGAAATGTTGGGTAGTATGTGAATTCACAAATCAATCCCCTTTTACTGCTAATGAGTTATCATTGTTTCAGGGGATCCTTATTCTTCACTTATATTCACCAGACTGCCTCCATAAGTTGTGGGGCAGAGATAATAGTTATTGATCATTTACAACAAGCAAGTGGATTTTACATGAGTTATTTCATTTCAAGTCTTGGGAGGTGGGTACTGTTTCTATCCTCAATCTAAAGGTGCTAACAATAGCTAACATTTATACATTTATGTAGTGTGAGGAAGTAGGCATTGTTCCCAGCACTTTACACTCATTAACTCATTCTGTCATCCTTGCAGTCATGTGATGGAGATAACTGCAGTCGAGACCCAGAGAGGTTGAGCAACCGGCCCAGGTCACACAGCCAACAAGTGATAGAGGCTGGGAGGGAAGCCAGGGAAGTCTGGCTCCCCAGGCTCCCAGCCTGCTCTGCTACCCTGCCTCTGGTTGTTCCCAAAGCAGGCCCCACATGGAATTTCAGCAGCCCACTGCCTGCATCACGGATCGATAGGGTGTGAGCCAGCTGAGGCCTGGCTCAGCCACACAGTTTTCCAAGGCGCTGAAGGACAGAGCACGCTGATTGATTTCTCAGCTGGGTCTTTAAATGTCAGCGTGTACATGACAACCTCAGACCTTGGCACAGAAATAAAATGCAGAAGCAGAGGGCATTCTGGTGCGTGGGATAAGAGGGAGGCAGAGCAAAGAAGAGCAATGCTTGGAGCACACCCATGTGCAGGAGGGGGCTTCCCGGGAGGCAGGGAGGGGTCCCTTGTGGGCGGTGGGGTCGTGGGTTGGGGTGAGAGCCATGCCCCTGACCTTGAGCTGTTGTGGAATCATTAGTAGCATGACACCAACCTGGCAAAGATAGGTCTTAAATTGATGTAGCTCTTCCGTGCATATTGATTGGTCACTGTTAGCAACTGCTCATTGTGGCCAGCCTGGCTGTCCGCGTGCAGCTCGGCATCATAAACATAGCCCCCTCCCACCCCAGCGTTCACCCCAACCCCTCCTGCGGCTAGCCCCAGCCACACGGGTCTCTGTCCTGCCTAGTTCCATCAGTCACTGTACTAGGAGCTGAGGGGCTAGACATATCCAAGCCAGAGACAGTCTCCTGCTCTTGTGCAGGCTGGAAGGGGACACTGACATGATAAGGAAGGAAAGCGAAATAGATCCAGGAAGAATCTCAGATGTGTTATGGGCAATCCAGGAAAGAAAATGAGGTAAGGTGAGAGAGACCTGTGGGGAGGGGATAGGGGAGCGGAAGGTAGCCTGGCAGGGCCTTTCCACGGAAGTGACGAGGAGCTGAATTCTGAGTGATTTTACGTGAGTTATTTCATGTCACGCTCATGACAACCTCGGCAGGTGGATACTGTCCATCCCCAGTCTAAGGAAAAGGGAAACAGGGAAAAGGGGCCAGGCTGAGGTCTGGAGAAAGAGCTTTTAGGCAAAGTTCCTGCGGCCAGAGCAGACCTGAGCAGGCCAGTGTGGTGCGCAGCAGGGGGGCAGCAAGCAGGGAGAGGAGGGCGGGTCCCATGGGCCCCCACCCTTGCCGCTTGGTCCCTGGGAGATAAGCAGCCAGGCTCACCATCAGGCCTGATGTCGGGTGACCCCTTTCTCCCCCTCCCACCAGCGTCCCAGGACAGGGCTTTGGATGGATAGAGGCTTTGTCCTCGTGGCCTGGGGAAAGGATTCCAGAGAGGAGAAGAATCTCCCCCAACTTGCCCAAGAGGGAAAGCCAATGTGGGAGGCTAAGGATGGACCCTGAGGAGTAGGACATCATCTTCAGGACTGCCTGAGCCCCCACCCACCTCCTCTAGCTCCGGCTCCCATTACATCTCAGCTGAGCACTCGCTCATCCGAAGTAGTCCTGCCCTCAGCTCTCTCGGCCTCTGCTGCTGGCCCAGCATCAGCAGTGACCTTGGCCCACATCTCCACTTATGGAAATCCCTCTCGTTAGTCCACCATACATCATCCTGACCCCCTGAAGCTTTTCTGACTCCCAATCACATTGAATTGCTGGTTGGTTGGTTGTTTTTAATGTTCCTCTGGCTTTTTGTTTGAAGATCTATATCTCTCATTTTCTTTTGTCTTATATTGTAGCTTTCTGCATATTGTATCTGTCTCCTTCATCGTACTGCAAGGCCCATGGACAGTGGGAATGCAAATGTTGGCTGTGCCGTGTCCCGGCTATGAGGCCTAGCAAGTCACTTAACCTTTACAGATCTCAGCTTCCTTTGGTTCTCACAGAAGTGGACCCTAAAACCCAGATTCAAGTATCAGAGGTTTGTTTGGGAGGTGATTCCAGGAAGTACCAGTAGGCAAATGGGGAAGTGAGACAGGGAAAGGAAGGAGCCTAAAATAGGGTGTGCTATTAAGCAAGTTACCACTGAGGGCACCCGGCGCGCACTCCTGCTGGGGAATTTGGGGAGACAGTGTAGGGTGCTTGATCTCAGCTTGGCTGAACATTGCAATTGCCTGGGGGGCTTTATAAAGTGCAGATGCTGGAGTCCTATCCACAGAGGTTCAGATTCAATTGGTCTGAGATGTGGTCTGGAGAGCAAGGTTTTTTATATTTCCCAGGTGATTCTAATGTGTAGCAAATTTTAAGATCCCCAGTGTAGAGCATTTCTCAGAGTTATCCCAGCCAAGAGGTGAGAAAACTAGGATGTTTACCGACTCTCCATCCTTTGGTTAAGGATGTTTCCAGCTCGTTCTGTGAGTGATCCTAGCATGCTTCCTTAGCAGGGATTATGTGTCTGGGGGAGGGACTATAGGTCCCTTGACCAAAAAAAAACAACCCATAGAGGTTTGCTGTCAGCATCCTTGGGTGTATGAGGGTGAATACGGACAAGGTATCGACAGCATCTGCTACGTTCTTCATCTCTAAAATGGGGGGTAATAATTTTGTGACTTTTTATGAGAAGTAGCAAATGTCTGCTACACAACAGCCACTTAGTAAATATTGTGACTCGATCTTTGCTGTGGGTTATGGCTGAGTTCCCTTTAGCACTCGGCTGCCAGCGGCGGCTTTGTGCCTAGTGGATGGCCAGTAAGTATCAGTAATTCTGTAAATCTCTCTTCTAAAACAGCAATGTTAGAAACCCGAATCGATAGGGTTGCAGAGACACATCACTCAATTCTGCAGTCCCTGAGACTCCGAAACAGCCTCTTTCATTGGCAGAGCTGTTATTTTTAACCTTGGCTGCAGGTTGGAATCACCTGAGGAGTTGGAAAAAAAATATGCATGCCTGGGTCCCGCCCCCAGAGACTCTGATTTAATTGGTCTGGGGGTGCAGCCTGGGCGTTCTGGATTTGTAAAAGCTCACCAGGAGATTTTCACGTTGCAGACTTGGGTGATTAACCACGGAGTGGGGGCGGTTCAGACAGAGGGTATGGGGGGTGAGCAAGGACAGGATAGATGCATAATTCAGCCCTCTGCTCCTTCTTTATTGACACTATCAAGAAGAAGCACAACCCAATCCTGTCCTCTGCTGTGTCCCTAGGGTCTCAGACTCCAGTTTCTGGGAAAGAGGCAGGCTTGGGGCCCCGGGAGGGCATGAGCCCTGCTGCTCCCCGCTCCCTAGGGCGGTCCCTCCCAGCCATGCTGGCACCTTCTTGCTCACTTCTGACAGGTGTCCTCCTCTCCAGGGCCAGCTTAGGAGGCCTTTGCACCCATACCCATGCTCCCTGGGTGTCTCGCCCACGCCAGGCACCCCGGGAGGTGCCGGGGCAACAACATGTCGCAATCCTCACAGCTTCTGTTCCCCAGGGGAGAAGAATGCACCCACGTTCTCCATGGGAGTCTGCACCCTGGCAGGGGAGCACGGGGGAGGATCATTTCCTCCTGGGGTGGAAGGAGCAGGGCCTAGGAAAGGTTTTCTGGAAAAGCCTTATGGAACCCCTCTGAGATCAGTAGGGAGTAATATCCATATTTTATAAATGAGGAGAGGGGTAGGATGAACAGTTGTAGAGCCTTTATGAGGTTCCAGGCAGGGTGCTGGCCAATCTGTACATGTCATTAGTAGGAATAACAGCTCACACACATTATGCACCTACTGGGTACCAGTGCTCATTTGAGCCTCACAACACTCCTATGATGTAGACATTATTATGAACCCATTTCACAAATGGGGAGACTGAGGCTTAGAGAGGTGTAGTGACTGGCCCAAGACCACACAGCAAATAAGTGGTGCAGCTGGGACTGCAACACAGGCAGTCAGCTCCCGAGCCACCTCCTGTGACCATCACATCTGCGGCCTCCCACGACCTCTGTTCATGCTCACGATCCAACGAATGAGGGACTTTTAGCCGTCTCCAAATGATCAAAGACAATGAAGCTCAGAGAGGCCAGTCAGGCTGTGGGTAAGGGACAGCCCTGGCCTGCCTGATTCCATAAGCCCTCCTTGGGCCTTTGCCCCAGCCTGCTTCCCATGGCTGACACTCTTCCACGGCCCCACACTGTTTGGGCAACTCTTGGTCCCTTTAAGCATTTCCTCCCCACTGAAGACCAGGCCCCAAAAGCAGACCATGCTAGCTTTCTGCTGAGTCTCGCTGAGACTTAGACATAGCTAGGGCCTCCTTTTTCTGCAGGCCCCTACAGGAACCTCCTACAGTCATCAAGTCTGGGACCACTTAGCGCAGAACTGAAATCTCCAGCTCCACAAGGATGGCCTGATGTTCCTGCTAGGGTGTCCTGCCAGGCCCCCATCTCCAGCATATTTTTAACCAGGGCTGTGGGGCACTGGGAAGTGTGTGCTTTGCCGGGATGAGCACAGCCTGGCCTGTCTTGGGCATCCACCAGCTCCCTGGCAGCCAGCGGGGCAGGGACAGCAGCATGCTGTCCTCTCTCCCCCGTCAGACTCCGAGCCCTGTCCCTTTGAGAAAGTCCGGAAAGGCTGCTGTGCCCTCCAAGAAAACACAGTCGCCAACCCAAGGGCTTGTAATGAACCAAGTTATGCTGAATTAATTGGATGTCGTTAGCAGTGTCAGGGAGGGGGTTGGGGAGCAGCAGCATCCACCAAGCCCAGGAGAGGGAAAGGCGGGGGCAGTGCAGCCCACAATACAAAATGCTCTGCACAGCTTGTGTGAGAGAAGAATTCCTTATTGTCAGCTCTCGCCGAAATAGCCAAGGCACCCACTCTCGCCTCTGACGGCGCCTCTTTTCTGGAACTGGACTCCTGGTCTGCAGTGTTGAACATTGGGCCTCCAGGTACATCTGCCCTCGTTCACAGGCGCCGTCACAGCTCAGCCTCGTGGGGAGAATGAGCCTGGATAAGCCCCCACTTTCCCACCAAGTTTAGGGTCAAATTATGAGGGAATCAGGGGGTCCCATCTCTTGGCTTGTACAGCCTACTTCTTGCTTTGATGGGACAGGCAAGTCAGGAGTCCCCAAGCTGGCAATCACATCCAGTTAAATGTTAGTGGGAAGCAGGAGATGGAGCACATGAGGTCATCAGCTGGTTCAGAACAGAGGTGGTACAGAGACAAAAGCCACTACTAGAGAGATGGGAGCCAAGAGATCTCACCCTGGCTCTGCTACAAATTGGCTGTGTGGCCCTGGACAAGACGCTTCCCTTTTTGAGCCACATTTTCTTTAACTGAGGGTTGAGGATGTTAGAATGAATGGTTAATCTCACTCCATGGGTCTGAGACCCTGAGAGGAGGCAGGGGTCTTGCAGGCATTGCTACGGTTTACGAATCTATACATGCACGTTACACTGTCTGTGGATGGGGAAAAAATAGCTCTCACCTCACACGGTACTATTATTTTTCAAATGAACGTAGAATTGATGGCTGTTAATAAAATAAAAATTCATTTGAAAGAAGTTGCTGAATACATAGGAACTTTGGTCATCATTTTCTTAATCAAAAGACATCAAAAGGGAAACCAGTTTCTCATGTGGGGTCTGGGGAGTGATCTGATGTTAAGAAAGAGTCCATCCTCCCGAAAAGATGAGACGCCCCTCCTGTGCTGACATTTAATGATTCTATGTTTTCTAACATCAAAAGGGAAAAAAATAACCTGTTAATTTTTTTTTTCCTGGAATGACAGTGAATTTATCTTTAAACCTGTTTTCTTTTCATAAAAGATGAGACCATGGAGGTGGGTTCTACACACAGAGCTAGCAGAGAAGACGGAGCAGTGGTTTCCTCTGAGGAGGTGGAAGGGGCACAAAGGAGCCTTGTGGGAAATTGGAAATGTTCTACATCTTGATCTGGTCGTGGTTACACAGGTGTGTACCTTAATAAAAGTTCATCGAGATTTTCACTTAAGATTTATGCACTTCATTGTATGTATATTATACTCTCAGTAGCACATTTTTTAGAAGGGAGTGAGCCATCAGTTCAAATGGGTGCAAATAACATCACAGGCAGAGAATGGCCATATCTTTCCCCTACCTGCCAGTTTGTTCGGTAAGTCTGTACCTTGTTTATACAAACAGGGCAGGATCTGTTCTATCCTGAAGTAATGCCAGGTAATGGTTCATTTGTTTGTTCATTTATTAAAGAAAAATATGTGAAACATCTTCCATAATCCAGGCCCTGGGGGTACAGAGAAGGTCCCTGACCTTATGGTGCTACAACGACCATCACACCTCCCTGGTCCCCTACAGCACACAGTCAAGTTCTTTATTTATTTATTTATCTATCTATCTATTTATTTATTTATTTATTCATTTATTTATTATTATTTTTTTTAGTAGCCACATATTTATTTAAAAATTTAATTTACAATCTTGCAATAATTTCAAACTTACAGAAAACTTGCAAGTTTAGTACGAAGAACTCCCTTTTACCCTTCAGTCAGACTCCCCAAATGTTAAGATTTTGCCACCACCTTTGCTTCATTCTTTCTTCCTTTCTATCTGTCTATCTACCTACCTACCTATCAATTTCTATCTATATCTCTCTATTATATATCTTTATTTATTTATTTTTTAAATACTGTTCCTTGCCAGAACTGGCAGTCTTTGATTTGCTGGTGGTCGTTGTATATACAAATTGGGTGGAGGTTGTGAAAAGTATTTTATTTTTTCTGCATAAATGATTTATTTTTCTTCTGGCAGGTAGTGTGGAGCAGATCGCCCTGATCTAATTAAGGATTTAGGTGTTTTGAGGCTGGCCTATTTTCTGATTTACTAAGATGCCTGGGGTGTTATACTTCAGGGGGCTGAAATGAAAGCCTTGCCTCTTTACTTGATTTCTACATATTGGTGGGCCCTCCACAAAAACTCCAGTTTTTGTCTCCTGAACACCAGAAGACCGCCAAGTGCTTGGACTGGTTATAGCCGAGTTCTTTTTACCTTGCCTGAATGGCCCGTGCTGCACTCTGAGCTCATTTCATCTTGCTACTTTCTCAGCAGGGGTCATCTTAAAAACTCTTGGAGGGCACATGGTGAAACTCTGGTCAGATGATCATTAGTAAGGAGTCACCCTTTTCATCAAGCTAAACCATCTCTATCCCTTTATAAACCTGTCCACTTTTCAAATATTCTGGACAGAGCAGCTTGGTTAACACTAACAAGGTGGTATTGCAATTTATCTTACCCTGAGCTTCTTGAGGACAAGGCCTTGCTGTATTCATCTTTGTGTTGATTATCTTTATTGAACACCCAATGTGTGCATATCACAGTGTCTGACACAGAGTAGGTCTCATAGATTATTTAATTGGATGGGTAGATGAGCTTATAAATGAATAGATGGCTGGGACAGCAATGAGCCCAGAGTAGTTAATTGACAGTCCAAGGGTCACACAGCAAGTCACAAGCTGTGGACTGGGAGTAGCACCTGTCCCAGTCCTAAGTCCACTCCTCATCCTTTAGCAGGCAACTGTCACACCACAAACATTCCCATCTATCCCTTTGAAGGGGTGGGTGTGATTTATATCTGCCATCAGGTTGCAAAAATATGGGACTTCAAACTTCTATTGCCTTTTTATTTTTCCTGGTGATGCACAGAAATAGCACCCCAAACCTTAGCAATTACTTGGAAGGTACATGTTCAAAAGGCTTGAGGATGGGGTGCGTTCTGCCAGGCAGGCCCAGGGGTATCATCAGCACTGGGGCTGATTCAAAAGTGCAATTGATCTTTCGAGCCTTGCGTTCATTTCCATCAGCACCCTACCAGACGCCTCCTCCCGGAGCCAGCTCCTGGCCATGTATAATTGATATGTTGGATTTCAGCAGATTAATCTCCTGCCTCATTCACAGGGCAGAGGAGCAAGGAGAGTTTCCTCTCATGTTTTCCATGTGTATTTCCAAAGATTTCATTCTTTTCCCCCTGGAGAATTATTATTGTAAGGACTAATTCCAAACTCACCCTCATGTTTGTTTTGTTTTCCAGAAGGGGTGGTGTGGTGGGTATGCATGATCATTTCTGTTGTTGCAGGAGGTGGCATACCCGAGAGGAGACCTGCTGCTTAGGAACGGCCATCTGCTTTGGGGATGCAACACGGGTGCAGGGAGAAGACTGAAGCCATCCTCGCCGAGGACCAAGGTCAATGCCCTCTGACCTCTGACCCGAGTGTAGTTCCCATCCCCTGAGCTCCCACACTCCTCCTTGAGTACCTTAAAGACGTTTAAGAAGCAAGGTCGTTGGATGCTGCCCTGGAATAACACCAGGAAATCACCAGAGAAAGATCAGAAGCTCTTGCCTAAACTTACTAAATTCCCATAATGCCAGTCTCTGTTGCTCCTCTCTCTCTCCATTTCTCTGCCCCATTTGCCCCCTGGGAGAATCAAATCCCGCTCTGGTGACTCCAAGTTTCAAGACACCACTCCGATGGTCCCTGAATCCGTCGCCCCTCCTCAGGCCCAGGCTTCCCTCATATATTGGCAACTTCACCCCTGGGGGTCAAGCCACAAGGCTTCCTTCAAGAAGTTTTTCCCGGCTGGGCAGCGTGGCAGGCTGCGTTCTCCCACATGGCTGCAACGGATCTCCCATCTCACAGGTCTCCTCACAATGTGACATTCACAATTCTCCCATGGATAGGTGTGGCCTAAATGTCCTTCACTTGACTCTAGGCAGAGTGGTGACGATGGCGGAAGTAACATTGTTGCTTCCATGTAGTTCTCTTGGAACTCTCCCTCTTGGAACCCAGCCTCCATGCTGAGAGGCAGCCCAGACCGGTGGAGAGGCGTGTGCAGGTGGCTGAGCGACAGCCCCAGCCGGGGTCTAGCCAACAGCCGGCGTCGGTGCCAGTCTTGAAAATGAGGAAACCTTTGAAGTGACCCTAGCCCCCACTGCCAAAGGCCCAAGAGACCCCGGGTAAGAACTACTTAGCCAAGCCCAGTTAGCATGGAAGATGACAATAAAACGATTGTTATTGTTTTAAGCCCCTAATTTGAGGGATGACTCATTTTGTCACAATAGACAACTGAAACAGGTGGGGGTAGCAGAGAAGGTGGAAGCAAAATGGACCTCCAGCAGCAATTCCACCTCCCTGGCTTAAAAGACACTAAGTATTTGTACAGAATCACATGCAAATGATTGCTGGCAACCCCGAGTCCTCCTCCCTCGGCAGATACATGGGAAGGAGAAGAGGGGATGGGGGACGAGACAGAAACAACATCAGTCGAATGCCTGCCAAATGCCAGGTAGCTGTCTTCATATCCGTTACACAGTTAGGGAAACAGGCCCAGCGAAGTGAAGTGACTGGCAAAGGCTACTCTGCTGGTGAGTTGGGCTGTTTGTGAAGTGAGGCCTGCATAAAAAGCCTATGGCTTGGGACACACACGGGAGGTGGAAGAGGTGCTCAATAAATCTTAGCTGAATGAATGAATGATTGTATGCATGCATGCACACATTCCACCTCTCTTCTCTCTGTAGCCTTTTTCATTCCTGATGGCTCTGAGGGCAGGTTGAGCAGCTCAGGGCTTCTGGGACAAACCCCCTGGTCTGCTCTTTTCCAGGAAGGGTGAAAGAAGGGAGTGGGTGGCCATGGGCTGAGCCCAGGACCATGCCAGGGCTGGGCTCCTGGAGGTAGGCTGGCCTTCCCTGCCAGGTGGGTGCTTTCTAGTCAGGGCTTCCTTAGGCCACCTCATTTGGCCTCTTCCCTCTTGAGGGTGCAGCTCTCTGCCAGGGCTCCTAGTTGTCCCTTCGGGCCCACCTCGGCCCCATCCCCACAGAGAAGGTGCAGAAGCGATGTCATCCCCACAGAGAAGGAGCCCGGTAGGGCTGGTGAGCTTCTCCTGTACCTCTGTCCTCTCCAAGCACAGCTGGAATCAGAAATAACCTTCTCCCTTGCCCCAGGCATTTGGGGAGGGCTGCAGACCCTGCAGCTGCACCACCTTTCTCTTGTTCTTTTTTTCTTCACCCACTCGAGGCCTGTTTTTCCAGGACAGAAGAAGACAGCAAACAAGGGAAGGAGCTCACACTGACTGAGCACCCACCTGCCCCAGGCACTACATAATTCACATTCATTATCTCATTTACTCTTCACGATAATGCTAGGAGGCAATGCTATTATCCCTATTTTACAGATGAAGAAATAACTTTCCCAAAGTCACACAGCTAATGGGATTTGGAGTTGGATTTCAAACCCAGCCAAACCAGTGCTCTTTGCACTGTAAGTTTTGCTCTTTTCCTCCTTCCTGGGAAACAGAATCCTTTTGCCCCTGAAGCATATGGGACCATCTCAGGGCCAGGAGATAACCCCAGCCCCACCACCCAAACCTCATGTATGGAGCTGCGGCAATAAACATCTGCAAAGACCACAAGCAATTTACTCAGTAAAATGTATCTGAGATACCTGTACTTCTAAATGCAAGCAACTGGACTTCAGATATTTGGTTCTGCCTGGTAATAACTCATTCCTGAACCTGCCACCTGCCCCAACCCTGCCTCCCAAAGCTCAGACCAACCCAAAGGAGGAGCTCATACTCCTTCTGACCCATGCATCTGACCCAGCCCAGCACTGGATGCCATTTCTGCTAAGACCTATGAAAGTTCAGTGGTTCAGTTCCTAAGCTCTGGGGCTACACTGCCTGGATGCAAATCCTTGTTCTACTTAATACTCCTATGACCTCTTGCATGTTACTCAACCTCTCTTTGGCTCAGTTACCCCATTCGCCACATCGGATTGCGGTGAGGGCTCGGTGAGTTAGTACCTGGCAAGACTTGTTACCTGTCTGATACCTGGCAAGGTGGTTACTGATGCTGTTTCTGCTTTGATATGAACACAGCCTGAGCCCACATCCCCCCCCCCCCACCCAGAAAGAACCCCTTCCAGGGCTGCAGCAGCCCCTCCTGGAGAGCACACCAACCAGCCCTCCCAGCCCACTCGCCTCACCCATCATGACTCAGAGAACCAAGGCCTGGAAGTCCTTCGACAATAAGGAGGACGCTCTTTGAAAACTGCTGGGCGTGGCCTAAGTAACTCCCAAGCCAGCTGTCTCCCCTGTTTCCCTTCCACTGGCACAAACTGCTTCACCACCTTCAGGCCTCACCCTGAACTCTCAGCTAATGTCCTTAATTCGCCTGTGCCTGTCCTGGAGGCAGCGTCCTGCCGAGCTCTTCCCAGAGACTGAAGGGAAGCAGCTGCTCATTCTCTCCCCTCCTCCCTCCACCAGGATATGAATCAACTCGTGACATGGGACTGTACTGCCAGAGGGTGAACTGGTGACCTCACTGCTCGGCTCACTAGGTTCCAGGCATCCCAAAATGCCAGTGACCTTTTCTTTCCCTCTGATGTGTTGATACCAAGCTTCCAGTGGAGGGATCCCTCCCCCAGCCCCCCACCCAGTGACCGAACCACCATGTCGAGTCTAGATTCCAGATGGCACAGGTCAGAGTTCACTGCATGTATTAGTGGTTTTCTCCTATCAGGGCACTGATTGCTGATAGCAAAACCAAGTTCAAGTCAGGTTGGCCCACATTGCAGAAGTAGAAAACTGATTCCCCATCACTGTCTCTCTTCTCCCTTCAACTGGCCCATCCTGAATGCGCTAAAGCTCCCCAATCCACCTACCCTTTCCTGACCATCTGCCTCCTGTAAACAGCAGTGCACATCCATTCCCTATTCCCTCCTCTCAACTGGCATAGCTTTTTTCCTGTACTGGAACTTTTTAAAAGGACACTTGTTGGGCCCCTAATATGTAGCAGGCCACGTGATAAGTGACTGGCATGTATTATTGCATTTAATCCTCAAGCAAACAAACAAACCAAACCTGGGAGGTAGGAACTGTCATTAATCCCATTTTATAGACGTGGAAACTGAGGCTCAGAGTGCTTACAAAACCTGCCTGTATTCCACATCTGCTGAAGAGTTGAGCCATGATTTGAATGAGGTTTGTCTGACTCCTGATCCCGGCTCTTCCGTCCCACACTGGCTTGCCCACAGGTTCGTCTGCACACCAGTCCTGCCCGCGCTATTGTTCAAGGCTGGCCACATCCACCACTGCTTCAGGCAGGCACCGCTTAGCTTCATCTCTTAGTTCACGACCTGAAGTCACTTGCATCAATCCCGAGCAAAGCAGCCTAAGATCTGAGGTCCTTCTTAATACCAAGATGTCTGGGTCCCTAGAGGACTCTCCGTGACATATTCATTGGCTGGTGTTGCCAGAAACACCAAAGTGAAAGGCCTGGAGTAGCCCTACCATGGCCAGATTCAAATTACAACATCCTGGCATCAGGATCTGGGCACTCAGCATGGTCACATAAACTCAGGAGGCAAGGAATTCGCAGGGCAGTGTTTTCCAGAGTGTGCGCCATGGAACCCTTCCCTCAAGAATGCTACAACACCAAAAAATTGGTCTACTGTCACAAAGCTTCGGGAAGCATTATAATACTCGAATCCCTGCCTAAAGGTTTGCAACCCTCTTTAGCAGAGTCTGGGAAGTCTTTCAGTAAAGAGATCTGTATCCCTTTATTTAACCCAGTGTTTCTCCAATTTATTTGATTCCAGAACTCTTACATCCTTTTCAGGTTCCATGGAATTAATGTTTTGCAGAACAGACCATGGGAAACCCTGCTCCGACGTCTCCACCCTTGCCTGAATTGGGCCAGGTTCATTTGCAGATCGCCAGTGGGCAGCAGCACGTGGCCTGGACTTGGGGATTACAGTGCACTCTCCTGCTGGCAGGTCCTCTGGTCACCTCTCTGACCCCGGGACCTCTGGAGCCAGCTGCCAAACTGCCCAGGGCTGACCGCCCTGGACTCGATCCCTTGCCGGCCCTGTCACAACAACCCAGGCAGACTGAATGTGTGCTCCCAGCCAGAAAGGACAGAAAGGATGTGTTAGAGTTGGAGGGATGGGGGGGTAATGAGGTAGGCTGGAAGGGAAAGAATTTCCCAAGGCAGCACTTGAGCAGGGCCGTGTGCTGGGGAATTGGCCTCTGTTCGAGCAGAGGCGTCCAACAGCTTGCAAGGCGAAGAAACAAACAGCTCCCAAGCACAAAACGCCTTCACAAATGCACAGCGTGCGAAAGAACCCACCTGTCTCTCCACCACCCCACCCACCCAGGTAACACCTGCAGCAGCAGCAGCAGCAGTGGCTCCGCCTCCACCGCCCCCAACAGTCAAAGTCGACCAGCCTTTGCCAGTCGGCTCCTAAGGACAGGGCTAATGTAACTGGTACGTTTGCAAAGCCCAAAACAGGAGAGCAAGAAATAGTTATGACTGCAAGGAGCCCCAGGACTGGGCTGGGTAGAGGAAATCCACTTCCTCGTGCAATTTGCTTTCTCAAGCCAGGCATCTTCTTAAAAGATCCGGATTACTTTTGTCTGTGACTGAGGGCTCTGTGCATACATCCACCGAAAACCATGGCCAGCCCCTGGCTTTGCAGAATGGGTGCATGTGCATGTACACGTATGTGGATGGAGCGCTGTGTGTAATGGGAGAGTGGGGGGAGGGGAGTTGAGAACACAGGAAGAAGCCAGAATGGAAGGGTTCTGTTAAACGGCACTGCCCAAAAAAGATACATATTTCCCCCGATTGATAATTAACCTTGGCATTAATAGCTGCTTGCCTTTCCCACCTTTGCCCCACCCTGGATTAGGTACCCCCTGCCACGAAATTTATAGCCCCTCTCTTGGAATGCTACACTCTGCAGTAAGCAGGGGACCAAAACAATAACTAGAGGGCAAAGCAATTAACCATTTCCCCAAGCTGAAGTGCCTGGTAATTTACTCTGTGAAGTGGCAGGCACCCTGGTTCAGAGTCACTTTCCAAATCTATTTAAAAGTCCCTGAATTCTGCTGAATCTGATTTCACTCTATGAACAGGACAAAAAACAATAAGGTCTTCAACCCCTCATTGTTTGGTGCTAAATGTCACCCGTGATACTTATTTTAAAGCCTATAATTATAATACAACTTGTTTTTTCCACAAAGCTTCCATTTCCTGGTGTACTAAGAGACAGAATTAGAGTCTTTCTTGTTTTAGTGGGAATCTTTGGAGCAGTGGGCCAAAAATTATGTCTCTGGGTGCCATCCCTTCTCCACCAGGCCTTCCCACTTCCACAGAGATCTCTGAGCTCTCAGACCCAGCCTTGTGGTTCTTGAGGAAAGTTGTGAAGGTTCTGAGCTTTCAGGGAAAAACAGAAGAAATGGAAATGCCGAGACTGAAAGGAACCAAAATTATATGACAATCTGTCTGACTCTGAACCTATGATCTCATCATCTGCTCTGACCTCCTCCTGTCCCCTCCCCACCCCAAATGCGAACCCTCCAGTGTCGTAGTCAGTGAATGTTCCACCATCTGCCACTGGCTCAAGTCACCTGGGGCCATCTGGAATCATCCATTTCCCTCACCTCCACCCCCGCGATGTAGCCAAGCAGGTCCCAAGGTTCTATCAGAGTAAATCTTTCTTCTGTAGCTGCACAACCACCACCGTCCTTCAGACCGCCATCTTCTCTCCTCTGCTTTACGACACGCTCCTAAGTGGGCTCCCTGCCTCCAGTCTTGCCCCTTCAATCTATTCTCCATACTCTAGCCAGAATGATCTTACTAAACAGCAAACAGGATCATGACTTTATGCTGCTTTCAGACACTACCGGTGTCCACCAGGATAAAATTCTCACCCCAACTTGGCCCCCAAGGCCCGTTTTGATGGTCACAGGCAGCCTCTCCAAGCTTCTTTTCTTGCCACTCCCTCTCTCGTACCAATTATCACACTACTTGTAATTCCCAGAGCACACCATGCTCTTTCATCAAGCCTCTGGCCTGTGCACAGGCCATTTCCACATTCTGGAATAGTTTTCCATCTTCTTTCTCCTGGCTAAGTCCTATTCATTCTCCAAGACTTAACTTATGCATAACCTCCTCTGGAAAACTGAAGCAGTAAAAAGCCTCTCCAGCCCCCTACTCTCTCCCAGGTGCTCACACAAAAACATGCAGCTCTTTCTATCTCAGACTTATCCTTCTGATATGTGGCAGAAAGTGGTGCAGACTCCAGAGCAACTGAGGAACTACCTACTCCATACCCAGTCTCCTTTTCCTCTTTCCTAACAGAATCCCAATTTCTTCCAACATCCACCCTCCCCCAAGCAGCCCCCGGCCTCAGGGAAAGCTCACCAACCCCCGCTCCCCACCCCCAGGGCTGGGTCTCATTTCCCTTTACAATGATTGGCTCAAGGATGTCATGTGACCCAATTCTGGATAATGAGATAGAGGTTTATTACTTCTTAAAAGAGCGGTAGGTGAGATGGCCTCTTTTCTTCCACATCTGGGAATCTTAATCTTTTGTTTTTTTTTTTTTTTTTGGTACCAGGTTCCCTTTGGCAATCAGATGAATTCTATGGACTCCCTTCTCAAAATATTTTTAAGTACATAAAATAAAGTATATGCAAAAATTATAATTTAACAGTTATTAAAATATTAAAACAGAATATTTGTGATGTACTATATGTGACTTTATTAATATATTCACCATCAAGATCTAGTGGCTGATCTAAGAACTACTGTAAATTCAAAGTAAGGTTAAGCCTAAATAATATTTCATTATACTTCCACAAGTGTAATGTTATATGAAAATACATATGATTTCTATTGGTGACTAGGCCAGAGTACACTAAGACCACTGTGGTTTGTAAATTGCTGAATTTCAGTTAGAGGTTAGTGATGTAATTCCTCTTCCCAGGCAGGTACATGGATCCCATGAATTCATCCATGGATCCCAGGTAAGAATCCCTGCTATGAACTTTCTACTCTCTGGTTGTGATGGCTGGAATCACTGCAGCCATCTTGCTAACAGCCTGAGGATGAACCAGTAATGGAGATTGGCAGAGCAGAGAGATGAAAAGAACCTGGGTCCTTGATGCTGTTGCTGAGCCTCAAACCAACCAAATCCAAAACCCAGGGACTTAAGTTATGAAAAATAATAAAATTCCTTATTAAGTGCATGTGACCCAGGGTTTCTGTTACTTCAGCTAATTTACAGGGAAGGAAGGATGCTTAACTTTGTATCATAGACAGTATCACAGGACTAGATAAATGGGGCATCTGCATTGCACTCCCAATCCAAACAGGATGTCTCTCTCCTGACTAAAAGCAATTTAAACCACCCCTGCAGCATACACAGTGCAGGAGAAGACTGATACCATAGAAAGAACACGGGCACCGAACCCTGGGTTGAGGTAGAGGCTTTCATAGAAGGCAGTGCCAAGAACTCTCTTCCTAATTGCTGCAGTTTGAGCACAGCTGGAAGCAGGAATAAGGATCCTGAATCGAAAAGCAGACACCCTGACTCACGGCATGGGGCAAGAACAATGTGGAACACATGAAAGAGCAGCACTACTCAGAAAGGAGCATCAAACCGGAGCGTGTATCAGAAACACCTTGAACATACAGGAGAAACAGAGTGCTGGCTGCTATCCCCAGAGGTTCTGATTCCGTAGCTTGGCAGCGGGCCCTAAAATGTGCATTTCTGACAAGTTCGGGGTTACGCTGCTGCTGCTGATCCAGTGGCAACACTTGGAGAAGTGCTGACCTAGAGGACCCACAGTGGCCCAGAATTACTCCCCCAGCCCCAATGGCTAAAGATCCCACTTAGAGAAGAGGAACTGGCCTTAAAGTTTCATTTGGTATTAGTATGTTGAGCAATTGATCTAGTTCTCTTTTCTGAGTTTGGTTTGAGCCAGACACAACTAATCCTTAGCAGTGGAATGCTGGAGCCAGCACGTACTGGCTCATAAGACCCAACTGTTAAACTTTCGGGAATTTTGCAAGCTGATTATTAAACGCAGTCATTATTTTAAAATTAAAGTATATACATTTATAATTAAATAAATTACATTAGAAACAGAGATAATAAATACTCAAAACTTATTACTTCTTAATTATTTTACTACATTTTATTATCTGAGCTCTTGGGGTTATTTATCTCTATCGTTTCTGTATGATGGGATAAAATAATATATGATATGCTACAGTGCCTCTCTTCCCAATTCTGCATTCAGTGACTTCATGTAGTTAGCTTGAAATTAACCATGGTGGGAGTATTTATGCCATGGAAATCCACAAATGCTACAAATCAGGGCTTGATTTACTGTTTTGTTGATTGTACAGCCTTAAGAAACTGATGGAGAACATGTTAATGGGGATTAAATCTAAATGCATGTTATGTCTATAACCATCACATTGTGAGTAGCACAAAACATTGAGGAATGGTTCTTCCAGTATTCAAAAACTACTATCTGATTCAGCAAAGTCACTATGTCATTGATGAACAAATGAAATTCCAACATACACCTTTGTTGTTTCTCTTCCATCTTACTTTTTTACATAAATAAGAATATCAACCAACATTCATGTTGGAACTAAACTCTTTTGTTAATGACAGGAGCACCTTCTTTGCTGAATTGGATAGTTATCAACATTTATTCATAGTCTGCGTTAGTCCAAATCATGGCTGAATTGCAACCATAGTTTGGCCACGGACCCAAGAGTTCAGCAAAAACAACAAAAGCATTTTGTGAGACCCAACTAGGTATGTAGAATTTACAATAAAGTATTGTCTATTTTATTATTATTTGTAAATCATGTGCTGCACATCCTTTCTATCAGGAAAACTAAAAAAATTTATAGTGAACATACAGAAATTTTATAAAATTTATAGTAAATATATATATATTTTTTTCTGGAGTGCCAGTTGTTGAACATTTACAAGCACTATCTTTTAGTCAAATTTACATCCTGAATGGGGAGATTATAAAGGTTAAGATTATATCTGACTATAAAGGTTAAGATTCTGTTGCCCAGTGGGAGCAAAACCGGGTTGGCAGCTCCTGTGCAGAATTCTGTCTTACCAGGCTTATTTCTTTTGAATGTGCTGCTTGTGCCAATAGCATCTTTCACACTTGTAATTTCCATGAGTGGGGAGACTGGCTCTTTCGTCCACCTCTGTGCAGCTCAGTGCACTTCCCTAGGCAGGGGGATGCCTTTAAAGGGCAAAACTTGATGAGCCGGGGCCACACCCAGCTTCCCAACGGTTCACGGCCCGGCCCCCCTTTTCTTACAGATTTACCATGACACAAAAAGTAGGTGACTCACAGTGGAATCTCTCCATGAAAACAGGCCCTGGGAAGGATCTCCCTTTCCTCATCAGAGATCCAGGGTGGTGGTGTGACACCTAAAGGGGAGCCAAGCAGCGACAGAGAGAGGAAGCGACTGGGCAGTGGTGCCCATGGGGCAGTGGTGCCAGGGGAACAGAGGCTCTTTCCAGAGCAATGAAGATGGCGTCAGATTGGACTTAGTCACAAACACCCCCGAGGACTTCCAGATATGCCACAGAGGAGGGGCCCAGGGCTAGAGTTGCTCAGGTGGGGTTATCCAGCAGCAACCTTCTTGTCTAATGATTGATGAGACCTTGTTTGCACCTCATTTGTCAAGCTTCACCCTCATTTTGCAGATGGGAAAACCCATCTCAAGCCAGGAGATGACTCAGCCAAAGAGGTCACATGGTGAGTTGGGGCAGGGGCCCTGGAGTATCTCTGACTGCTTCCTCCAGCCTCTGCTCTAGGCAGCCTTTGTCCTTTAAAAGAGCAAGAGGAAGCATCAGCTCCTTTCTTGGAAACACACACAGAGCCAGTCAGCATGTCAGTAAATCGGATTTTTTTTTTTTTAATGTTTTACATTTTGCAGGTTCTGGGGAGGAGGAAGTGTACAGAGAGGGAGATAGCCACATCTTAGGGAGCCCAGGGTGGAGGTGCTCCAGAAGCACAATGCCCACAGCTTTTACACACTGCACAGGGTGGCCCCATCTTGTTGCCTCATCCACCTGTTTCACGGGTCTCTATCTGGCACTCCAGCTATAGGCAGGGAACCTGAGCTGCCTGGGCTTTGGAGCAAGAACTGGGTTCAAATCTTGCTGCTGCTACTCATTAGCTGGTGACATTGGGCAGGTTCACTAAATAGAAAAAGTAAAGGGGCAAAAATTGATTGAATGCCTTGTGTCAGTTAGGATTTTTTAGTTGTAAATGACTGAAATCCAACTCAAACAGGATTAAGCAAAAAAGAGAATTTATTGGCTTGGCCACCAAACTGTCTTAGAACAGGTCTTGTTGGCTTCAGGTGTGGTTTGACCCAGGGCGTGGAATGATGTCCTCAGTACCCATTTTCTCTCTCCATCTCTAGACTCCACTTTCTCTGTGTGGGCTCCATTGTCACATGGGCCCTTTACTCAGGGTGGGAAGATGGCTGCCCCCTACTCCAGCTAAAACATATTGCAGGGAAAGAGGAAAAGTCTCTCTCCAGGTAGCACACACAAATCCCAGGATTCATTTTGATGGGACCAATTTGGTTCACATGTTGTACCCCTGAGCCAATTACTGCAGCTGGGTGAATTCGGTGCACTGGTTGGTCACACCTGAGTCACATGCTCCTCCCCTGGACCCAGGGATGAAGCCTTGCCTGGAGCACATGGGCTGCAAGTACACAAGGGTGTGGGTTCACAAAGAGAAATAAAGGGACAGTTACTGAAAGTAGGGGCAATGAATTCTGGGTAGCCAAAAAAGACAATGAACACCTCCTGCACCTACTATCTGTCAGGTCCGTGGCTTAAACTTGCACAACAACATACCTTAACCTAGCAGAACCTCTGTTTCCTCTATTGAAAATGAGAATAACAATACCTAATAAGAATAACTACCACTCATTTAGTACTTACTGTGCACCAGACACTGAGCTAAGTGCCTTATGTTTCCAACTCATTTAATTATTTATGTCAGAAGATTGTTGTCAGGCATAAATTAAAATAGATGACATAAAAGGTCCTAGGCAAAGTACCTGGTATATATAATAGATGACAAATGTTTAAATGCATTTTATTTGTATCAACTTCTCATCTACTACAGCATTAAGTACCCAACAGTTTTGCTTATTAAGAAAATTGAATGAATGTGTAAATTATTTCTAGGTAGAGTACTCATTGCACAAAGGCCTTGATATAATATACAGGATATGAAATCAACAATATAGTACAAAATATAGAAAAATATATAAAAAAAATAGAAAAATGAAATCAGGACCAAGAGAAATGTAAAGTAAAAGAGAATAACAAGGCAGGTGGAAAACATAAAATGCATTATTGGAGACCATGGAGTTAGTTTATGAACTTGGCTCTGAGCTTCCTGGAAGCCAAAGAGAAAAAAGACACTCCATCAGTTACAGTCTTACAGTTTAAGAGTGCAAGAAAAAAATTGTTCCTTGGGGGAATGAATTTAATGCATTGGCTTTTGAGATAAAGGAATTATTGTAGGAGGGGGTGGTATGCAGTTGATAGGGATGGATACTGAAAGGTCTTGCTTCTGGAAAGAATTTTAGCATCTTTGGCAGAGGAAATAATTAGCAAGACAGCACCTCATCTTTAAGGGGTCAATATCTGAGGTACTTTTGATAATAGAATAAGGTGCCAGTTGTGGCCTGTAGCAAGGACCCGAGGCCGTGAGCCTCAGTGCTTCCCACAGCCTTGGGAGAGATTTTCCCCTTACAGTCCCCACGTTTCAGGGCACAGGTCAGAGGAGAAGTAGGAGCCTTGTCTCCAGGAAGAGGCTGACCTTCAGGGCCTGAGCTCTCTCCTCAAGAGGAGGCCCAGGAGGTGCTTTCCTTGTGGCCTAGGGAGGAAGGGGAAGCCAAGGGGGTCTCCCCTAGGCAGGACACCTCTGCTCAGCCGCAAGACTCAGCCTGCAGCTGGGAAAGAGTTAACGGTGGTGACCCAAATCTGCAGTCCCATTTTCAGCCTGCTGAAAATTGCTTTTTAATCCTGGCTTTCGAGGCTTGCCTGGGGAGCCATCTGCTGTGCCCTCCCCCACCTTGAGCACCCAGATTACCCCCATTTGCCCTGCCTAAATTGTATGGCCTAATTCTGTCCTGACCATGCAAATTTGGAGGATGACAGTTTCATTTGTCGGGTGGGAAGAGAGCACAGATTTTAAAACAACAAAATAGCAAAGTCTCCCAGCCCAGATTAAATAGAAAACAATTTGAAAGGTCAGATTCCGTGAGAGGCGCAGTCTAGGATAATCAGGCCTCCGGGCCTTGGTGACGTTGTGCCATCTGCTGCAGGCATCTGGGGCTGAACAGTGCAGCTCTTTTCTGAGCCCCAATATTTGGGTGCCAGAAGGTTTCAAAAGTGAGGTGAAGCACGTGGGATTCCAGATTTTCTCCACCCACAGAAATGGAGCAGAAGTCCCCGAGCTCCCACTAGAACCAAGATCCAGAAATTATGCCCTAACCTCAAATCTTTCGGCGCCTCCACGGACCAACTCTGTAGGCCACCTACTGGGTGCCTCAGTCTACACCCTGAAGGACCTCACTAACCAGTGGAGGAGAGAGATGAGACAACAAAGAGGACCTCCCGTGAAGTGGGCAATGACGGGGCTTTGAAAAGGCCTGTGGAAGTACCAGAGAGCGCACCAGCCCTAAACCCCCATAGGGTGAGGTGCAGGTGGGTGGAAGTGGGGGCCAGAGGTTGAGCTGAGTCTCAAAGAAAAGGGGTTCACCAGATGGACAAGGTGAGACACGCCATTTCAGGGGAAGGGAATCACGTGGGCAGAGGCTTGAGAGGGGTCGGTGCTTTTAAGAAGAGTGCACAGAAATAAGTTCTCTCCTACAGAGCCGGTGGGAGTATCAGTTGGTTGGCTACAACCTCCAAGAAGGGCAATCCAGCAATAATTTTTGAAAGTGCAAATGCACATACCCTTTCACCCAGCAATTCCACTTCTGAGAACTTCTCTTGCAGATGCACTCCTACAAGTGCAACGTGACATAGTTAGAGGATTATTCAGTACAGCATTGTTTGTAATCATGTTGTAGTCACGTTGTTGTTGGGAAGGACCTAAATGTCCACCAATAAGAGACTGGTTAAACAAGTGATGGGACATCCATACAAAGACTACTCCTCTGCAACTGAGAAAAGAATGAAGCAGTTGTTTATGTTCTGATATGAAATGATCTCCAAGAGTATCGTTAGATAATAAAAAGCAGAAGGATCAACCAAAGGCAAAGTGTAGACCTTGCTTGTATTCTGATGTGAACAAAGCGGCATCTGTTTTTTTTTTTTTTATTTTAATCTGTGAGACAATCAGGGAAATCTGAATGCTGAATGGATAGTTTGTGATATTAAAAAATTATTGCTATTTTTTTCATGATAGGTGTTGTAGTTATGTTTTTTTCAATGTCATTTTCTTTTAGAGATATATACTGAAGTATTTATAGATGAAATTATGTGATCTCCAGAAATTGCTTTAAAATAATCAGGGAGAGGGACAGGTAGTGCGAGGCATGGACAAAGCAAGATTGGCCACGTGTGGCTAATGGCTGAAATGGACCAGTGGTTATATGGGGGTTCACATTACTTTTCTTTACTTTTGTATATGCTTGAAAATCTCCACAATAAAAAGTTTTTAGAAACAAGGTACAGAACAGTGGCGTTAGTGTGCTTCCATTTAAATAAAAGAAGAGAGAGGGGAACCCATATACTTGCCTATTTGCTTATGTATGTGTATACAAATCCCTGGAAAAACCACATGCAGCTGGTAAAATTGTTTGCCTCCGGAAATGTGGATGGAACTGGAAAGAGACTTTTCACAATTGTCTTTTTTATATCTTTCGAATCTTGAAATGAGTGAATGTTTTGCCTATTTTATTAAAAAACGAGTTAAGTTTTTAAAAAATGAAATTTGGATTTGTGGGGAGCAAGCCTGTCTAGCTTGGGTAAGTTATTTAACCTCTGTCCCCATGAATCTGTTTTCCTTTTCATGGAGTGGGGACAATAGTAGCCTGAGTATATGCCTCATGGGAGTGTTGCAGGGATTAAGTGAAATGATGTATTAAATGCCCACCACAGAGGGAGCCCTTGGTGGCGACAGCTGGCAGCAATGGCAGGGCCAGCATTCAGCCAGCACTCCCTGATTCCACAGTGTCTGTTCTCTACTCTCCAGCGGCTAATCGTCAAATCAGGTTATGGAAGGGCTGGCCAGAAAGGAGATGACCCTCAGGTTGAAGAAAGGAGTAAGGTCAGCGGGGTCTCTGAAGCTTAGGAGCTGTGTCCTCAGGGGTCTTTATTTTCCACGATCGGCTCTGCCAAGAAGCACACACAGATGCTCATCATCAGCTAAGGGATAGTTGCACTGGCCTGGTCTCCCCCACGAAGGGCCACAGGAGGTCAAATGGATGAAAGACACGTATGACCAGGACCAAGTTGTCCCCTCTGAGAGAAGTGGTTCTTCCCCTGAGCCGCTCGTTTGCATCTCAGTCCCACAGCAGAGAACTCTGGCCTGCAAGTCAGGAGGTTTTGTTTCTTTGTTTTTAAAATTGTGGTAAAATATATAAAACTTAAAATTTACCATTTTAACCATTTTTAAGTGTATAATTCAGTGGCATTAAGTACCGTCACAATGGTGTGTAACCATCACCACTATCTATTTCTAGAACTTTTTCACCATCCAAAACAGAAACTCTGTACCCATTAAGCAGTAACCCCCCATCCCTCTCTCTCCCTGGCCCCTGCTCACCTCTAATCTACTTCTTGTCTCTAAGAATTTACCTCTTCTAGATACTTCATACAATATTTGTCCCTTTGTGAGGAGTCAGGAGTTTTGAGGCCCAGAGGGGGTCTTTGATACTATCAACAAGGCATATGACCTAAATCATATACCTTAACCTCACTGAGCGTCAGTTTCATCAACTGTAAAATGGGAATAATAATGCCTGTCCTAGCTACCTCTCAGGGTTGATATGAACAGTTCATGAAAAGAGATATGTAAAATCACATCTTCTAACTCAGACTAGTAGACTAGTAGGATCTCCAGTTTGCTTTTCACAGTCACATTCTTTGACTCTATAGATGTATATTTCCTACATGATTTAAAAACTGTGATCAGAGGGAAGGTGCAAAAGCTGACCCTGCATTAGCAAACCAGAGCCCTCACCTTGAAGTTCCATAAACTGACCTCTCCTCTGCCAAAGAGCTTACAGTATGCACGGTGGGTAGGGGAGGATCCTATGCCCATAAATACATGAAGGCAATATCCATATATTTCAGATGTTTGCCCTTGGTGAGAGCTGCAGCTGTTAAATGAAGTAGGGGAAAATCAGAAAAATGCAAATGAGGTTCTTATTTTAGGCAAATCAATCTCAGCAATGCTCATATCTGATCAAGCTTATCTTTAGGCCAATCATTAGAATAATGGATTAATGCAAAAGTTTATTTTTAACCTGTCTGCTTTCACCCTTTGAAGCCCTTCAAACCACTTCTTGACTCTGCCACACACCCCTAGAGGAAGGGAACAAGTCAGTTTGGGGACAGTATCACCAGCATTAGTGCTAGAGGGAGCCCTGAAATCACAGGGTCCAGCTTACCACAAGGTCACCGAGCACCCTCACCCCACCCCCATCTCCCATCACAGGCCACTCTCAGACTGCAGGGGCTTTCCTAGGAAGTCCCAGAAAGGGATGTAGAGGACATTTGGAGCTTTCTTTATGAGGAGATCTCTGAGGGAGAGTGAGGAGGTTTAGAGCATGAACTTTGAACTCACCACAGCCTTGGTTGAACCCTAGTCCCTCACTTACTTGCTGTGTAACCCTAACTTCCATGAGACTCTGTCATGGGGACAATAAAAGAAATCTACTTCATTGAGCTGTGAGATCTAAATGAGAATTGTGTGTGCAAAGCACTTAGTAAAGTATCTGACATGGGGTAAAAATGAGAGCTGCCGAGACATATTCAACAACTGTCCTTAGTGCTTTATATGTATTTATTAATAGCAGCAACAGCCTTAAAACATAGGTGTTATTAGCTCCATTTTTTTTTTTTTTTGAAATCAAAGGAGGAAACCAAAATCCAAAGAGGTTGAGTGGCACAGCCTGAATGACAGAGCCAAGATCTGAATCTGTGGCTTGAAAGCCACACTTTTACCCCTGCCCTATAGCTCTGGCCAGCTAACTTTTTGAATGGCAAGGATGACGAAGGGGTTTCCCTGCTTGGCATGGAAGCTGGACTTCTACTGGGCTCCTTTAGGCTTCTGTTTCTCCAGAAGTTGCAGTTGTGTAATGAGAAAAAGAGAGAGACCAGGGTTAGGAAGAAAGAGCCAGGTAAAGGAGTAGCCCTGGGGTGCCCAGAGCTTTTGCAATGCAATATGGGGAGAGAGGGTGCAGCGCCCTGACTGCAGACAGCTACCTGGGAGCCACCTTCTGGTATGGAAAGACCACCATGCAAACAAAGCTCCTGGCACCACCATCCTGAGCCTGAAGTCTTGGCTAAGGGTCTTGCTCCCCTGGATATTGAAGAAGGAACTGGAGAACCACCCCTGGAATCTGCAGAGGTGTAAGTTGTAGCCCATTCCCAAGGCCATTCTCTTTTTAAGCATTAGATCACTTCCAACCAGAGTCACAAAGAGACAACGCAGAGAGTCAATCCCAGGTGGGAGTCATCCTGGGGGCATGGTATTGAGAAACATGTTTTCCTTTGGATGTAAATTCAAGTCCAGATTCTTAGAAACAGTGTCACTATAAAGATTGAAGACTCTGAGTCAGGCCTATTTTGAGTTCCAGCTCTAACACTTTCTAGGTCCATGACCTTGTGTCTTAACCTGGGGTCTCAGTTTCTCATCTGTAAAATGGGGCTGCTAATACCTACTTCATAGGTTTTTGAGGTATCAATAGAAGAATATATGTACAGGACCTGGCACAGAGTAAGTGCTTGATAAGTACTAACTACTTATACATAGTACCTTTAAATTCCTAAAAGATAAAAAAAATTACATCCAGTTGATTGTGTATGTGTCGAGTTTGGAGTTTGCATATACTTGCCTATAAACATGCATGTTCCCCAGACATGTCACTGAAAAGCCATCACATGCTCAGAAATTCCCTTGAATCAAAGTGGGGCATATTCCGTAAAATGGTGCAGCCAGTGTGGATAACAGTTTGAGAGTTCCTCAAAAAGTTAAAATATAGAATTACCATATGAGTCAGCAATTCTGCTCCTAGGTAAATATCCCTCCAAAACTGAAAACAAGGACTCAAACAGATACTTGCTCATGAACGGTCATAGCAGCATTAATCACAAAATCCGAAAGGTGGAAACAACCCAAGTGTCCTGGATAAACGAAATGTGGTACACCCATACAATAGAATATTATTCAGTCAGAAAAAGGAATGGAGTTCTGATACATGCTAGCACGTGGATAAACCTTGTAGACATTAAGCTAAGTGGAATAAACCAGACACAAAAGGACAAATATTATATGATTTCATTTATATGAGGTATCAAGAATAGGCAAATTCATAGAGACAGAAAATAATAGATCAGAGATTACCAGAAGCTGTCAGGAGTGGGAATGGAGTGTTATGGCTTAATGGATATGAGAGTTTCTGTTGGGCTGATGAAAAATTTTGGCAATAAATAATGATTGTATTGCACAACATTGTGAATATAATTAATGCTACTGAATTGAACACTTAAAACAGTGCAAATGACCTATTTTATGTTACATATCTTATCACAATAATTTGTTTTTTAATGGGGGTATATTCCATCTACTCCTCATTCCAGTGAGTTATGCAAGACAACAACTATTATCCCCATTTTAGAGACTGGGAACCTAAAGTATCTAGCAGTATTTAAATAGCTTGCTTAAGGATCCAAGACTAATCCACTCTGCCATTTTCTTAGCCTCTCTGACCTGCCCCCACCACCCCCCCACACACATTCCCCATTGAGCTACAGGATTAGGGATTCCTCCAAACACATCCTGGTCATGGGTAGGAGATGTCTCCAAAAAGGCAGAGGTTAAAAGAAAGGAGAGGAGGAAGGAAGGAGGCGGGTGAGCTAGAGGAGCCTACCTTCTCTTTGTTCCCGCCTCAAGGCCCTGCAGTTGCACCCACCCACTCCCTCCCCATCACCCCCATCCACCCCGGGGTCTCATCCCTACCGATGCTTCTAGGCTGGGCTCCTGGGACCCTAAAATGCCCGCGGGACCTATGCCCCACCGGATGCTGGCTCCAGGCCTGCCTGTGATCGGGCTGTGAAGGGACAGTGGCCGCGTGAAATTCCAGGAGGGAACAAGGCCTGCGGGGCAGGGTCGGAGAATGAACCTTCGCCAGCTCCTCAAAGCACCTCCTTCTTGGGGACCCGGGTGTCTGGGGCTCGCAGGGTCAACAAGGCACCGCGGGTGGATTTGGTTCCGCTCCCCTCCCTGTCCACCCCAGGGAGCGCGCAGAAGCTGCACTCGACAACGAAAGCAGAGGTGAAGGCGCCGGGGAGGAGGGTGCATGCAAAGCGCCCAGCGCACAGTAGGGCTCCACAGACCCGAGGGCCGCCCCCTCCCGCCTGCCAAAGCCGCATTTCAATTCCTCTCATACGCTCAGGCTTCACTCCATTACACATGGAAATTTCGCTTCATTGATATGAAGGGGCTAATTACTACATGAGACATAATTACAAGACAGGAAATGGATTTATAGACGCTGTCAGCGGGAGGGAAGCCGTGGCGGCTGCTCTGCGGCTCTGTGCTCCTACGAGGCTAAAAGCCGCCGGGAGCAAACTCGGCTGCTTGCCCTGGGAGTTCTCACTTTACAGAGACATGTGCTCCCGGAGAGCTTGGCGGTACTACAGACTTCTGGAAATTGAAGCCGGCTTTCGTTTTGAATTTGTTCCACGATTGGTGATATGCTCCCCCGGGATATCCTTAACATGCTAAAAATCATACTTAAGAATGTAGTTAGTTTTAAAAGAAAACTTTAAAAAGGAAAATGATGGTCTTATGACAGATACGGTGATGTGCTGTGTAGATACTATGAGGTAATAGGACCTGTTTTTCTTTGGGGTTAGATGAGCCCTGAGAAAGACTTACATGTGCCCAGAAGTTTGCCTGATAAGTATTTCCTTTTAGTGCTCCTTATTATTTAATTTTTTCCACCCTAAAATAATATATCTTAATTCATGCACACTTTTACACACACAGGGAAATTTAAACAGATAATACACATTCAGTGAAAAGGTCCATCTTCATTGATAAGCAAAAATAGGCAAATTAATAGTAGCTGTTATTTATGGAGCACTCACTCTCTGCCAATCCCTGAGCTTTGTCTGTATGATTTCAGTTCACCTTCCTAGCAGCTGCGAAGGTGCTATCATCCTCCCCAATTTACAGCTAAGGAATCTGACACTTAAAAGGTCAAGCAACTTGCCCAAGTTTAAACAGGTAAATGTCAGAACAAGGGTTTGCCCTCAGGCTGTCTGAATCCAGAGCTAGGATTCTTAAGAATGATGGCAAAATCCTCCCAAATTAGTAATAGTCTAGTCTCAAGAAGCTCAAGAATATGGGATCCAGCATTTTGACCCCTGATTGCCTACCTTTGGGAAATAATCTAAAAAATGGAAAAGTTTAATGCACAAAGCTCTTCGTTGCAGAGTTTCTTACCTATAATAGGAAAAAAAAAACTGGAAACTAAAAGATCAACAATGGGGAACGTTTACATAAATTATGGTACATCCATAAAATGGAGTATCATTCAACCACTAACACTGATGTTTATAAAGAGTTCATAAAAACTTGGAGAAATATTTGTTTTACATTAAAAATACCAGTATGCAAAAGTACATATGCATTACAATCTCTACATTCAAAAAAATATGCAAAGAAAGACAACTGGAAGGAAACATGTTGAAAATTAGTGTTTTTTTTAAGGCATAATTGTGACTATAAGAAGCAACTTTCTGTCTTTTGTGACAGCTCTTCATTGTCTTTTCTTAACAGTCTTTCCCAGGCCCTGCCCATGATCGCAAGTCCTTTGTGGTGAGGTCCTGCTTATCTTTCCCCACAGACTCCTGTTTAAAAGAACCGCCATCATCATAATTTATTATTCCCAGAACTGTAAGTTTTCACACACTGGACTTCTCTTAAGGAGAAGAGATCT
Organism: Choloepus didactylus; assembly: GCF_015220235.1. NCBI lineage: Eukaryota > Metazoa > Chordata > Mammalia > Pilosa > Megalonychidae > Choloepus > Choloepus didactylus. The sequence continues at coordinate 26,316,229 of NC_051324.1, read as the reverse complement.
GGGCCACAGTTGCCTCCTTTGTCCTGGCTGACGACATCGTTGCAGAGTAAGGGCCTTTTTTAAGACTTGGTGGGAGGAGATGAGCTGGGGAATATGATTTCTCCTTGCTGGTCTGAGATGGCATGCCTCTTTGTAATAGTAATAGCAATAACAATCAGTACAGTGAGTCGTTTCTGGAGCCTGAAGTAGGATAAAGAGGACACTGGGGTGAGTGGCTTGTCTTCCACGGGCCAGGCCTTGTGCTAAGATACCTGCATTACTGGGGAGAGGTCTACAAGCCTGGCAAGGCAGCCGGGACACCAGAGTCAGGCTGTCAGGGGCCCTGGGCCTCAGGAGGGGGCCCGCAGGAGACAGAAGCAAGGGCTCCATGACTTCTAATCATATAGCTTTTGCCCAGAACAGGATTTCTCTGTGGAAAACTGCCAAGCTGCCTCTGAAAGGCTGAGGGGCAGGGGAGGAAAACTGATGAAGAAGGAGTGAAGAGGAAAGTAGGAGAAACAGAAGGCAAACTTCTGAAAGGAAAGTCAGGGAGTAGATATGGGTAGATTTTGGGGCCAGAAAGAAAAGAGGTTTTTGCTTGAATGACCTTGGCCATAGGTCGTAAATCTATGAGTTAGAGGGGTGTCCCTAGGGAAGTTCAGGTAGCTCCCTGGACAGGCATTTTCTCTCATCAATTGACCACAGTCCAGAGTTTGCTCATAGCCTGGAAAGCTCCCAGACCTGATTTATTTATTACTGTAAGCCAAGTCACCTGCTGAGTGTACATCAGCATTGCCCAGGACCCAGAACTCCAGCTGTGAATCACATTTTATCCCCTGGGCCCCAAAGCAGCACTGCCTGAGCGCAGTCTCTTTAAGTATCTCACCAAAAAGATCTTCCTGCCTTCCATTCTCTCACTCTTGTCCCAACCCCTGCAAGCAATGGCCCATCACCCAACCTGGTGGGGTTGTATGTGGAAATATCCAGCCAGCTGGGAGCTGCAGCCCTGGCTCAACCATACCTGCCAGGCAGTGCAGTATAATGGCTGTGTGTCTGACTTTGGGGACAGAGACCTGGGTGGAGCTACTTGACTTGGCTGTACAATATCTTACACTCTGAGCTGGTTTCCTCATCTGTAAAATAGAGGTAATAATGTACCTGCCTCAGAAGGCAATTGTAACAATTAAGTGATATAAATCCCATAAAGCACTATTTCCTAAACTTGCCCCATCATAGGAACCTGTTAAACCTAGGGATTCCAGGGCTTTATCCCAGGCCTAGTGAATCAGAATGCCCAGGGAAGGGCTCAGAATCTGTATGTTTAATGAGTAGCCCAAATGGTTCTTATGACCTCATGGTAAATGCTCAATAAATGGTAGATTTATAGAGTCATAATTTACATTATCAATATCTACAGACAGTTTAACAATGATGTCACTATTTCCGTCAAGAAAAAATGAGATGAGTGAACACATGTTTTACATCTGGACAATTAAAGGTCATTCTGATATTTTTCTTAAAGCAGCAATTGTCCTCAAACATGAATTGAGGTCTCTAAATCTGGATACATAAAATTATCTGAAAACTTTAAATGAGAGTATTTTCTTGCTTTTACCCACTGTTGGGTTGAATCATGTCCCTCACAAAAGGCATGTCAGATCTCAACCCCTGGTCCTGTGGGTGTGAACCCATTTGTAAATAGGAACGTTGAAGCTGTTATTAGTTAAGATTTGACCAAACTGAATGAGGGTGAGTGTTAATCCATTATGGCTGAAGTCCTTATAAGCAAAGGAAATTGGACATAGAAAGAGAAACTACAGGGAACAACGAGAAGCTGGAAGTAAATGGAACCCAGAGGAGAAAGGAGAAGATGCTGCCACGTGCATTGCTATGTGACAGAAAAGCCAAGGAAACCCAAAGATTGCCATCCAACCAGAAGATACCTAACCCGAAAAGAAGCAAGTCTTCTAGCCTCTGAATCCAGGAGCCAATAAATTCCTTTGTTAAGCTAGCCCATTGCCTGGTATTTTTTTTAGCAGTTAGGAAACTAACATACCCACTAAGGTTTCAAAAATTTTAAAGCCTAATCACAAGCAGGCAATCCCATCATGCCATGCACTCTATAGGGCCTTGTATACAATATTTAATCTTTGGAATTGTTAGATTCACATATGCAACTTCAACACGTGTAATTTTCAAAATATTGCAGACTCAGAAATATAATCCTTGCAAATCTTGGGAACTGGCCAACTATGTTCTTAGCATTCAATTTATTAGTTGTTTTAAATCCCTACACCCGACTGTGATAATCGTATCTATCCTTTATAATCATGTATCTTCTGTAATCTTTTCTACAAAAACTTTGCTATGATTTCTGGAACAGCACTTCTCTTCTAATATTATCTGGTTTGCCGGTTCATTAGACTGATACTTTCATCTCAGTGTGAAGTAGCTGAGATTAATGAGGTGTGGATTCAGCCTCCTGGGTGTTGCTCCTATACAAATTCCCTGGAGAAACATGAGTCATGACTTTGGGGTCAGAATCTTTGTCCATTTTTGCTCACTGACTTCTTGGACTAAGCTGCCTGTAAAAGTTTCCTCAGGTTAAGGGTTGAACTATATCTGAAGGTTTTCCCCATGTTTGATAAGCTACAGGACTTTTTCATATGAATTCTCTAATGTTCCAGTTCTCTTTTAGGTTATCCTTGGTAGCTCTATTGGCCTTTTACCTGTGTATTTATTTTATTTTTTGAACAAAGCCCCTTTTATTTTCTACTTCAAATAATATTATGAAATGAGATAATACTCTCCTTGGTTTATGAGTCTTTTACTGGGTGAAGTTCCCTGTCTCCCCTCAAACAGTGAACAAAGAGTTACGTCCACCAGCAAGTTGAGGGCATGGCCTGGTGACTCTTGGCCAGGGGATGGGCAGTCAGACCAGAGACAGATGACAGTGGTGGGATCTAATCCCAGCTCTCCTTCATTTGGGATCCTAGGAGAATGACTTCATCTATTCCCTAATAAGAACTTATCAAAGGAGCAAGTGTGCACAATTTTTCAAGCTGAAGAGCAAAATAAAGAAATTACATGCATTTGTTTCTGAGAGAGCAGCTCACCAAACTTCCCTCCCAACCCTCCTTTGGAGAGGCCTGCTGGCCTCTTTTACCCACTCGGACCCCAGCAGAGATGATTGAGGCCAAACCTCAAACTTGGATTCCTATCCTTTCCAGGAATAATAGCAACATCAACTGTTAACCTGCTTTTTGTTTAAAACTTTACCTATGTTATCCCATTTAATCCTCAAAATAACACTTCAAAGTGGATATTATTATAATACCCATTTAAAGGTTCTGTTCAGAGAGGTTAAACAACTGCTTGAAGGTCACACAGCTAGTAAATATCAGAGCCTGGTCTTTGGACGCTAACACAAAAATGCTTCTAATCTCTGCAGTGTTGACCCAATTTCCTCTGACTTTTCATCCATCCCTTGTGACCTGCTGGGAGCCCCATCCTTGCCAAGGGGAAGTCCACAGCCTTTAACACTTTTGGCCCAAGATTTGCCATTAGGCCTTGTCCAGCCCAGCTGGGCTTGTACCACAGAGAGGCTTTATTCTCCACTCCTGTGATCCTCCATAGCTGTTCTCTGAGGGATGAGGTCATCATAGAATTACTTTCTGCTATACTGGGCACTCTCCTACAGCTCCATTGCCCTCAGCACACTCCGGTTCCCCAGTTTTAATTGCTATCAGGCTACGTGGGCTCCTGGAGAAGCCCCAAGACAGGAGTGGACTTTATAAAACAAAAGGCCCCAACAGCAAAAATGCTTTTGTATCTATTGCTGCAAACCAAATTACATTGAAGCCTACCTGCTTAAAACAGAAGTATTTATTATTTCACAGTTTCTATGGGTCAGGAATTTGGATGTGGCTTAGCTGTGTGCCTCTGGCTCAAGTTCTCTAATGAGGTTGCAGCCAAGCTGTCGTTCAGGGCTGCAGTCTCATCTGAATGCTCGACTAGAACTGAAGGATCCAATTCCAGACTCACTCACGTGGCTGTTGACCAGCTTCAGTTCCTCACAAGCTGTTGTGAATGAGAACTTTAGTTCCTTTCCATGCCACATGGACCTCTCCATTGGGCTGTTCACGACATGGTAGCCTGTTTCTTCCCCCAGCATGAGTGATCTGATCAGGTGGAGCAAGAGAGAGCACACTCAAGGTGCAAGCCACAGCCTTTCTGTAACCTAACATAAAAGTGCCATCCATAACTTCTGCTGTATTCCATTTGCTAGAAGAGAGTCACTAGCCACTTAAGGGGTTAGGATTACATAAGGGCAAAAATGCCAGGAGCTTGGGATCACTGAGGGCCACCTTGGTAGGCTACCACATATGCCACCAGACAGAACTAGGAGGTTCTTTACCACCATCCCCACCCCTCAAAAAACATACATACTGGCTTTGTTTCCCTCTTCCTGAAGATTGATTCCTTCTCTAAGCAATGGCTTTTCCATCTCCTCTGCTCAGCTTTTGGAGTCCCCTACCAACAGGACAGTGTAATAGTTGACTGCTGTCATTTGTAGCTACTTGCGTTTTCCAAATATTAGGTCAGACACCTTACAAATCTTGCAAGATGCAGAAAGGGAGGCTTAGAGAGGTGAAGTAACTTGCCCAAGATTACACAGGTCATGAAGAGCAGAGGCATGATTCAATCCCAAACCATCTGACTTCAGAACCTCATTCCCTCTATCACAACTGTCCCTGCACACCTCTTGGTTTTGTCTCTGCTGGACCCACTTTGCAGTGACTGATATGGGAGGGGTGGAGGATGCTCTAGGCAAAAGGGAAATATGTTTCACCTTAGGGATATTCTCAACCTGCTTGTGAAGGAGTGTCTTTGTGTCCTAGGGCTGCCGTGACAAAGTATCACAAATGGGTGGCTTAAAACAGCAGAAATTTATATCCTCACAGTTATGGAGTCTAGAAGTTCAAAATCAAGGTGTCAGCAGGGCCATGTTTCCTCAGAAACCTATTGGGGAGGATCCTCCCTTGCCTTTTCCTAGACTCTGGTGGCCTGCCATCAATCAGCAACCCTTGGCTTGTGACAGCATCACTCCAATCTCTGCCTCAGTGGTCACATTGCCTTCTTTCCAGTGTCTATCTGTCTATGTCTTCTTTCCTCTTCTTATAAGGACACCGGTCATACTCCAGCATGACCTCATTTTAACTTGACTAATTCCATCTATAATAACTCTATTTCCAAATTAGGTCACATGCTGAGGTACTAAGGATAAGGACTTCAACTTAACTTTATTGGGGACACAACCCATAACGAGGGTAAGGGGAGACATTATTGGGAAACTTGATAAGTGAGTGCTTAGAGTAGCAGGAAGCCATATAGATGTACGAAACCCTTGCCTGAAAGGATTGGCTTGGAAATTTGGAGGAACTGGGACTGCACATAGAAAGCATCAGTGATTCTAATTCAGAAGGGCTGGTGGTTGGAGGGTGGTCAGGACCTGGTGGCTCAACTGCGGGAAAAAGTCACCTAGAGCCTTTGGTTAGAATTTGCATCTTGAGATGTCAAGAATAAGAGAGCATGATCTCAGTAACCAGGTCCCATGGAGAAGAAAGAATGGGTTCCTGGCTTCAATCATGACTCAGCCACTATTTGTTTTGCAACTTCAGGAAGGTCACTTGGCTTCTCTGATCCTTGGTTTGCCTTTGAGGAATTAGCCCTTAGACTGTAGACTCCATGGAGACAAGGATCCTGCCTAATTTACCTCTGTATATCTCAGAGACCTAACAGAGCACTTGGTGCACAGTGAGAGCTTAATGAATATTTGCTGAAGTAATTAATTAATTGTATCACATTATATTACAACAAAGGTTGTGAGGATCAAACAAGGTAGATGAGTGTCAAGTCATAAGGTCACAGAGACATAATGCTACAGAATCTTAATCACCTGTAGGCCCTGATCATCAAATAGAAGTGGACTAAACCTTGTTAAAGGGAGAAAACTACCATTCTCCCTCCTTTCTGTGTCTGAACCAAGGATTTCACCTTCCTTCCTCAAAATGGAATGGCCCTGAAGTAACTGGTGTTTATGTGGTGGCTTTTCTTATCTCTTTTGTTTCAGTCTATGTCTACTACATCCTAACTTTTCTTCATCTAAAGTGTTTAATGGCCCCCGATAGAAGACCAAGTTGTCCTGTCTGATATATAAAATGTAGGTCTTTAAACATGGTGGTACAATTAAGGATGGCGAAAACCTCTGGAATTGAGGACAAGATTAGTGGTGCTATCCATTATGGGGAATCCAAAAGAACATAAGCTCCAGAAAGGCTACGTTTGGATGCCTTTCCTCCAATTCTTCATCATGGGATAGGGATTTTGATGGGACAGAGGAGACAAAATAGAGAAGAGCTAGAAGAGATAACAGTGGCAAAATCTTATCTATAATATCTTTGTACAGTGTCCTCTTCAATGAATTTGAGATGTCACACCACTTGCTTCTGTGTGGCCTCTTGGCTTCAAGAGGATAGTAGATTTTCCAAGTCCCTGTCAGCTAAATTCATTCCTCTGCAGGCTCCTAAGAGGTCATGGCTAAAGAAAAAAAGGGTCCTTGTACAAGTAATGGAGGTAATGGAAGAAGAGGTTCATGTAAACTGTGAAGCATTGTTTCTGAATGCATGATCCATAGACCACCTGCACCAGAATCACCTAAGTTACTCATTAAAATTCAGATGCCAGGTCTTCACCCCAACCCTAATAAATCAGGGGAGAGGAAAGAGGAAGAGTAGGAAAGCTGTCCAGTGCTTCCTTGGTGAGAAGGTGGGAAGGGGGTTAGGAAAGACCTGAGGATAATGAGGTTCCATCTGGGTAGGGTGTTATACAAAGAAGAATGACTAGAGATGCAAGCCTGCCCTTGAGACACTAAAGGTCAAAGCAAGTATGCGGACGTCTATCCATCCCAATAAAGAGAAAAAGACTGAAAACAAGAGAGAAAATCCAACTGGTCAGAAACTCAAGAGATGTTTTCATCAGTCAAAGGGGGATCAGGCAAAGGGCCTAGATGAGCACTGAGAACAGAGAGAGGGCTCTTGTTTGTCATGGTGGTATGGTCCATGGGCATTGTAGTCAGAGACCCAAGAATGTAGGATTCTGCTCTGCCATCATCCCCCATCTATGGGGAGCTTCTCATAAAAGGAGTGGGAAGCAAAGTACCCGGAGTGTTTGCAAAAGCAGCTGAAGTCCCACCGCAGTTCTGGAGCAGACTCTGACAGCTGCCCACCCAGCATGTGGAGGATGCTTGGGTCCATTCGCTCCTCTCCCTTTTGAAGTCGTGTCTGTTCGCCTCCTCTTTGCACCGAGGCCTCTTTCCACTTGCTCTTCCTTTCCTCCTTTCACTTTCCTTCTTTTATGTACTCTCCTCCCTCTACATCTGTGCACTGTCCCCTGCCTCTCCTTTCTCTTTTCTCCTCTCTTTGTCTCACCTCAGTGGGCAAGGCCCGGCAGTCGATCCAGCCCCTGCTGTGGTCCTCTCCACCTTGAACCCCATGTATGCAACTGTGGCTTCTGCCCCTTTTTGTGCCTTGCCAGCTCTGCTCCAAGAAGTCTGTCACAAAGGCAGTCCTCAGACCAGTGTCCATGGCGTGGGTACAGACCCAAATGGTCCCTCTGCCCAGCATGAGTGATTATCAGTAGATAAGGAAGCAAAGTGTCCTCTTCAGGTGCAGTTCTCCTACCTAGCCCAGTCACAGATCCGGTGTCATAGTTGGCTCCTCAGGAGGTTTAGTATTTTTGCATTGATGAGGCTTTAATGGAGCAAAACATGTTGGCACCTAAAGGTGCCCAAGAGAAGCTGGGTCAGAGGACAAGAAACTCTTGGTAATAACCACATAAACTAATTCTATCAAGCCCTGTTTAAGAAATTCTCAACCCCTCACACCTTCCTATTCCTCATTTTCTATATCAAACAATGACCAAATCCTGGCAATTCTAATTTTCAACAAAGATTTCAACAAATATTTTTTGAGCACCCACTATGCACCATACACTGCTCTAGGTACTGGGGATACAGATAAAGTACCTGCTCAAGTGGAGCTTATATTCTGGTGGGGACCCTAGAAGAGAGGCCATTAACAAATAAATAAATTTTTAGTATGTCAGATGGCTAGATCTATGAAGAAAAAGAAAAAAGTAAAAGGATAGTGAGTGAGGAGGGTGCTTTTTTCATATAGAGCAGTTAAGGAAGGATTCACTGATGAAGTGACATTTGAGCAAAGACTTGAATGAAGTAAAGGAGGGAGCCGTGCAGGTAGGTATCTGGAGAAAGAGCATTTCAGGCAGAGCGAGGAATACGTTTAAGAGCCCTAAAATGGAAACAAGCTTGATGTGTTGGCAAAACTGCAGTGAGGCCAGTGTGGCTTGAACTTGATGAATGAGGGGAGAGTGGTAGGAAATGAGGCCTGAGAGGTAGCCAGGGGCCAGATCATGTAGGGCCTTGGAGACCATTGTAAGAATTTTGGATAATCCTTTGCATGAGATGGAAGGCATAGGAAGGTTTTGAACAGGGGAGCAACAAAGATGTGGGTTAGATTTAAAGGACCCCCTGGCTGCCATGTGGAGCAAGGAGGAAATAGAGAAACAAGTTAGGAGGTCACTGCAATAATCCAAATGAGAGGTGATGGTGGCTCGGACTAGGGTGGCAAGGAGACAGGTGGTGAGGAGTGGCCAGATTATAAATATATTTTGAAGGTGGAACCTACAGGATTTCCTGTTGGATTGGATGAGGGCAGTCAGAGAAAGTGAGGAATAAGGGTGATTCCAAAGTTCGGGCCAGAATGGAGTTGCTGTTCTGAACGTCTCTCGTATCCATCCTCCTCTCATTCCCTCTCCTATGTCCTAGCTGAGGCTTCCGCACCATCTCACCTGGTTTGCTGTAGCATCCTGACAAATTTCCTGAACCTTTAATCCCTCCTCTCACAATCCACAAACACGACCATGTCACTCCCTTACAATTCTGTCCCTGCCTCTCCTCCATCACCTACGGGATAAAGTTGAATCTCCCTAGCTGGCTCCCAGAGCCCCCATGACCTGGCCCCTGTGCTACTGTGGCTTCACGTCCCATGACACAGACACCCAGAGTCCAGGCAGACCACAGAATTGACACCTCCTGCTGTTCTTTCACACTGCTATGCCTTTGCTCCTGCTGTTTCCTGGGCTGCCAGTGCCCTGCACCTACTTCTGATTCCCCTGAAAAACACTTCTTTGTCCTTACATATGCAATTAAAGCCATTCTTCCTCCCCAAAACTTTTCCCGAAGCCTCAGGCATCAGTGATCTGTTTCTTCATAACCCCCATTGCCGCTTCCTTCCATCTTTTTATAGCTGGACTTGTCTAATTGCACTGAAATTATTTATTTTCCTGTCTGTCTCCTCTACCGGACAGAAGCCCCTCTGAGGGCAGGAATTATGTCTTATTTATTTCTAGAACCCCAGCATTTGGCACAGGAACCAGAACACAGCGTGGTGCTCAATAAATGTTTGTTGAATTAATGGTTGCATGGGTGGGATGAGTTTCCTTACCATGATCGTCAGGGTACCTTGACTTGTGAACTAAGAAAGTTAAATGCTTTTGTAAGAGGTACAACTCCTCAAAAGAAAAGGAAAGAAGGCTAACAGTGTGATTGAGAGCATGGGTTTTGAAATCAAAGAAAACTGGATTTGAACTGGTAGAGTCTCTGCCGTTTACCCTACCACAACGCTTGACTATCATTTGCCTCAATTTCCAAACCTGTAAAATAGGAGCAATAAAACCTACCACATGGATTATTGTGCAGATTATATGCAATAATGTACACTTGAAACAAGACAGAGAAAACCATATTATCACAACAGCTGGCACCAGAAATCCTATTAGGGAGAGAATTGTTTTTGCTGGGAAACTACTTTGATGAGAGGTGGTGCTGAGATATCACAGGAGAAGGGAAGTTTAAAAAAAAAAAACTTCTTATTTTGGAATAATTTTGTATTTACAGAAAAGTTGCAAAAATAGTCCAGAGAGTTCCTGCATAGCCTCCACCCGGTATCCCCTAGCATTAACATCGTACATGGTACATTGTCAAAACTGGGAAATTAACACTGGTACAGTACTCTTAACTAATCTACAGACTTTATTCAGATTTCACCAGTTTTCCCACTAATGTCCTTTTTCTATTCCAGGGACCAATCCAAGATACACATTGCATTTAGAAATTACCTGTCATAAATAGAGAGGGGAAAATATGGAGATCTCAGAGAAAGCCAGGATCAGGATGGAAGGAAGGGAGAGGGGAATGAGTGGAGGTAGAGAAGTAAAGAAGAGAAGGGAAGATAGAAGGGACAAGGGAGAGAGCAACTCCAATTCTGTGTGTGTGATTGCCTCCATTATTCCAAGCAGTATGAAGGTATGCCCATTTTACAGATGGAGAAGCTGTGTCTCAAGAGGGTAAGGGATTGCCTAAGGTGGCTCAGCTACTTAGGAAGGATTCAGGACTGGCAGATGGTCTCTCCCTCTTGGCCCAGGGCCCTCAGTGTGAGAACTAACCCCCAACACCCTTGGTGTGTGTGTCGGCAGAGACTCAGATTCAGAATATAGAGAATTTTCCAAATGTCAACATTTCAGCCTTAACAAATTTATTTGAAAACACATTTCTTCAAAATAATTTATTCCTAAACAGTTAAAGCAGGGGGAAAGGCAGTTGTCAAAGTATGAATTGAACAGACAGGATAACAGACAGGTTAAGGGGAATAATTAGAGGCTTTTTCCCTGTTATTCAACAGCTTCTTTTTCAGGCCTGTCAATCACTGTTTATCACACTTGAACCAAAACAATGATTTTTCTCTCCCTCAGAGGCCAGGAGGACCTACTAGAGAGATAGTCCCTCTCATTGAGGCAGAACCATTATGACACATAGGATGGAGCTGGGGCAGCTTAAGGGTGTTCACAGCAACGTGGTAACCAGGAGGTCCATGACAATGGAAAGAGCACATGCCAATAGCTAATAATATGTCAGGCAAAAGGGGGTGCACACATTTTCTGTGCGCCTACTGTGAGCTGGCATTCTTTATTCAAACTTCTCAACAACCCTACCAGGTAGACATTCTTATCTCCAGTTCATAGATGAAGATGCTAAAGCTCAGAGAGATTAATAAGCACACGCAAAAAAAGAAACTGCACAAGGCTCCAATGCTAATGAAACTGCATTATGGTTGCAGAAGAACTGCCCATTTGCACAACTAGGACAATAGCAGGCTGTGGTTGGGCAAGCCCCTGTCCTAGTTGTATCCTGGGACTAATGCAGCACAACCAACTTTGTTCCGGATAAGTTATAAAGCAGAGGAAGAGCAGCTGTTCAACTCAGTAGCCATAGGGCTGGCGGGGTGGCGGGGTAGGGGGGTGGGGGGGGGGGGCGGCGCTCCTGGCAAATGAAGTGCCAAAACCAGTTGTTGATACAACCACATTCCTAACCTCACCAGATGAGGCCCTGGGCCTTAGATGAAACTCCAAACACCCACTTTGGAAGAACCGAGCCTGACAGAGAAAGAAAATGAAAGGTGTTAAGGGAGAAGAGAGAGCAGGGAAGTCTCACCCAGACCAAGGAGTCAGAGAAGGCTACCTTGGAGGATGCAATGACTGAATTGAGTGGTAGCCATGTAAGTGAAAGTGAAAGAGAGGAATGGGGATGGTAACTCCAGGCAGAGAATACAATGAGCAAGGGCATATGTACTGGAAACATCATGAAGCAGGTAGAGAACTATGGTTGAGTATAGTGTAAGTGTTAAACTTGAAGCAAGAAATGGTCATTAACGAATGATAATAGCTGACTTCCACAGGCTGCTTACCACATGCAAGATACCTCTAAGGACTTTACATATATTATTCATTCATTCCTTCTACAAATATTTTTTGAGCACTACAGGGCTGGTTACATAATTTTCAGGGCCCAATGCAAAATGAAAACATGGGGCCTCTTGTTCAAAGGAAGGAAAAAGTTTTTTAACTTTTTAATGTAGTCTCTCTCTCCACCTGTCACAGTATTTTTTGTTTGTTATTTAATGTTACATTCCTGGAGCATGGGGATACTGTTCAAGCAAATGCAGATCCTTTTGACAATGCTCCTCAGTGGCTACAACATCACAAGAAGAGACATCATGTACTCCTGAATAAAAAGGAATCTGAATCTGATTAAGCCTCCAGATCTATCAATTTACAAAAGCCATGAAGAAAGAGGAACCCATTTAACAACACCACAGGGATGCAATCAAGAAAAACTCTACAGGAAAAAATAGTCTGTGTATTAGTTAGGGTTCTCTAGGGAAACAGAATCAACGAGATATATGTGTAAATATAAGATTTATAAAGTGTCTCACACAGCTGTGTGTATGCACGAGTCCAAATTCTGTAGGGCAGACAGCAAACTGGCAACTCCAGTGAAGATGTTCGATGAACTTCTCAGGAAACGAACTGGCAACTTCAACGAACTCCTCAGGAAATGCTTCGCTGGTCAGCCGAAGAAGAAGTGAAGGTCCTCCATCTGTCTCCCTTAGAAGTCTTCAACTGATTGGATTAAATCCAGCTGACTGCATTCTCTCATTGTGGAAGACATGCCCTTCCTTGATGTCATCAGTCACAGCTGTAGCCAACTGACTGATGATTTAACAAACCAGCCTTCTGATTTATTAAGCAGCCACAAACATCCTTGCAGTAAGGGTTAGGCCAGTGCTTACTTGACCAGATACCTGTGTACCATCACCTGGCCAAGGTGACACATGAACCTAACCATCACAGTCTGGTTCCTTCAACAAAAAATTACAAAAATGAGAAAAAAATAGAGGGAGAAATCTATAGCTTAAAAGAGATTTAAAGGTAAACGTAGAAATTACAATGAATGCCCCTTTAGCTCTTGATTCAAATAAATAAACTAAAAAAATGTGACAATTGAAATAATTGAAAGTCTGAATCTAGATATTTGATTATACTAAGGAATCACTGTTATTTTTTTAATGTGATATGATATTGTGGGTTTTTTTAAAATGAAGATTTCCTGTCTTTTAGAGGTACATATTGAAATATCTACAGTTAAATTATATGGTTGGGATTTGCTTCAAATTAATCCAGTAGTAGTGGGCAGCAAACAAGGAATGGGTAGTGGATAAAACAAGATTGGTCATAAATTGATAATTATCAAAATTGAGGGATGGTCGCATGGGAATTTATTATGCCACCTCCCTTTTTGTGTATCTTTGAAACTTTCCATAATAAAAAGTTTTTTGAAAAAGAGAAAGAAAAAGCCCAATCAAGATGGTGGAGTGAGATGCTTTGGGGCTCCATTCCTCCCCACAGAAGCTTTGAACTACTTGCAAGAACTGGCAGAAACATCTTTCTCAAAGCTCCAGAAAATAGTTAAAGGACTCCAGTAACAGGGCAAGTCCTGAATTAAGAAAAAGGTTACCTAAAAGCAGTAGGATCTTATGGCACCCAGGCTGACTCCTCCTCCACCCTTCACTGGCTGGGCATGGAGCTGGCCCAGATTCCTGGTATGGATCCCTGGTCCTGGTTCCAGAGAGAGCAGAGTAACCCTCATGCACAAACTGGGAGCATGTATATCCAACTCGCCATCTCAGAACTTGCCCTGAATGTAGATGCCAGCTCACTGAGCTCTCCTACAGAATGCTGTGAGAGAGCAGTCAAGTCACCTCCTGGGTCAAGAAATTGCTGGCTGTAGGACATAAAGTTCAGTGCCCAGGACTGTGAGGAAACTGTTTCCTAGGGAAGAGGGGACAATTGCGTCCATGTAAATGGGAGAATTCCCAGGCCACATGTGCATGCCCAAGACAAAATGCATTTAGTAATGGTGAAGGTACTGCCGTATAGTGAATCTGATTAATCCTATTGAATGGTATGCTTGGAAGTGGTTGAGATGGGAAAATTTATATCCTACACATACTCCCAACAATTAAAATAAGTAAATAAAGAGCAACTAAAGAGACAATTACAATTAAAGGTGATACATGATCATGGATGAGATCTAACAAGGGAGGAAAGAAGGTTCAAAGGACATTATTGGGACATATGAGAAAATTGGAATATAGACTATAAGCTTTATATCATGTTAAATTTCTTGAACTTGCTAGCTGCACTTAAGGTAGATAAATAAGTGAATATCCTTGTTTTTAGAAAATGTTTACGGCAATATTAAGTGTTCAAGGAGCATGATGTATAAAACATATACTCGAGTGTTCAGAAAATGGATTGATAAATACATAGACAAGCAGATAGATAGCTGGATGGATAGATTGATGGATAGATAGGATGATATAGCAAATGTAGCAAAATGTTAAAATTGGTGGCTCTGGGTATCTGGGGGGATAGGGGTATGACAAAGTTTCTATAGGGGGTTTGTATTATTTTTGTAACTATCCTGTAAGCTTGAAAGTATTTCAAAATAAAAGGTTTTTAAAATGTAAGAAATAAAAAGAAAGGTAAAGGAAAGGGAGAAATTGGGGATAATATAGAGAATTACTTAAGGAGTTCTGCTGTAAAGGGGGGACAGAAAAATTAGGCAGTGGATGATACTATTTTATTTAATCTTAAAAACAACTTTTTTTGAGATAGATGCCATTATTATCATCCCCATTTTGCAGACACTGAAACTAAAGTATAGGAAAGTTAAGTAACTTTCTCATAGATACACAGTAAATGGCAGAGCTAGGATTCAAACACTGGCAATATGGCTTCTGAGCTCTCACTCTTAACCAGTATGCTCATCACCTTAAAAAAGGGGGAATAATGTGGCCAGCTTTGCATTTTAGATTACTTTGATAGATTTGTGGGGAACAAAATTGGAGGTAAGGAGACCAGTGAGGAGAACACTGCAATAGTCTAGGCAGGAGATGATGATAACTTGGATTAGGGCAGTTGCAATGGGGAAGGAGGGAAGTGGAAGGGTTGCAAAGATATTTAGGAGGCAACACTGACCAAGAGATCATTGGTGAGGTTAGGAGAAAAAGAATGAGGAAAGCATCAAATATGAATCTCAGATTGACAGCTTGGTTCACTGAGACAGCTGATACAGAGAACACAAGAGGAAAAGGAGGGTGAGGTGAGGAATGAGTTAATTTGGTACATATTAAATGCCCCCAGTGCTCCCTATAGGTTGAGCTATCAGTGCCCCCACTTCTTCCTACAGGTGGAGGGTTACTAGAATTGAGATCATCTCCATTTTATCGGCAGAGTTCTTCCCACTGAAAGGCATCTTTTTAGTAGCTATAAGTGATGGGATCTTGGTTGAGGAAAAGGTGACCAGATGTCTCCCTCAGACAGAAAAGAGTCAATGGAGTTAACATGGTGCCTCAAGATTCTAGCTGAAATACCTGCTTTCTGAGTTTGATTTCCCAGGCAAACTGCCTTTCCATTCATTAGTCATGGTTCTTCCTAGGTCTTGACTTCAGCTCAGGTAAATCTCATGTGTTGAAAGGACACGAGATTGGAAGTTAGACAAATTTCAGATGCAGAAGCTTAGGTTCATGGAAGGGAACACACCACCTGCTAGCTGTATAACACTGAGTAAATTTACTCAAACTTTTTAAGTCTGGTTTCCCCAGCTGAAAATGAGGGTAATGATACCTGTCTCTAAAGATTAAAATGAGGTATTGGAATTAAAGAGCCTAATAAAGGAAATTAGGTACTCAGTTCCCTTTCCCATCCCATTTGTGGGATTCTTGGGGCATGTTATCCACAGGTCCTTGGGGATGTTTGTGGGACCTCTTCTGCTTCAGTGCTAAGCAATGGTAGCAGGCTTTGATGGCCTAATCTCATTTAGGAGCATTCCATCCTGATTTAGGTATATTTTCTATTGGAGTCTTACTAGGTAAGAGTCTCTTAGGACTTAGATTGTCCCATACATTGCTTCTGCCTATAGCTTCGCAGTGGGAAGCTGCTGGGTGTCAGCACCAAGGGCATGGACAGCTCCTTCAGCAGGCCTCCCTTGCTCTAATTCAGGAACCTGGTCTCTGCTACGGTTGGATCAGGATTTCTCTGTCTTTCTCTTTCTTGCCACAGCTTCAAGCACTGGCATCAGAATCCATAGGTTTGGAGTTTAGTAATACCAGAAGGTACCTGGTTCTAAAATGAGATTAATCAACATTTAAAAGAAAAAAAATGCTCAAATAAGAAACCTTCTGAAACTGCATCACCATCTTCATCTTTTTAGGAAACAACCCATTGTTATGTATTGAGGTTGATTCTGACATAATTTTGTTTAGCAAGCAGTATAACTTTTTAAAGTTTTTAATGAGCCCTTACTGGGTTGAAATTAACATATTTTATAGTTGCATTCTTCTTGGCTTTGTTTTCCATGTCTTAGGGAAATACTTGTGTCACTGCTTCAGCTTTTCACAAATTATCAAGGAAACTTATGGGCAAATTTGGTGGGAGGGTGGGGGGTGGGGAAGGGGCTTGGTCTTCTAGTCTTTCATTGAGAGAATGGAGCTTAAATAATTCTATCTTCTTCCTTGGAGACAGGCATGGACAGGCATTAGAGAAGAACAGTAATTTCTGCCACAGGAATAATTTTTGTTTTGTTTAAGGGGACTGAACTGAACCATATACATTAACCAAGAGAGTAGTTTTTAAAATTTGAGTATATAAAGCTGAAAAGTCAAAATCTACATGTTATCTTCAGGCCTACTTAAACTGGAGTCTTCAGTCTCCTCACCTGGGCCCTGGGCTGACATCAGCACTCTGGTAGTAGGGTGCCTGGCTGAAGAGACCCAATTACAACTTCCTCAGCGTTCTCAGTTATTGCATAACTACATGTACCCAAGTTTCAGTCAGATGCTTTACATGTATAATTTTAATGAGTACTCACAGCAACCTTGTAAAGTAAGTATTATTATTCCCATTTCACAGATGTGGAACTGAGGCTCAGAAGGAATCATAACTTACTCAAGATTACTTAGTTTGCAAATGGCAGAGACAAGATTCAAGCTCAGGTCAGTCTTAACACCAGACTATGCTATCTATCTGCAGCTTCAGGGACTCTAATAGGGGCAAATGCTCTGATGGTACAATAGGGATTGAGTGCAGGGCACATGGTTACTGGTTCCATCATTAGTGTTCAGGGGCATCCCCCTCATCTGTAGTCCTGTACCTCTAAAAAGTTCATCTTAGAAGCATAGGCTGGTGCTGGGAAGATTGCATCAGAATCACCTGGGGGCCATGTTAGGAATACAGAATACCTGGGCCCCATTCCAAAAGATTTGAATTCAGTAGGTCTAAGGTAGAGCCAGAAATCTGGATTTTTAAAGCTTTCCAGGAGATTCTCATGCAGAGACAGATTTGAGAAACACTTCTTTGGGCAACCTTAATAAGCCTCGGGCTTCCACCTTCTGTCTTTAGTTGCAAAACAATCAGCAGGAAATCAGAGCCAAGGCATGGTTCTGAAGGAGGAACTACCGTCCCTGTGGAAGTGAACACATAGCACTTAGAGACTGGTTAGGACAGTGGCCTTTAATCAGAAGGAGCGGTGGCATGTGTCAATCACCAGTGACACTTTCTCAACCCCAACACACTCACCTCAGTTGAGAACCGCTGAATTAGGACTATCCAGTAAGACTGGAAATTAAATTATTGGGGGTATGAGATAACTATTTCCTCAGGGATTAATGCCAACTGCTTCTGCATTATTGCAGAACGATCACTACATTCTCTACCAGCTGGTATAGCTTCCAGGGGGGTCTAATTTATCTCCAGGAAACTTCCCATGTGTTTACTATTAGAGAAGCTTTGTACTTGGAGGTTCTCTTTGAGCTCTTCTGAAAAGGGGTCTGGTGCTTCCACCTTTGGAACTCACCAACTGCTGACTGCTCACTCATTGACTACTGACTGCTCAAATGACATTGGGTATAAAGTCACATCCATGTGCTATGTGAGTGCTGGGGACTAAGGTGGAATATCTAAAAAGAAGGTTCTCAGTTCTAGTCAATCTTTCCATGCTGTGGCTGGCCCCATATTACTAGAGTTCTGAATGCTTTTTTAAAGCCAGACATCAAGATTTTCAAATGTGGGCTCAAATTTAAAATAAAAGAAAAAATCATGTGGGCAAACAAAAGATTTTTGTAGGCCACCGCTGGCCTGAGGGCTACCTGTCTGAAAACTCTGTTATAGCCTGAGCTCAACAGAAAACAACCCCTTCCTGAATTTTGACGGTTTGAAAGTGGGTTGCCACACAAGGTAGAGCCTGCCAAAGGGATCTTTTTTATTTTGGAAGCTACAATCCTAAAGCCAGTAGTCACCCTATGCTGTGTTGATTTGGCCACCAGTCAGGGTGAAATCCTTAGTATGGCCTTTGGTTTTAGGGAGGGAAATTGAGGGAGAAGGCCTGCAACAGTCCTCATTAGTACTCAACATATTCTAGTACATTGTTCTAAAGTATCTCACTGACATGTTGACAGACTTAAAATTGCACTGCTAAAAACCACTCATATCTTGCTGCTGCCTAGTTGCAACAAATCAAATGACCAAATCAATGCCACTAGAATTCCAACAGTAATACCATTTCTTTTTCCCCTTGTATGTATTCCAAATCTCCCTTGGAAAGGATCACCTCCATTGACAAACACCATCTTCTGCAATTAGAATAATTTGAAGCTGGCGTTACACTCTGATTATCCTGCCAACTCAGATTAAAAATGAGTTGGAACAAAACAGGGAAAAGAAAGGTAACAAAATAAGGTTACAGTGGCTAAGAGAGCTCAAATAGAGTTGAGAGGCTGTCCTGAAGGTTTTTCTTACGCAAGCTCCAGCTAGATATCCCAAACAGCCGCAGTATGCCACGCGGTAACCAACAGAAGTCCCGAAATACCTAGGTTCCTATTTGAGATTCTATAAAAGATTCACTCATTAAGTTTTATCTCTCAGAAACTTAAATCCACCAGAGTGTTCCTATGCCAGACAAGTCTTAAAACCCAGAGGCAACAGCCTCTTTAAGAACAACAATCAGACGCAGCCCCCTTCCCCATAATGTCAACATCCCCTTTCAAAATGAACAAGTTAGGATGGTCACTGCCTAGACACCTCTGAAGACTGAGAAAGTGATTAAACGAAAGGAAGGGGTAGCAACAGACAAGATAGGATTTAACAGTGGATTACAAATACTGAAACTTTATATAAATATATACATATATATATATTTAAATTTTTAGATGCTAGGGTATTAGAATAGCTAGAAGGAAATAACTGAAATGGTGGAACTGTAACCTATAACATTCTTTGAAATTTGCTCTATAGCTATTCGTTGAATTGTGCTTTGAAAGTTATCACCTTTCTGTATATATTATATATTTCACAATAAGGGAAGAACTGAAACTGTGAAACTATAACCCATAACATTTTTTGAAATAACCTATAAAACTGCTTGTTGAGCTGTACTTTGAAAGTTAACACCTTTCTGTATATATGTTATGTTTAAAATAATGGAAATAACTGAAATTGTGGAACTGTAACCCACAATATTCTTTGAAATTTGTTCTCTAACTAATTGTTAAATCGTACTTTGAAAGTTATCATTGTTATATATATATATGTTAAAGTTCACAATAAAAAAATGCATAAAAAGCATATGCTACAGTGGGCAAGTTCATGATACTATATTTGTGAAACACAGCATATACTTACATAACAGAAAAGATAATCTCAGCTAATTCACCTCTCAAATAACATTTCTTGAAACACAAATGTTTCATAGTTATAAAATATGAGGTTATTAAAATGGTTTCCCTGTGTATTCTTTCACTGGATTCATAAAACTTTCAGTGGATTCATTCATTCATTCATTCATTGAAGAGATATCTATTGATAGTTTACCATGTATGCCCTGGTACACTTCTGCCATGGGGAAACATTGAATATAATGAAATAAGACTATAGTTTATATGGAGCTTATATTCTAGTGGGGAAGACTAAAGGCTTATATGTGTAAAATCAAACATAGGAAATTGGCCAGGAGCTAGACTCTTCAAAATTAATTTAAAATAAAGCTAATTTTTCAAAAGCCAAAAAAAAAAAAAAAGAAAAAGAAAAGTGAGTTGGAGTATTTGACCAGTTGTAAAGAAGATTCAATCTGCATGTCCACCCTTCACCACCACAAAAGTGATCGTGAACTCATTCCCCCTTTTCTAAAACTCTTTAGTCGGTCTCTCCTATTACAAAGAAGTCATTGGGGGCACAAATACTCTTTTAGCTTTGCAACTCCCATTTCTACCAGCTCTCTTGTTTCCCACTGCCTGGTGGGTGAGAACTCTGGTAGGTAAATGCCTTTCCTGAAAAAGAAAACCTCAACTTAGGTGGGTGGTTCTGAAACAAAAATAGTGTCAAAGGCCTCCTTGATGTATAAGTAAGTCTTGTGGGATCTTCCCATCTCTTCAAAAGCAACTGAGCTCCAGATTCCATTAATGATCTAGTTCCTTTGATAAGGATCTGTGTGTATCAAATTCCCAACCTCAATCATATTATATGAAATATATTATAGTTCTTACAGGGATGGGGAGGGAAGAAAGAATTTCAGAACTGCCTGAAGAGATTATGCAAAATACTCATGGTTGCCGACTCCCCTCAACCCTCTTAGTCTATGAGAATTGGCAGTGGGGTGGGATGTAAACCATATAGAGTTCAGAAATCTCCTGTTCTAGTTTGCTAAGGCTGCCAGAATGCAAAACACCAGAAATGGACTGGCTTTTATAAAGGAGGTTTATCTGGTTACACAGTTACCATCTTAAGGCCATAAAGTGTCCAAGGTAACGCATCAACAATCGGGTACCTTCACTGGAGGATGGCCAATGGTGTCCGGAAAACCTCTGTCAGCTGGGAAGGCACGTGAGTGGCATCTGCTCCAAAGTTCTGGTTTCAAAACGGCTTTCTCCCAGGATGTTCCTCTCCAGGCTGCAGTTCCTCAAAAATGTCACTCTTAGTTACACTTGGGATATTTGTCCTCTCAGCTTCTCCGGAGCAAGAGTCTGCTTTCAATGGCCATCTTCAAACTGTCTCTCATCTGCAGCTCCTGTGCTTTCAAAGTGTCCCTCTTGGCTGTAGCTCCTCTTCAAAGTGTCACTCTCAGCTGCACCAAGTTCCTTCTGTTTGTCAGCTCATTTATATGGCTCCACTGATCAAGGCCCACCCTGAATGGGTGGGGCCACGCCTCCATGGAAATATCTCATCAGTTATCACCTACAGTTGGGTGGAGTACATTTCCATGCAAACAACCTAATCCAAAAGTTACAAATTAATCCCCACAAATATGTCTGCCCCACAAGATTGCATCAAAGAATATGGCTTTTTCTGGGGGACATAATACATTCAAACCAGCACAGCTCCCTAAATGATTTTTTATTCACTGCCCTTTTCACTCCCTCACTACTTCACTTTCAGTTCTAAATTAAGAAACGTTGAACTGAAAATTACCCAGCCACTTGGGCTAATTTGAGATTGTTATGTCTACATAGTCTCTAAATGTAGGGTCCATTAAGACATACACACACATACAACTTGGACCTTAAACAAGATGATGTATGGGATTAGAGATATGTATTATCACCTGAAGGAGATAGGGGTGGTTCCTGTTCCTAACTGGAAATATTAACATGCCTAAAGAATGTGTAAAATCGAACAGGAGGAATAGTGCAAAGGAAAGGGAAGGTTGGTTGATCAACAGAACATAGACACTTCTTTCCCCAGGGGGCTTGGTGCACAATGGCTGCAGACTGCAGCCTACTTGGTAGACTATGCAGCCTATTGCTTACATGGGTTGCCCTAAGGGACCTTGGAGACAGCCCTTTCCTATTAATGTTCATATCTGATCTCATGCTGTCCCCAAATTAGGCTCAGACAGATATGTGAGGTGTCTTTGGAAAGCCACAGGGTCCTAGTAGACAAAGTTCACATTGGCCAAGTCATCATGTCCATCCACACCAAGCTTCAAAACGAGGAGCATGTGATTGAGGTGCTACACAGGCCCAAATTCAAGCTCCCAGAAGATCCATATCTCCAAGAAGTGGGGCTTTACCCAGTTTAATGCTGCTTAATTCAAAGACAGGGTGGCTGAGAAGTCTGGTTGTTTGTGGGGTCAAATATATCCCCAATTGTAGCCCCTTGGACAGTGGCAGACCCTGTACTCCTGAAGGCTTTGCCAGCATTGCCCTCACCTGACTTGTGCCCACCAACAAACTACTTCCTGGCTATTTAAAAATAAAGAGAGAGAGAGAGAGAGAGAAAGAGAGAGGGAGAGAGAGAGAGACCATAGGCAAAAGACAGTCACTGAAGGTCAGGTTGGTAGTGCCCATTCCTGAGGGAGCCTCAGCAATCAGACCTGTAGCATTATGGATCATTGGCAAAACCATCTCTATTATCTGAAGGATGCCCTGATCCACCCAAGGTTGATGTCAGGAGGCATCCTTCAATCTGATATCCCTGGTGTTGATTCCTTGATCCTCCAAATAACCTTCTGACCCTCTTTTTATTACAGAGAAAGTGTTGGCTAATATTTCTGGTCCCTGAAACAGTGGTCTTGCATGGTAAATGGCTTTTGATCATGATTTGGTATCCCATGAAACTTACATGGCCCAAACATGGACCTTTTCAACTCATCTTAAATTACTAAAGAAGGTGACATAATTTGACTTCCCTTTTAAGAGACTATTCTTACTACTATGTACAGAACTGACCTTACAGGAGAAAGAAGGTAGATGTATTGGAATGCTATTGTGATATTTCAAGAAAGACACAATGGTGGCTTGGCTTATGTGGTAGCTTTAATAATAATGGCAAGGAGAGGGTAGATTCAGAATACATTTTGAAGATAGAACCAAAAGACTGGATTGGCTGAGATAGGAGAAAGAGCCGAGACAAGGATTATTTCAAGGTTTTTGACCTAAGTAACTGATGAATAATGGTGCCATTTACTGAAATTGAAAACACTGGATGAGGTGCAAGGGAAAAGCAAAGAATTCCATTTGGACAAGTTGAGTTTGAGTTTTGCATTAGACATGGTAGGGTTTAATCACAAATCTTAATTAGATATTCATTTGTTTGTTGTTTCTTGACTGGCTGCTGTCTCTCCCAAGAGACAGTAAATTCCATCAGAGCAGGTACCAGATCTGTCTTGTTCACTGTTGTATGCCTAACACCTAACATGATGCTGGGCACATAGTAGATTATCATTAAATATTTTTAAACAAATCAATCAACGTGCAAGATCAGATCCAGCTTATATACCTGGCTTTTAACACTATCTTCAGATGCATATTCTTCTACTTACTTCTGTATTTCTAGTAATTTTTCTCTTTTTTTTGTAACAAATGAGGTTCTCATATTCATAATTTGATAAATCATGAATTACCTCTTACTCTATCTCCTTCTTCTCTCTGTACCTTTCCATCCATGCAATCTCTGGCACAGTGACATAACTTAACAAATGCCAATGAAAATAATAAAAACAAAAATCTGCTATTTCTCAATAACAATATTTAATATTTATTGGGTGCAATGTACCAGGCACTGTGTTAAATGCTTTACAATGCATCATCTTTTCTAATGCTCACAACAAACATATCAGTATAAAGCTTACAGCATGGTCTTATTTTTTAAGTATTAGGGTAAAATGGTTTGGAATGAGAGCCTGTTGATGTGACCAAATGGAACAATTGAGATCGGAATATAGATTTACTTAAGTGAATATATATCAATGTTATTTTTTTTAAAAAAGGTTCTGGTATGTGCCAGCATAAATAAAGCTTTGGAGAATCTTGTAATTGGGCAAATGAGCACTTTCAAGTTAAAAAGTCCATTAGGCAATGAACATCTACTGAGCCCTACCATAGAGGTGTTGGTCGAGGTAGAACACAAAATAGAAGACATGGGTTTATCTGCCAAAAGTTTATAATTCTCAACAGGGCTCTTCTGGAACCAGGCAGCCACAAAACAAAAAATGAAAGGAGGCAGGTGTGCCAGTTTGAATGTATTATGTCCCCCCAAATGCCATTATCTTTGATGTAATCTTGTGTGGGCAGACCTATCAGTGTTAATTAGATTGTAATTCTTTGAGTGTTTCTGTGGAGATGCGCCCCACCCAACTGTGGGTGATGACTCTGATTGGATAATTTCCATGGAGGTGTTGACCCGCCCATTCAGGGTAGGTCTGAATTAAATTACTGGAGCACTATATAAGATCAGACAGAAGGAGCAAGCTGCTACAGCCAAGAGGGACACTTTGAAGAAAGCAGAGGAGCTGCAGATGAGAGAAATTTTGAAGACGGCCATTGAAAGCAGACTCTTGCTCCAGAGAAGCTAAGAGAGGACAAACACCCCAAGAGCAACTGAGAGTGACATTTTGAGGATCTGCAGCCTAGAAAGGAACATCCTGGAAGAAAGCCATTTTGAAACCAGAACTTTGGAGCAGATGCCAGCCACGTGCCTTCCCAGCTAACAGAGGTTTTCCGGACACCATTGGCCATCCTCCAGTGAAGGAACCTGATAGCTGATGTGTTATTTTGGACACTTTATGGCCTTAAGACTGTAACTGTGTAACCAAATAAACCCCTTTTTATAAAAGCCAATCCATCTCTGGTGTTTTGCATTCTGGCAGCATTAGCAAACTGGAACAGGCGGAAAGGAGAAATGGGAGAAAGGGAGGAAAGAAGGAAGGACAGAAATCATTTACTGTGGTTGGTAAGAGGCTATTGTATTTCTGTTGAGTGACAAATCATTTGTTCAGAGATCCATGGAGAAGAAGGGAGATGATTATGGACATTAACTGCACCTGGTCTGACAGTTCCCTATCCTAAGCCTGGGCTTCTAAAAATCTAAAACTCCACCCAGGTAGTCTCTGTCATTCAGTTAAAATTTATTCATGAATTGAGGCCTGTTGACCATCTTTGACTCTTTGGAATGGTTCACCAAGTGTAACTGACAATGAAAATGCAATCATCAACCCTGAGGGACAACCCTTCTGCAGGAGTTTAGGGAGAGCTGGATCCAGAATGGGGAGGGTCATCAGACAAGCCCTGGAAATCTGCCCATTGGTGGCCTACCCTGCCCAAGCCCCAAGATTAAACTTTTTAGTATCACACAAAGCCCTTTACATCTGAGCAAGGTTTGTAAAAGACTCTAAATAGCACCCTCCTTAAAAATCCCAACAGACAACATACAGTGACCTGTCTCAGAGGATGGAGACTCCAAAAGCCGATGCTGTTCTTGGATGAGGGTTCCTCTTTAAGGAAGGCAAGAAGCTATAGTCAAAAGGAAACAGACCATCCCCTCCAACTCTGACTGTGGGCTGCATTTAGTGATATGCCTCCAAACAATACAAGAAAGGAGGGAGTAACTTTACAATGGAGAAATGTGGCAAACACGACCTCCGATAGATGATCAAGGTCAACATCAACAGCAATAAGTCATCTTGATAGCATGTGTCCAGGATACGATGTAATGTGAATGACACTTTACCTCTATGGCCTTCCCACCAAAAACCCATCACCCCAATTCAGACATGAGAAAAACATCAGACAAACCCGAATGGAGGGACATTTTACAAAACAACTGACCAGTACCCTTCAAAACCATCAAGGTCATCAAGGACAAGGAAAGTCTCAGAAACTGTCACAGACAAGAGGAGGCTAAGGAGACAGGAGAACTAAATGTAATGTGGTGTCCTGGATGGGATCCTGGAACAGGAAAAGGAGATAACAAAAACCTGGCAAAATCCAATAAAGTATGGAGTTTAGTTAATTAGTGATTACCGATGTTGGTTCCTTACATCCATTACAAAATACCATAGTAATTTATGACGTTAACAAGAGGGAGACCTGGATGGGGGGTACACAGGAACTCTGTACTATCTTTGCAACTTTTCTGTATATCTAAAACTGTTCTAAAATTAAAAGTTTATGAATAGAAAAGAGGGCAGAGATTAGGGCCAATGCAGAGATGACACATTTCAGCCCTGTCATCCTCCCCACACAGTCCCTCTGACTGGATATTTCAGTCTGACCTTCCTGCCCAGTCGATTCATTCCATAAAAGGCACGTCTGCAAGCTATAGATGTCCATGTCTCCTCACTAGCCCTGAAGGAAATTTGCTGCTGGAATGCCATCCAAGAAGAAACCTTTGGGAGGGAAGTATATATGGGTTTGAATCCAAGCTCAGTCACTGGATACTTTGATTCCTGGAGTTTCAAATTTTTTAGAATTTTCTCTTGGAAATGACCTTGGCTGACTCCCTCATGTTTGCAGACTCTGGAACTGGGACCCAAGGAAATTGAGCAACCTATTTAAAAGCCAGTTAGTGGCCCCAGTAGAACTAGAATTTGGCCCCAGACTTCTAGTTCTTTGCTCTTCCCAAATCGTCCTACTGCCTTGGCTTACTCACAATGCTACTTCTGAAAGAGCCTCAGGCAGTGAGGTTACTTACTTATTCATTATTTTTCATAATTACAAAAAAAATAATAGCATGGTAAATATAATTAATACCACTGAATTGTATACTTGAAACTGGTTAAAATAGGAAAATTTATGCTGTGTATGTGTTACCACAATTTTAAAAAATGTAACACAAAAACATCACAATAAAGTAAAGAAAAAATACCCACCCTGTCACCTCCCAGAGAGACCCATTGCTAACATTTGAGTCTTTGTCTTTCTGGTATCATTCTAGGGTTATATAAATAAAATATATAAATGGTTTAATACAAAAATGGGATCACAAAGATACATGTTCTTTTGTAACCTGGATTTCTTTTTTTTTTAACATAGCACTATATCATGAATGTTTTTGCCAGGACGTCACACATATTTCTCTACTACAATAGTTTTTCAATGTTAAGGGAATTAACCATCCACTCGCCCCCACTTTTTATTGGATTCCGACTCAGAACCCTAATATACAGAACAAATAGGAAAAGAGTTGTTCTGGCTAAGGAGAGGGGTAGGAGATTCAGCTCTGTCTGCACATTCACTCTTTTACTACCTCCCAATAGGGCCCCAGGGAATTTCTTTGGAATCCTCAGGAGCAGAGTTTAAAACCCACTCTTCTATAACATCACATAATACTCCAGTGCATAATATTCCAGTACGGGGTTATTCCACAGTTTATATAACCAATCCCCTACTTCTGGTCATTTAGTTTGTTCCGTACCTTCATTTTTATAAAGAATACTACAAGTAACATTCACCTTTGCACATATTTCTGACTGTTTTATTAAGATATATTCCAAGAAGTGGAATTTTGGGGTCAAAAGGTATTTTAATGCTTTTGAGACATAATAGCAATTCACACTCCAAAAAGGCTGCAAGAATTTGCAGTCCTAACAGCAGAAATCATGAGTGGCCCATTTTCATCAACACTTGATTTGAGTGTTCTTTTCCAATTTGTTGATCTGATGAGGAAAGAAGGTGTGTAAATATTGTTCAAATTTGCATTTCTTTGATTACTAGCAAGGTTAAACTTTTGGGTTGAGTTTTATTGGTTATTCAAATATTTTCATTATTTGCTTATTTTTTTATTTAGGTGTGTGTGTGTTTTTTGTAGGCCTTTATAGATTAAGACTTAACTCTATCACATAGGTAAAAATATTTTTATTGTTAAATTTGTCTTTTAATTTGTTTATAACTTTTAATATTTGTGCACTCAAGACCATCATCCTTTTCCTTCACAGTTTTGCTTTTTTGCATTCTGTTTTAGAAATGTCTTCCCCCACTAAGATTATATCATATATTTACTTTTAATGGTAATTCTTTTGTGGTTTCAAGTGTTTATACTTCTTTAGTGGGAGGTACTATAGTGCAGTGGTAAAGCGTGAGGGCTGTGGGGTTGGTTGGCCCTGAGTTTGAATATCAGCTCCTCCTACTTATTAACTGTGAGAACTTGCTCTACTTACTTAAACAATTTGAGCCTCAGTTTACTCATCTGCAAATAGAGATAAATTTAATAGTACCACAAGAACCCCCATGCATCCTGATCGTTGCTCACTCCCAATCACTAACTCCCATAAAGGTCTCATACCCCCTATTCTGTCATCTATATCTATATCTATACCTATAAATTAATAGTACAAACTTCATAGATTTGTCACGAAGCTCAAATTAGTTAACACTTATGATAATGCCTGGCATAATATCTGGCACATAGTAAACAATAATATGAATTGCTATTGAATTCATCTTTATTTTGAGATATAGTCTGACAAAGGGATTCAAATTTTTTCCTCAGATCTTTAACCAATCTGTCCCTGCATTTTTCCAAACAATCCATGATTTCTTAATTGATTGGAAAATGCCACCTTATGAAATAACACACATCGTTTTGTTTGTTATGGGCTTTTTATTGTTTCATTGATTTGCCCATTTATTTTTGCACAATTAGCTCACTATTTTACATCGCATAACTCTGTAACATGTTTTATTATCTGGTTACAAGTACTCATCATAGCATCAGTCTTGATATTTTCATAGCTGTTTTTACTCAAAATTTATTGAACAATTTCTGTGTGGAGGACTTTCATAAGCTTAGTGAAAGGGGTACTGGAATTAGAGGACACAGCCCTGCTGTAAGGGGTGTGTGTGTGAGAGAGAGAGAGGTGGGGGGGGGAGTGGGGTGGGAGAGAGAGAGAGAGTGGAGAGGGAGAGGGAGAGAGATTGATTCTTGACTCTTCTATTCAGCCATTCAGAAGCATCTAATGAGTGCCATTCTCATGCCAGGGACCCTGTTTGGTCATAGAAAAACAGGATGAGTAAGACCTGGACTCTGCCCTCAAGGGCTCAGTGTAGGGCAGACAGAGATAAACAAGATAAAACAGTGATTCCAGGACTGAATGATTGCAGAAGGTACTCTGGGAGCCCAGAGGTAAGTCTCAATGAGGAAGTAAAGCAGAGGGAGGTAAGGGTAGGAAGGGGTGCAGCAGGAGAGCCTTCTAGAAAAGGGAAAAGAATTTGCAAAGGTATACCAATTTGTGGAAAAGAATAACCTGCTCAATATGGCTGGAGCAGGTGGGGGTGGAGGGGGAGGGTCTGGAGTATATATACACACACATAAAATAACTGTGGCTATTTAAAGGGTGACTTCAGTGCCTAAGTTCTACCTATTCATCAAGATCCAGCCTAAGTTCTAGCTGATGTACTTTCTTCTCCCAGAAGCTTTTCAGCCTTCTCCATTCCAGAAAGATCTGTCAGTCCTCATTGCTGAGGGAGAATTATGTGATGTTTTGTAACATCTCTTGTTGATTTTTATTTAACTTCCACTCCTATGCCTTGAAGGCAGTTTCTAAATACATTTCTAAATACAGTTTCTAAATACATTAGGTCCTGCTCTAGTACTGGGATAGAGCAGTGAACAAGACAAAGACCCTGCCCTCATGGAGTTTATAGTTTTAGTAGAGGAGGCAGATAATACACAAATAATGAAGTAAATATATCCTTTGCTAGATGGCAATAAGGGATGATTTGTAGAAAAATAAAGCAGAGTGGGGGGGGGAGTTATGTCTATTGCAGCACTTACTACAATGTATTATGATAATCCATCTGTGCCTTCCCACTCCACACTAGATTGAGTGGATCAGAAATTTGATTTTAGTAAATCCTGTAGCCTACTGGTGCAGTGTCTGGAACAGAATACATGTTTAATAAAAATAGAGGAGTCGTCTATATGAATCTCGGGGTGACCTTGCCTTGTCCAAATCCAGTCTCTGTCACTTATTAAAGTGTGACCTTGGGTAAGGTACTTAGTTCTTACTCCTTAGTTTCCTCAACTTAAGAACAAAGATGATCAAGTCAACCAAGATGGCACTGTAAGACACTCCAAGGTTCTATTCTCCTACAGAATCTTTGAACAACTAGCAAAAACTAGCAGAGCCATCTTCCTCAAAACACCAGAAAATTAAAAAAGGGTTGCAGTAACTGGGTATGTACTAAATCAAGAAAATGCAGCTTTAAAAATGTTTGAAGAAGATTGTGGCACTCTTGGTGGTCCCTCACCTACCCCCTCCCTGGCACAGCATGGAGCCACTCTGCACTGCCACTGTGGGTCACCGGCCCTGTTCTGGAGGGAGGACAATAACCCCTATGACGATGCTGGGATTCCTGTATGTTGGTGCCAGTCTATCAGGTGGCAGCCTGAAAGACAGAACCAGGAAACTTATCTCAGGCTTACCCTCCCAGAACTTGCCCTGCAGGCAAAAGCAGCTTGCAGGCAGCTAAAGCAGTGTAAGAAACAATTAAGTCAAAGTCATGGGTCAAAAGTTTACCTGCTTTAAGTCATACAGAAGAGTACCTGGGAGAGGGAGAAAATCTATTTATTTCATAGGGAGTAGAGAGGGCATTTAAATTCCTTTGAATGGAGGAATTCCTAAGGTCACAAGCAAGCACAAACTCAGGAAAAGATGCAGGCTCAGAAAAGAGAGAGAAGACCCTGCACTTCACATTTGCTCAGGCTGATCTTATTGATAGGAGGGCTAAACTCTGAAGACAAATACCAGCTAACACAGAGCCAATATGCAAAAATTTAGGGAAAGGTGTTTATTTGAGTTGCTTTGTGTATTTCTGTCAGATCCTGGCATTCAAGGAAATCTCTGTCATATCACTATCTAGAAACAAACTGAAGGAACAGACAGCTCAGGGACTAAATCCCAGAGTTAACATTTTAAAATATTAAAATATACAGTGTGCAAAAAAAATATTACAGACAAACAAAGAAACAGGAAATGATGGTCCATCCAAAGGAACCAGATAAAAATCCAGAAACCATCAACAGAAAGGACCAGACTTTGGATATATCAAAGACTTTTTAAAAAATGATCCTTAGTATACTGAAGGAGATAAAGGAAAACACAGAGAAAAAACTAAAGAATATCAGAAAAACAATGAATGAACAATATGAGAATTTCAATAAAAGATAGAAAAATTTTTAAGTAGCTGTTTTAGATTTCTTGTTGCTAAAGCAAATAACATGCAACGGAATTTATTGGCTCACAGTTTTGAGGCTAGGAGAAGTCCAAATCAAGCCATCATCAATGTGATACTTTCTTCCAAAGACTGGCATTCTGGGGATGGATGCAAGTGATCCTTCATCCTTGGCCCTCCTGTTACATGGCAATGCACATAGTGGCCTCGCCTGGCCTCTACCTTCTCTTTTGGGTTCACTTGAGTTTTCAGCTTCTTGCTTCCTATGGCTTTTTCCTGTTTATCTGGATTTCATTCTGCTTATAAAGGACTCCAGTAATAGGATTAAGACCCATACTGATTGAGTTGGGTCACACCTTAAATGAAGTAGTCTCAGCAAAAGGTCCTACTTACAATGGGTTTGCACCCACAGGGATGAATGAAGTTTGAGAACATGTTATTCTGGGGTACAGAGCTCCAAACCAGTGCAGTAATCAAACAGAAATACTGGAGTTGAAGACTACAATAGCTGAAATGAAAAATTCCCTAGAGGATTCAACAACACATTGGAGCTGGCAGAAGTAAGAATCAATGAGCTCAAACACAAGAAAATTGAAATGATTCAGACTGATGAGTCAAAAGAAAAAAGAATTTTAAAATGTCAACAGAGCTAAAGAGACATATGGGACACTATCAAGTCTACCAATATATGCATTATGGGAGTCCCTAAAGGAGAAGAAAGAGAGAAAGGGGTAAAAGGAATGTTCAAATAAATAATGGCAGAAAACTCCCCCAATGTGACAAAAGACATGAATATGGACTTTCAAGAATCCAATGAACCACAAAAAGAATAAATCCAAAGAGACCCATGCCCAGACACACAGCAGTCAAACTGTCAAATGCCAAGGACAAGGAGAGTGTTCTGAAAGTTGCAAGAGAAAAGAAATGTGTTATATACAAGGGTGTCCCAATTAGGTTAAGTGTCGATTTCTCATCAGAAACCAGGGAGGCATGAAGGCAAAATATTTAAAGTGCTGACAGGAAACATTTGCCAACCAAGAATTACATATCCTGTGAGACAGTCTTTCAAAAATGTGGGACAGATTAAGACATTCCTAGATAAACAAAAGATGGGAATTCATCACCACTATGCCTGTCATACAAACAACCCTAAAGGGAATCCTTCTGACTGAAAGGAGAGAACAATAGACATTGGATTGAAGTGGCATAGAGAAATGAAAACCTCTGGTAAAAGTAACCATATGGGTAATTATAAATGCTAGCACTATTGTATTGGGGTTTTTGGGGGTGGGATGGGGTACGTAACTCCAGTTTTTACTCCTTACAATCTCTAAAATGCAAATTCATTAAAGTAATGATAAATCTATGGTTTTGGATATACAATGTATAAAGATATAAATTGTAACAAGTACAACAAAAATGTAGAGGGACAGAGGGTATAGGAACAGTGTACGTGTATGCTATCGAAGTTAAATTGGTATCAAAGTTCCTCAAAATGATTAAACCCCTGCTAACATCATATTCAAGGGTGAAAGATTGAATGTTTTCCCTCTAAGATGAGGAATAAGAGAAGGATGCACACTGTCACCACTGTTATACATCATTGTACTAGAAGTTCTACCACAGCAACTAGGAAAAAGAAAGAAAGAAAGAAAGTAAAGGCATCCAAGTTGTAAAAGAAGAAGTAAAACTTTTCCTATTTGTGGATGACATGATCCTATATACAGAAAATCATGAAAAATCCACAGCAAAGTTATTTGGGCTAATAAATGAATTCAGCAAACTGGCAGGGTACAAGACCAACATGCAAAAAAATAAGTAGTGTTTCTATATACTAGTAATGTACAATCTGAAGAGGAAATCAAGAAAAAATTCCATTTACAATACCAAGTAAAAGAATCAAATATCTAGGATTAAATCTAATCAAGGATGTAAAGGACATGGTACACAGAACACTTCAAAACATTGCTAAAAGAAATCAGAGAATACCTAAATAAATGGAAGGACATTCCATGCTCATGGATTGGAAAACTAAATATTGTTAAGATGTCAAATCTACCTGTGGTGGTTTGGAGCTGTTATGTACCCCAGAAAAGGCCATTTTCTTTTAATCCATTCTTGTGGGGGCAGACCTACTGTGGGTGGGACCCTTTGATTAGGTTGTTTCAATTGACATGTGACCCAGCCCATTCAAGGTGGGTCTTAATCCTTTACTAGAGTCCTTTAAGAGAGGATAAAAGGCAGAAACACCGAGAGAGTTTAGAGAGAGAGAACACCCAGGAGATGCTAAGAGAGAACCCACAGATGCTCAGAGAGAAAGCAACTGGAATCAGAAGCTGAAGCAACCAAACCCAGAAGCAAAGAACCAGCAGATGCCGGCCTTGCTGTCTGACAGAGGAACCCCAGATGCCAGTAGCCTTTCTTCAGAGAAGGTATCCTCTTATTGATGCCTTAATTCAGACATTTTCACAGCCTTTTTGAATTGTAACTTCTAACTCAATTAATCCCACTGTTAAAAGTCAACCCATTTCTGGTATATTGCATTCTGGCATCTTTAGCAATCCAGATTGCTATCCCAAGTGATTTATAGATTCAGTGCAATTACAATCAAAATTGCAACAGCCTTCTTTGCAGAAATGGAAAAGCCAATCATCAAATTCATATGGAAGAGTAAGGGGCTCCAAAGAAGCAAAAACATCTTGAAAAAAGATGAAGTTGGAGGAGTCATATGTCCTGATTTTAAAAACTATTTCAAAGCCACAGTAATCACAACAGCATGGTACTGACAAAGGACAGACATATAGACCAACAGAACAGAATTGAGACTTCAGAAATAAACCCTCATATCTGCAGCCAATAGATTTTGGGGGGGAGGGTTATCATATCCACTCAATATAGTCTCTTTATCTAATGGTGCTGGGCCTACTGGATATCCACATGCAAAAGAATGAAGGTGGACCTTTACCTCATACCATATACAAATATTAACTCAAAATGGATCAAAGACCTGAATATGAGAACCAGAACTATAAAACTCCTAGAAGAAAATACGTGAAACTTCTTCAGGACCTTGTGTTAGGCAATGGTTTCTTAGCCTTTATGCCAGAAGCATGAGCAACAAAAGAAAAAATAAATAAACAGGACTTCATCAAAATTAATAACTTTTCGGCATCAATGGATTCATCATGGAAGTAAAAAGGCAACCTACAGAATGGGAAAAAATATTTGGAAACTACATGTCTGATAAGGGTTTAATACCCAGGATATATAAAGAAATCCTGCAACTCAACAACAAAAAGACAACCCCATTTAAAAACAGGCGAAAGACTTGAACAGACATTTCTCCAAAGAAGATATACAAATGGCTGAAAAGCACATGAATATCCCAGCAGGGCCTCCAAAACAAACACATAAACAAAGAAAAGCACCTGAATAGATGCTCAACATCATTAGCTACTAAGGAAACTAGAATATAGTTTACCAAGGGCTCAAGCAGAGGTAGGGAATGGAAAGTTAATGCTTAATCGGTACAGAATTTCTTTTTGGGATGATGGAAAAGTTTGTAATCGATAGTGGTGATGATAGCACAACATTATGAATGTAATTAACACCATTGATTATATAATTGAATGTGGTTAAAAGGGGAAATTTAGGGTTTTATATGTATATTACTAGAAAACCATAGGGCTGTACTACACAAACAGTGAAACATTAAATGTAAACTATGGATTATAGTTGTGCCAGTTTGAATGTATTATATCCCTCCAAATGCCATTATCTTTGATATAATCTTGTGTGGGCAGGCCTATCAGTGTTAATTAGACTGTAATTCTCTGAGTGTTTCCATGGAGCTATGCCCCACCCAACTGTGGGTGATGACTCTGATTGGGTAATTTCCATGGAGGTGTTGGCCTGCCCATTCAGGGTGGGTCTGAATTAAATCACTGGAGCACTATATAAGATCAGACAGAAGGAGCAAGCTGCTACAACCAAGAGGGATACTTTGAAG
Organism: Choloepus didactylus; assembly: GCF_015220235.1. NCBI lineage: Eukaryota > Metazoa > Chordata > Mammalia > Pilosa > Megalonychidae > Choloepus > Choloepus didactylus. The sequence continues at coordinate 26,281,261 of NC_051324.1, read as the reverse complement.
AAAGCACAGGAGCTACAGATGAGAGACATTTTGAAGATGGCCGTTGAAAGCAGACTCTTGTTCCAGAGAAGCTAAGAGAGGACAAAAACCCCAAGTGCAACTAAGAGTGACGTTTTTGAGGAACTGCAGCCTAGAGAGGGATGTCCTGGGAGGAAGCCATTTTGAAACCAGAACTTTGGAGCAGACACCAGCTGTGTGCCTTCCCAGCTAACAGGGGTTTTCCAGATGCCAATGGCCATCCTCCAGTGAAGGTACTCGATTGCTGATGCATTACCTTGGACACTTTATGGCCTTAAGACTGTAACGGTGTAACCAAATAAACCCCGTTTTATAAAAGCCAATCCATCTCTGGTGTTTTGCATTCTGGCAGTATTAGCTAACCAGAACAATAGTTAACAGTACAGTTATAATAATACTTTTTTGTCAGTTGTAACAAAGTTACCACACTAATGCAAAGTGTTAATAATAGGGAAAATTGTGGGGGGGGGGGGCGGGAGGGATAAGAAGGAACTCTTTTTCTTCATGATTTCTATAAATCTACAACTTCTCATTAAAAAAAAAGATGATGATGATAGTGCCTTCCCCAAAGGGTTGTTGGGAGATTTAAATGAGATAATATATATAAAGTACTTAAAATAGTTCCTCTGCAAAGGAAGCATTCAATAAGTAATTGTTATTATTGAATAACTAATCTAAATACATTCTGACAACAAGGACCTTAGAACAATTAAAAATAATTTCTTACTGCTTCAAAAAATCTGCTTGTGTTACGATGGGTCTTCAGATGAACAACTTTCTGAATTTATACCAGCATATCATGCAGCCCAAATATGGTCTGGGAAGGCTATCCAGAATACGTAGGCATGAGAAGCTGACACAGCCCTTGGATATCCTTTTGGTGAACCTTTGACCCTGCTTTGCATCCAGCATCTCACCAGAGTTAAGTCTTTCTGCCTAGTTTCTGGGTTTGGGAACATGACATTAAAAATATGGCTGTCCAGGTTTATTTGACAGTAACATGTTCTGACAGTATTTAGCCTACAGGCCATGTACATTTCCATTATCTCTCCTCACTGAAGGAATTGCCCGGAGCTTTGTCATGTGTCTAGAAATATTGCCTTCTTGATTATCAACAAAGCAAAAGAGAAGTCATTTCTTAAATATGTCTGGGATGCTGTAGTCTGCAAAGCACTGTCATGTCCATTATCACTCAGCCCTCATGCAAACGCTCAAGAGAGGCAAGGAAGGGTGATCATTGCCACTTAACAGCTATGGAAACAGAGGCTTATAAAATTAAGCCTCAGCTAAGTTGGCTGAGCTTTTTCTCACTTATGATTCTGTCTCTCTGCCCCACGCCAACCTTCGCCCACATCAACATGTTGATGGGGCCCTTTACCTTGGTATATCCATCTCTATATTGTCTATATATCCATTTTCTTTCAAACTTGCGATATATCCTCATGTTTAGAGCTACAAAATTGATAATTATACTTTTTTCTGGTCCCCAATCCATCAGAGCATCACAGGCCCTATGCACACAGTCCCTTACAGTTCTCTGTCATTTGGGCCAACACCTCCTGATTGTAGGATGGAAACTAGAATCCTAAAGTGACTCCAAGCAGGCCCATAGTTGCCCTGAGTAATAATGGTGATAGACTGTTAGCATGGCACATATCTAGGCATGCTGCTTTTTTGCAGGCCAGCAACTTTTTTTTCCATTGGTAGAGTGTGGTAGATTAACATAAGTTTTCTAACTTTATTTTATCAAGTAATGACATTCAGTAATAGTAACCATAAAATAACTACTACAGGGAATTTGTCACACCAAAAAGATACATGAGATATAATTTCAGAATAAGGGGCAGTGCATTTAGCTTTATGAAGAGCTCACAAGTCATTCTTTTATTTATTGTTCTACAGAAGTCTGGATGAAACTCTTCATCAGACACCTGCTCTGGTCTGTGGGCTGGCATTGGAATTTCTGCTTTGGGAGTAAAAGCATCACTTTTACACTGTTTGTCTTGGTATCCTTGACTCCTGCTCTGTTCAGAGGTTGAGAATTCCAGGCCTAAGAAGACAAGTGTATGGACTGATAATAAAGTTTCTTTGTACATCTGAGTTGGAGCCAAGACTGTGAATCATTCTTTCTGGATATACTATTAAAAGCAGTGAATGTGATATAATTAGACATCATTTGGAACTGCACATTTGTTTTTTATAGTGGTTGGGACAACATGCTAATCCCAGAAAACCTCAGCTGGGAATAAAGAATCTGCAGTCATCCCAGGGAAGCACCTGACTGGGTGTCACATATTATTGTGACCCTTGGAGAAGCTGTCATCCACTGATGAAATCTTGATCTTTCTATGTGACCAATATCCATTAAAGAAATCCTATTGTAATCATCTGGGCAGACATAATAAAACATCATTATAAGGTCAAAAGCATATTAGCAAGAGGAGACAAGGGATGGGAAGAAGGGATATTTTTTTGAGTATCTACCTTGTATCAAATACATGCAAGCAAACCCAATCCCATGCACAATAAAATATTATCCTTATTTTGCAAGTGAGGAAATTGAGATTCATGGAAGATAAGGAACTTGAGCAAGTTCACATAGCTGGAAAGTGGCAGAGTTCAAGTCTCTCTAACTCCCAAATCGTAGAGAAAACAGAACCAAGACCTAGAATTGAGTCCCCCAATTTTTTGGAATGGTGAAATGTAAATAATTTGAACTAAAAATGCTTATGAGTTAAAAAATAAAGAACTTCTTAATCTTGATAAAGTACATCTATGAAAAACCTACCAATAACACCACACTTAATGCTGAAAGACTAAATACAAGACTGTTTCCTGATGGGAACAAGGCAAGGACATCTGCTCACATCGCTTCTACACAACAATTCATTGGAGGTCCTAGCCAGTGCTGTAAGGAAAGAAAAATCAGTAAAAGGCTCTAAAGATCGAAAAGAAAGAAAGAAAACTATTTTTATTTGCTAATCAATAAGGTTCAAGAACCCTCAGAAATCTAGAAAAAGAGCTGTTAGAACTAATAAGTGAATTTAGAAAGCCTGCAGAATACAAAGTCAATGTAAAAAAATCAATTGTATCTATATACCAGCAATGATCCTTTAGAAAACAAAATTTTAAAAACAGTAGCATTTACAATAACATTAGAAATCTTGAAATACTTACAGATAAATTTAACATCATATGTTCAAGATCTACACACTGAAAAGTACAAAATATGCTGAGAAAAAGTAAAGGAGACCTAAACAGATGGAGAGAAATACTGTGTTCATGGGACAGAAGTCTCAATGTTGTTAATATCCGAAATCCCCTCAAATTGATCTACAGATTCAGTGAAATACAAATCAAAATCCCAGAAGGCTTTAAAAAAAAATTTTTTTTTAGTAATTAACAAGCTGATTGTAAAATCTGTATGGAAATGCAAATGTCCTAAAGACAAAAATGATTTTGAAAAAAAGAGAACAAAGTTGGAGGACTTGAATGATCTGATTTCAAGATATACTATAAAGCTATATTAATCAAGATTATGTTCTGTTGGCATAAAGGCAGACATACAGATCAATGCTACAGAATAGAGTGTCTAGAATAGACTAACACATATTTGGTCAAATGACTTTTCAACACAGGGGCCAAGGTAACTCAATGGAGAAAAGATAATTTTTTCAACAACTGATGCTGGTACAACTGGATAGATATCCAAATAGAAATGAAAACGAATCTTGACCCTTACCTCACATCTTACCCAAAAATAAACTCAAAAACGAATTATAGACCCAAACATAAAAGCTAAACTATAACACTTCTAGAAGAAAATATAAGAGAAAAATTCTCATGACCTTGGGGAAGGCAAAGATTTCTCAGATAGGACACAAAATCACTAGCTATAAAAGAAAAAAATTGGAATTTATCAAAATGAAAGGGCAAGCCAGAGCCTGGGAGAAAATATTTACAGTCTGACAAAAGACTTGTATACAGAATATATAAAGGACACCTACACTCAGTTTTAAAAATAGGCAAAGCAGCCATTGGTTTACCATCATTAGTCATCAGGGAAATACAAATTAAAACCTCAAAGCAATACCACTACACACCTACTAAAATGGCTAAAATTAATATGAAGACCACAGAACCAAAAGTTGGTGAGGATGTGGAAAAACTGGAACTCTCATAATTTGCAGGTGGGAATGTAAAATGATACAACCACTTTGGAAACTAGTTTGTCTCTTATTAAGTTAAACATACACTTATGTTACAGTCCAGCAATATGATTCCTAGGTCTTTACTCAAAAGAAATGAAGACATACGTACACACAAAAACCTGTACGTGTTTATAGTTGTTTTATTCATAATCATCAAAAACTGGAAACAACCCAACATCCGTCAAGTGCTGGATGGATAAACAAAATGTGATTTATCTATACGCTGGAATACTACCCAGCAATAAAAAGAAAAGATCTATTGATACATGTGGCAACATGGTTGCATCTCAAAAACATTATTTTGAATTAAAGAAATATTATATGAAAATATGTACTGTGTAATTCCATTTATGTGTAATTCTAGAATAGGCAAAACTGATCTATTGTGATAGAAAGCAGATAAGTGGTTTCTTGGGGTTGAGGGTAGAAGAGATTGACTGGAAATGGACAAGGATAGAAATGTTCTCTATCTTGGATTGGTTAGTGATCACATGGGTATATTTATTTGTCCAAACTCGTTGAACTTAAAGTATTTATTGGATGTAGATTACAGCTTGATAAAGTTGATTTAAAAATTTTAAAAAATTATGGATTAAAAATTTTATACATTCTTTGTTGTGTCCTTTTATTAGCTACTGTATAAAAAAGATTACACAAATGCAGTCTCAGGTTGTTGTGAATGTATGCTTTTTATTTGAAAATGTTGGCCTTGGCAGGTAAATAGAGGCAAAATATCTGACCAAGTAAATAACTCCATTGCTTCAAAATTTGGGTTTTATGAATAGAATACTACTTATAATGTGAATGTACCAGCTGCAACATATTTCGAAGGCAGAAGACAAGGGTAAGTTTATCGGGATAGCCTGCAGAGAGAAAAGTCAGGGCCATGGGAATCCCATACAAGGCAGTAGGAAAGTCATTAGACGATCTTATGTCTTTAATTTTGGAATATTTCCTGAGAGGGCAAAACTGAGGGATTAAAGTAGAGAGGATGTCCACCATTGGGCAGGCTAGAGTTCAGATGGGTCATTATGCCAGTTTGAATGTATTATGTCCCCTCAAACGCCATTATCTTTGATGCAATCTTGCATGGGCAGACATATTAGTGTTGATTAGATTGTAATTCTTTGATTGAGTGTTTCTATGGAGATGCGACCCACCCAACTGTAGGTGATAACTCTGATTAGATAATTTCCGTGGAGGTGTGGCCCTGCCCATTCAGTGTGGGCCTTGATTAGTTTACTAGACCATTACATAAGCTCAGACAGAAGGATTGAGCTTGCTACAGCCAAGAGGGATAGTGAAGAACGCTCAGTAGCTGAGACAGACATTTTGAAGACGGCCATTGGAAGCTGATGCAGACATTTTGGAGAATGCCATTTTGAAACTCAACCTGGGAGCAAGCAGGCACCAGCCATGTGCCTTCTGAGCTAACAGAGGTTTCCAGACTCCATTGGCCATCCTCCAGTGAAGGTCCCAGATTGTTGACGCCTTATCTTGGACACTTTACGGCCTTAAGACAGTAACTTTGTAACCAAATAAAACCCCTTTAAAAAAGCCGGTCCATTTCTGGTGTTTTGTGAAAAAGCAGCATTAGCAAACTGGAACATAGTAAGGCACTTCCCAGTCTGGGAGAATAACATTAGAGAAACAACACGTAATGGATGAACCCAGCAATTCCACTTGCAGGCATCTGTCCTAAAGAAGTATTTGCACATGTGCTTAAGAAGGCATGGATGGGTTTGTTGAAGTCTTGTTTGTAAAACCTAAAATATGTAAGCAACTTTAATAGAAAATGATTTAATAATGTAAGGCACATCCAGTCAGTGCCCTGACCATATAACCTGGGGCTTACCGTGTCTATGTATCTGGCAGACTTCCAACTGCTAGCAGCTGCACCTCATTGAGGAAAGGCTTTCTTTGGCTACTGGCACCTTCTCTGCCCAGGTGCGTGACAAGCTCCTTCCAGAAAATTAATGCTTCTCCAAGCAACCTTCAACCAATGGCAGATAAGAGTCGGATAAATATTCCAGCTCCCTTCCCCGTTAGATAGAAGGGTAGTACATTGGCTCCCAGAGCTCTCCTGTGGAATTGAGCTCTGGTTACCTGCAGTGATGACTTGCTTGATAAAACACCCTTTATTGGCTTCCTTCCCTTTTGTCTCAATTTCTTAATTCCCCAACCGGTATTTTCTGGGATCAGCTCCCACATAAAGTACTTACACTTCAGTCCTTGTCTGAAGGTCTCCTTTTGAATTCAGCATTTCGAAAGAACAAAGCAGATCAAGAAATAGATTGTTATGAAAAGATCACCAAACTACATTAAGTGAAAAAAACGATTATAAAAATGTGTGTGTAGTATAATACAATGTATTTAAAAACACAAAAACCCAAACCAAATATTTCTAAATGTACATGCATGTGTGTGTTCAAATTCACATAAAATGGTCTAGTTGGGATGCACATTGAACTGAAAACAGTGATTACCTTTGGGGAGAGTAGAACTGGATGAAAGGGCCGAGGGAGATTTTTGTTTAAATAGCAAACTTTGAATTTTTGAAACAAGAAATCTATTTGTGGATTAGTTGTGTTTTAAAAAAATACATTTAAATTACTTTATAATGTGATGGAAGAGCTCTGTTTAGTTCAGTTTCAGAACCAACACTGGGCACTGGGGATGCAGAGAAAACCAGGAACACAGTCCGTGCCCTTGGGGAGCTCCCAGAGCACAAAGGAGACAGACAAGTAAACATCTGCAATGTTGTGGGAAAAGTACCAAGACAGAAGTAAGCAGAAGGGTTGTGGGCACCCAGAGGTGGGGCTCAGCCAACCATCTGTAGAAGTAAAAGTACTCCCATTTCCACCTCCCCCAAGTAGATTCAAGTACACTTCAGCCAAAATGACTAGGGTTCAATTAGCGGCACATCTTTCAGCATCTTTCAGCCTCTGGGTGGGATAATCACCCCCACTCCAAGTCCCAGGACCAAACCTTAGCCCTGACCTGCTTCCTTGGCCATGTGGGTCAGGCAATGTCCAACATTCTCCCCTCTTCCTAGATGAATCAGTGATGCACATTTTGTCATAAAGTTTAAAAAGAAGTTTAAAAATACATGAGGCCAAAGTCCTCCAATGCATGTAAAGGGAGCTCTTGTGGGGCTCAGAGTCTGTGTTGTTCAGCTGGGCAGAGGCCCAGCTGCTGGGGAAGAAGGACTGGGTAACATATGAACTGATTTGTTTGACCTTGCCCAGTCCAAAGCTTATTGCCATGTCCCATCTGTATCTTAGTTGCTATTAGTTGCTTAGTTGCTATTGATTTCTGACATTGGATTGTCCCCCTAGACTGTCCTATCTGCCTCCTCTTGTTATTGCCTCCCTGCCACTGATTCTGGGCATGACCTCCAGGGTTTACAGCTCTGCTCATTTTCTCTTGGTATTAGACCTCTGGCTTTACTTTGGTATGGCTTTATATCCTGTCACAGGCTGAAAGAGGCAATGAAGTCCAGGAAAAATGGGTGAGAGAGAAGGGAACAACATTGTGCAATTTACACCTCATTCTCCACCTCCACTCCTCAACTCCCCATACAGAAGAGCACTGGAATGGAGTCCATTTCCAGAACAACGTTAATAGGTAAGTAATACATAGGCGAGACGAAGGAAACAACTTACATACAGTGTTTTATATATTAATTCATGATCTTATTTAATTCTTTCAATATTCCTTCTAAATAATTATTACTTTCTATTCAAAATAGGTGTTATTACTTCCATTTCACAGATAAGAAAACAGAAACTCAAAAATGTCAAGTGCCCAAGGCCACACAGCTAGAAAATTGATTTCATTACAAAGCCCACACTGTTTTTCACAGCACCACATGTTTCTAATAAATGTTGGAGACATTGGATGTCTAAGTTCTTTGGGAGAAGGAATGCTTTAGAGGGGCTGAGGTATCAGAGGAAGGCTTTAGAAAAGATCTGAGGTTCCAGAAGCTTGAAAAGTGAGTAGAACATAGACAAGAGATAGAAGGACAAGTCAGGCCTGCAGAGATGGGTCTGACAGAAAGGGTGTGTGTGTTGAAAGGCCAGTGGTGCTGCTACCTGCACGCCACTGAGGGTTTTAGGTAAAAAATGTTGAAAAGGCATCATGGGCCCAGTGAGGGAGGCCCTTGGCTGCCTTGAAAGTGGAAGAACTTTCGGTTATTCTTCCCCGTGCGCCAGAGCATCACTTCTTTGGCCATTTGTGGTGTGTGGTGCAGCTGTATGGTGTAGTGGGACGAATGTGCACAGTGGAACCAGCCTCTCCCGGTTCTGTCACTCACTAGCTATGTGAGGTTCCTTAAGGTATTTTGCCTTCCTGAGTCTATTTCTTCATTTGCAAAATGGGATGTAGTGATGGTTTATCAGGTGAGATGACATATAAGGCATCCAGTATTGTTGAATGTGAGTTGCTCCCTTTGTATTCCTTTAATCAACCCAGTCTTGGCCCAAGTTCCACAAAGTCTCTGCAGACAACTCATGGGGTGAGCCATTTCTTGGAAGAAAGGGAAGATTACCTCCCACTTTCTGCACATTATATTCCTACTTATACATTCTGATGTCCTGCTTGCTTTTTTAGGCTCTAAGTGCTATCTTGCTGACTCACTTCCGACTTCTCCTTCATCATGTTCAGCTCCTGAAAATGGAACAGAATGGAAAGGGCCGGATATTGCACCGTCTGGTGATGTGCTTAAGGGGAATTGGGTGGCAGTCATTCCAGCCGCACGTGGATGGAATGCTGGGGACATGAACTGAGCACTGCCCAAAGCATATTTTTCATCTGACACTTAGGACACTTTGCCTTGGATTTTAATACTTATAATAACCATTCCACTTACTGCTGCTGATGAGGTGCCAGGCAGGCCCTGTATTATGTGCTTTCCATGTATTGTCTCTTTGAATCATCACAACAACCAAAGAAGGCAGGGATTCTCTCCATTTTATAGACGAGGAAATTCAGACTAAAATAATTTAGGGAACTTGTCCAAGGTCACACAGTTGGTGAGAAGAAGAGCAGGGATTCAAACACATGATCTAGATCTGTGCCATCTAATATGGTAGCTCCTGGTCACGTGAGGCTAATGAGCCTTTGAAATGTGGCTAGTGGGACTGAGAAAACAGAAATTTTAATTGAATTGAAGTGAAAGGGGCAAAATATACACCAAATTTCAAAGACCTAGTACCCAAAAAGAGAGGAAAAAAGATTAAAATATCTTATCTTTTTTTTTTTTTACAAGTTTACATGTTGAAATGACAATATTTAAATATATTGGGTTAAATGAAATATATTATCAAAAATAATTCTGTTTCTTTTTATGGTTTTTTATTTGACTACTAGAACATTTAAAATGTCATATGTTGCTCTCATTAAATTTCTACTGGACAATGCTGATCTAGGCCATGAACATTAAATGGTCACTAGACCAGTGATTTCCAATATTTTTAATAAAAATTTTTTGAGCACAACTCCACAATATATGTATTTTTATTTATTTATAAATTATATACATTTACTCTACTCTGTATGTTAGGTACATTATAAAATACTAACAAAACAGACATTTTTAAAAGATGAAATAAAAAATAAATAGAAATAGAAATACCAATTCTTCCTGGAGCCTAATGGATCACTGTAGACTACCGGCAGTGTGCACACACCATTTTGGAAACTCTTGCACTAGACTTAGAGCTCCTGGAGAATGAAGACTTTGTTATCACATGTATCTCCCGTCCCCAATCACTGAACCTAGCATCATGCCAAGATATAATTGGTGCTCAAAAAAAATGTTTGTGAACTGAATAAATAATTCTTAATGCGCAACTGTTTTCTGGTGAATTAGATTAATTTATTTCACGTGTTGAGCACGTTCTATGTGCCAGGTACTATACTAGGTACTAAAAAGAAAACAAAGTTTAAGAAGACTCAGTGCTTCTTAAACTTTGTAAGAATCACCTGGGCCCCAAGTAAGAATCACCTGGGCCCCAACTCTAGCGATTCTGATTGAGCAAATCTGGGGTGGAACCCGAGAATTTGCGTTTTTAACAAGCTTCTGGGAAGCTAAACTTTGGAGGACACTTGTGCCGGTTTGAAGGTATTATGACCCCCAGAAAAAGCCATGTACTTTGATGCAATCTTGTGGGGCAGACGTTTTAGTGCTGATTAGATTGGAATCCTTTGAGTATTTCCATGGAGCGGTGACCCACCCATCTGCAGGTGATAACTCTGATGAGATAATTTCCATGGAGGTGTGGCCCCACCTATTCAGGGTGGGTCTTGATTACTGGAGCAGTATATAAGCTCAGACAGAAGGAGCGAGCTTGCCACAGCCAAGAGAGACGCTTTGAAGAATGCATGGGAGCTGCAGATGAGAGACAGTTTGAGGATGGCCATTGAAAGCAGACTTTTGCTCCAGAGAAGCTAAGAGAGGAAAAACACTCCAAGAGCAACTGAGAGTGACATTTTTGAGGAACTGCAGCCTAGAGAGGAATGTCCTGGGAGAAAGCCATTTTGAAACCAGAACTTTGGAGCAGATGCCAGCCACGTGACATCCCAGCTAACAGAAGTTTTCCAGACACCACTGGCCATCCTCCAGCGAAGGTACCCCACTTTCTGGCCTTAAGACTGTAACTGTGTAACCAAAGAAACCCCCTTTTATAAAAGCCAATCCATCTCTGGTGTTTTGCATTCCGGCAGCATTAGCAAACTAGAACAACACTGATCCCAAAAGGGCTGGAGGAATTGGAAAGGCACCCCAATCATTACATGAGGATGGGGAGAGAAAGGCAATTAATATACATTGAACTTTTACTATTTGCCAAGCATTTAAAAATGTATCATCTTATTTAATCCTCACCTCAATTTGAAGAGGCACATATTACTACCTTCATTTTCATTTGAGGAAACAGATTCAGAAAGATTACTTAAATTGTCTGGTAAATGGCACAGCTGGGATTTATACCCCTTCTTCACTCAATAACTCATACATATCTTTAGTAAGCTTTATCATTCTTCTCAAGCATTGTTCTAGGAACTGGGGATTCAACATTAAGTGGGACAGACAAGCTCTCTGTCCTTAGTAACCTCAATAAGTAATTTGAATATAGAGTTCTCAGTGCTATGAGGCAGGCAGTACCATGGATATATATGACAGAGACACATACTCTAGAACAGGGTTGGGAAAGCTTCCAAGAAAAAAGCAAAAGAGACCTGAAGAATGAGTGAAAGTTGGGGGAGTAGAGGGTGGGCCAGAAGTGTCTGGGCTGAAGATATGCATGAAGGTTCTACAAGAAGTTCAGAATGTAAAGTGTAGAGGGGGGAAGTGAGAGAGAAGGATATAGTGGTAGACAGGAACCAGATCGGCTGGACCAGTTAGACTTATTGACTTACTTCAAAGTAGCAGGAAGTCTTTGAAGGGTTTTATTCAGAAGAGTGGCATGATTAGACTTGCATTGTTAAAAGATTTCTATACCCCCAGTGAAGAACGGATTAGAGGAGAGATAGTCTGTAGGCAGGAAGATGAGTTAAAGATGCTAGAGTTGTAAACTTAGGTAATGATAGGGGGACTGAAGAGAAGTGGGGACGTAGAAGTGTTTAAGACTTGATAAATTGGAAGGAAAGGAGCAGAAAGGCGAAGAATCAAAGATGACTTGCAGGTTTCTGAGTGCACAGTTTTAGTAAGGCTAACATCTGTAAACTTATTATTTCACATTTAAAAAGAAGAGTTGATTCAGGTAAGTAAGGTTATGCAAAAGAAAGATATTTTAATAAGAGTTCAATGAATGGAATTTACTTGACTTAGAAAATATGAGGGAGAAATTACTATCTTTTTAGTTAAGTTTCATTTTTCTGTTCTGGTTAAATTTGTATAAGTAGCCTTATTGTCTATGGAGAGTAGAGTTCTGAATGCTGGAGATAACGCCACTTTTTTGCCAAGATCAGGATTAGCCATGGAGGACTAGCCATAGGCTATTAACTATCAATCTACTGAGTTTCTTCTGTAACTGTCTTGTTGAGTTAACTTGAACAATTTGAACCTTGAGTTTCTGAAGCTCAACATCCTTTTCTTCTTTCCCTATTTCTCCACCCCTTGCATTTTAAAAAGAGAGTAGTAGATGGCTCCAGTCAATGGACCAGCAGTAATTTGAACTCTGCCTTCTTCGTCTCGGTCCCGCCCCTTTATCTTTAGGCCACACCCCTTCACTTGGCCCCGCCCCTTGAGGAGGTCGTCGCGGAGATGACAGCGAATTCTCTACAATCCTGCCCTATAGAAAATCAGAAGGGCGGGACTGAAATCAACATTTTTTTTTCCATTTGTCAAATCAAGTGTCTATCTGCCCCCAGCCCCAACCCACTTTATCTTCAACCCAAGGATTGGTTGCTCTATTCTTTGTCCCCTGCTCATGATTGGTCCTTTCATTCCGCCCCTCTTTTCTAGCTTTTGCAGGCGGGATTAGCACGCAGTTTCCTGCTTCTGCCAAAAAAAATAAAAGAAGAAAAAGAAAAAAGGAGAGAGGCGAAAGAAAATGTCACAGAGATCTTTGGTTTTCAATTTGCTTTCAGCCTTGTCGGTCAGATCAAACTCTGCCTTTTGATTGGCCTTCCTACCTGCCCATCCCGGTAAAGGGGCGGGATTTCCCCAGGAGACCCACACCTTGCTGCCACTGGCCAAACGGTGAGCCTGTCTGAAGCTCCTGGCCCAGGATTGGCGGCGGACGCGGACAGGTGGGCGTGGATTGGCTAAGGCAGCCGGTCAGTGTGGGGCGTGGGCGGGGCCTCGGCGGCTGGTTGCGCGTGTCCGCTGCTGTCTCGGCTCTATCCGGCTTTGCTAGGGGAGGTGAGTCCGGCCGCGGCGGCACGGGCGGCTGAGGAGGAGGCGGCGGCTGAGGAGAAAGCGGCGGCGGCGGCTGCGGAGAAAGCGGCCGCGGGCACGGAAGCCGGGTGGGGGGGGAGACGGGGAGACGGAGCAGTCTTGAGCCCTGCGGGGGCCGTCGCGCGGGGGGACCCACCCGCTCTCCCCCCCAACCCTCCTCAGCAGTAGCAGCCGACGGCGGCGGGGGCAGGAGTCAGCCGGCTTCCGACTGTACCCCGCCCGCCTCCCGGGGTTCCTTTTCTTTGGCCCCGGGACCCTAAGCTCATCCCGGGGCGGTTCCCTCTGTCTGGGCGTCCGAGTGCTGCCCATCTCGACTCTTTCATCCTCCCTGCACCTCCTGACCCTCACTTTGCCCGGATTCTCTTTCTCCTGTCTGTGTCCTGCCCTGTCGCTCCTCGCTTCACTCTGTTCCTCCTGCCTCCTTCCCTGGCTCATTCTGCCCAGGAAAGTTTAGAACCCTCCCCCGACCCCGCATCAAGTCAACCTGACTAGGAGTATGGGGAGATGTAGGAAGGCCTGAGAGTTCGAGGTTGGGGGGGGGAGCAGGTTTCCCTGAAAATTTCCCCCCATCTTTTTAATTTGGGGTGGTTGGAATTTTTTTAAATTGTGTTTTTGAGGAGGTGGTAGGTGTTCAGAAAAGGATGTGGGAATGGAAGGGGTAGATGAGTCAATCCTCTTACAGGATTCCAGGGGTGGTGTGTTACCTGATCCTTTTCGTGTGTGGAATTCAGGGGGTCGGGAGGTTTGGCCTTTATTCCCACATTCAAAATTGGAACCCCCCCCAAAATTAAGAATGGAGTTTTAGTACCCACCTGTGGCAGGAATCCTGGGGGGAAGGGGTCCTTTTTTCCTTTTTCTTTTTCTTTTTTCTTTTCTTTTATTTTTTTGGCAACTCACACCCTTCCACACACACCCAAAAATTAAACACCAAGATCCTCTAAGTTGTTTGGATTGACTGATGAAGACATAAAGCCAGTTACACTCTATGTTTTTTGAGGTGGAGTGAGTGGTTTTCTTCATTTTTAAATGGCCAAATGACAGCTTGACCCAGTTTGCTTTCCAATCAAAGAGCATTTTTTTGAATGTCTCTTTGTGGCACAAGAGCCAACGCAAAAATGATGGCGGCTTATAATGGCGGTACATCTGCAGCAGCAGCAGGTCACCACCACCATCATCACCACCTTCCACACCTCCCTCCTCCTCACCTTCACCACCACCACCACCCTCAGCACCATCTCCATCCGGGGTCGGCTGCTGCTGTACACCCTGTACAGCAGCATACCTCTTCGGCAGCTGCGGCAGCCGCAGCAGCGGCCGCAGCTGCAGCCATGTTAAACCCTGGGCAACAACAGCCATATTTCCCATCACCGGCACCGGGTCAGGCTCCTGGACCAGCTGCAGCAGCCCCAGCTCAGGTACAGGCTGCCGCAGCTGCTACAGTTAAGGCGCACCATCATCAGCACTCGCATCACCCACAGCAGCAGCTGGATATTGAGCCGGATAGACCTATTGGATATGGAGCCTTTGGTGTTGTCTGGTGAGTATCAAAAGAAACAGACCTTCTCATCGTTTCTTCTCATGGTTGTGATTGGGCAAATCAGCCCTCGTGGTTCTCTCCATGTTGACCAAAGTGGAGCAAGCTTCTCAACTCAACTGTAGGAAGCCACCCTCACTTATGTGGAAAAGAGGCCTCATGTGTTGACTATCCAGGCTTTTGAATCATGGCAGATTTTGGTCAAGAACCCACTGATGAGTAACACACATAAGTTTGCTGTCTACCAGACTTTTCTCTTTAGAACAAAAGCAAGTCACCAAGTATAGGATCAATAGAGAAATGTGTGAAATACTTATTCCTCTAAAGACCTTTGTCATCCTTTCTCATATATTTGTTTTAGTTTGGAGCCATTGCTCAATTGCAGCAAATATCACAACTGACCTAAACTCTTTTCCTTATAATAGTCTTGTCATTTGGATATTCTTTGTATAATTACTTTCATTATCCTTTCAGCCTTTTCACTCTTATTTTGTGATCTTGATACCCCAGAAGGAGAAGGCCGAGTTCCTAGTTGAACCAGTTAGGATCCTTGCTTGAGTGGTTTATTTTAAACCATACAGCTACAGTTGGGAAGCATGTAGCTTTAGCCTTTTGATAAGAATGCATTAAATATAGCACTATACATGAGTACCACAAATGAGGTCAGTAGACTGTAGCTGTGCAGTGGCCCATATTCGCTGTAATGTTTTAATGTCATTTAGTGTCTTTTAAATTGCTGTTATCCTTTGGTCTGTTGGGGTTGCCTAGTAGGAAGTATACTTTTTAAACAAATGAATCTGTTCTACTTTCACTAGTATTATGATAGTTTTAAAAGTCTAAGAGCTTCTTAAATGCAACATTTTGGTCATTTTTAGGAAGGAAGATAAGTTTATAATAAAATGTATTTATCAATGTAGGGTGCTATTCCGGGTTTTTTTCAAGGATTAAGTAGTCTGGTGTGGATAGATGAAGTGATGTTTTTAGAGCATTCAAAAATAGATTCTTGTTAAGGTCTAGTTAAGCTCCCATCAGCACAGGAAAATGAACTCTTTGGAACTAGCCCTGTAAATGTCTCCTTTCATCATTATTTTTGAGACTGTAATTGATTTGAGTATCATTTTCACATTATATGTAGCCATCCTTATTTATAGTTCAGATTTTATAATTTAGGCTACTAATTGATATGATCCGTCTTTTGAAACTAGTGGAGTCCAGTATTTTACCCTCAAGATCTCCAAGGAGGTATGCTGCAGCAGTGCTTCCTTCTCCAAGGTATGCGGATTCCTAGTGGGAAATGGAGTGTAGCCCGTGTCAGTGCCTCTTCAGTGGCTGTGCTCAGGGACTTGCCTGTTTCTGCCTTCCTCTCTCTCTTCCCTTCCATATCCTGTCCCCAGGGATTTCACTGTGAACTTCCATTCCTTGCCTAACCCTCAAGGATTTCAAAGCTTTGGTGAGAGAACAAAAAAACAAACAAACAAACAAACAAAAAAGACAAGAAAAAGATTGTTCCTTTTAGCTTTGTCATTGATTTACTGACTGTGAGAATTTGCTTGGATTTTCTTAGATCTGGATGTTCTCTTTCATTTTAGCAGTTTGCATACAATTCTAAGAACTAGGGTTACTGAAAGGGAAATGGGTTCCAAAGTTAGTGACCAACGATGGCTTTCACCTACACTTCCATCAAAAAGTGATATGACTTGTAGAAGTTTAGGTTGGTGGTAAGGGAAAATATTTTTCAAGATGAGTGTTGGGGGAAAACTGGAGTGCTGAAACATCTCACACAGCAAACCTTCTGGTAGTGGGTACTATGAATCACTAATATATGAAAATCCGAGTGTGTTTTCTTTGAACCCGTTTTAGAGCTCTTTGGCTGACCTGTTTGAACCCTTCTAACACGTTTGGAGTTTATACAGGTACTTGAAGTACCTCCTTCTATGTACCATCTATTGCACTTCAACTGTTTCATGTTTATATTGTCTCATTCACATTTGTAAGCCCCTTGAGGGTAAGAACTGTGTCTTCTGTAGTACTTTTACTCCCCACACCTGGCATGATCCTGTGGTATCTTTGTTGCTTGGTTAACTGATCTCTTAGTCAGGTCCTTCCTTTAAGTTTTTCTAGTTAGCTGCTCTGAGTGTTTTTCATCAGCTATTACAGGTGAAGTACAATTTGGCATGAAAAAAGGGAAGAGTTTCAGGTGTGTGCTTTAGTATGCAAATACTTTTCTATTTTTATATTTACATACTGGTGACTTGCTGTGTGAATTGCTTATTATCTTTGGAATTTAACTGTATGACCTGATAAGATTCTTGAAACTAGAGATTTGAACACCAAATCAGAGTGAATTACATTTGTATTCTGAAACCCAAGCTAAATATATTAGGTTTTTTTTTACTTTTTTTTAACTAACTGAAACAGAATTTTTCTTTATTTAGAAAGTACTTAATGAGTCTGAAATAACTGTTTTCTAAATGGACAAAATACTCTCCCAGTGATACACCATTTGATTCAGAGCACCAAATAACTACTTGGATATTCTAAGAGTCACTTAGATTCAAACCTGTATTCAGTTACTGCATTTGTAGGGCCATTTTTTGCATATATTCTTCTGACATAGCACATCTGCCCTTTTCCTGGACATGCATCCAGTGGTAACTAGTTGATGACTAGAAAGAGCTGCATGTAATTTTGAGGGATATTGTTCCTTCATGTGGACAAGGAGAGATATTTGTAGAAGTGATGTGGCACTTTGTGGCTCAGATTTGTCACTGAATAATTTAGTCTACCAGGATTTATCTTTCTGCTGAACTCAACTAGTAGAATAACTTACTGGTATTGGACAGTGGTGTAAAAGTAGTGAATTGCTCATTAGCTTGCTGTTAAAGGTGTTGCTTTGACAGTTCAACTAAGGTTTCATGAACACCTGTCTGCTGTGTTTTATCTCAAAGGGTTCCAGTTTACCTGATAATATAAATATGATAGTGGGGTAGCAGTGCAAACACACACACATACACACACAACAACAACCTGCAAACAGAAACCTCAGTTGTTTGCTGAGCATGATACAAATTTGCCTTTTTGTCTATAGTTCATGTTTGCTAGAGGAAAGTTAAGTAGGCTGTGCTTAAAGATGTAACAACTTTGGGACAAAGATCATTACAATGTAAGGCTTCAGGGACTCAGAGTTATAGGAAGCTGAGCACATGAGAGGTTTGAGGAGTGCTGCCAAAGTAGTTTTGACATTGGTAGCTTAAAAAAATCATAGATTGAATTAATGGCACCTGTTGCCACCTTAATGCACGTGAGTCTAGGGAAAGTTCTGCTTTATAAAATTGGTGTTTTGGTTTTTGGTTTATCTGATTAAATGATCAAAGATCCTGGGATTCATTTGGTCTGTTGCCTTTGTACTCCAAGTAAAGTTGGAAAGTTTTGAATTTTATTATTCTAATACCTTAAGCAAGTTACTTTTATCTAAATCTTTCAAAACATAAGCATCACTGTGGTGATACTTGGTTACTTATAAGCTGTGTGATCTTGATAAATTATTTAACCTCTCTCTTCCTTAGTTCCTTATCTATAAATTGGTGATAATAATAGTACCTGTCTCATAGGGTTGGTGTGAGGATTTAATGAGGTAATCCTTGTAAATCAATTAGTTTACTGTCTAGCACATATGAAGCCCTCAATAAATATTAGTTGTTTTTATTATAGTTATTGTTGGTAGAAAAATCAAACTGTTAATTTACACAGAAGTGTCTTCATATATTGTCAGATTTACAAGGCGAAATCAAGGTACAGACTCTTTTTGGATGCATGACTTTAAATACTATAGCATGACATCTCAGTTGTGCTATATACCAGGGAGATGAGGAAGCTTGAATTTAAAAGGGCAAAGGGGAAAATATTCTGTCCTGTTCTCAATTAAAGAACAAATAAATTATCTATAATATGCATGTTTGTATGGACTTGGCAGGTGTTCTAGTTAATCATCTGCATTGCTCTAAGAAAATATTATAGATTTGTATACTAGGAAAGAAATTAATTTTTTCTTTTCTGAGTATAGCAAATGAGGGGGAAATCCTTATCTTCAAAGTTCAGCTTTAATAGAAATTCGCTTTTCTTGTGTTTGGATGTAAAAGTGTGAATTGCTAAAGAAGATCCCAGTGAGGTACAGGAAACTTGTGTAATTTAATGAAAAAAGTATGAAGTCTAAACCCTTGTGCATGGCAGAGATTGTATAGCTTGTTCACCTTGTGAAAATTAGAGGCATAGTGTTTTTCTGATGTTTTCTCTGGTCCTCTTACTTCCCAATTAGCAAATTGTAATTTAGAAAAATGGGTAATGTTTGGGGAGAAATCCTGGAATTTGTTGCATCAGAAAGAGTAGTATACTAAAGCCTATTTTATTGTTAACTGTGTTTTACAGGTTAAGAATCTGTAGTATTGAGAAGTTTCTCTATCGGCCAAGATTAACAGCCACAGCTGGATTCTTTGGGGGGTCTGCTTTGTGAAAAGCGCTTTGAAGAAGGAGAGCCTGCACCATAAAAAGGAAACGGTTGCTCTTCTAGACATAACAAAGCATCCGTATGAAACTAGAAATGTGGAAATCTATATTGTTAATTTTAACTATAAATGAACTTACTTGTAGTAACTGCAGGTTCGAGGTCATAAAGCAGAGAAAGCAAAGAGAGTTAATCAGAGAATAAAAGCAACACAGTCCAAGATACTGCAGTGGTTTCTTGAAGACTGAAATCCCATAGCATGTAACATTGGAAGTAATTTTGTACTTAGACTCCTGACAAGATTATTCAATTTGTGTTTAAAAAAACAAAACAAAACAAAATGATACAACAAAAGAAGTTTGTTTCATTTAGGGAACGATATCACATGGTATATTATTAAATATCAGCTTAGAAAAAAGAAGAAAAATATTTTGATTCAAAAAAGATATTTCAGAAAGAATTGCCTTTTCAACAAGTCAAAATAGGTTCTTGATTTTACCCTCAAGACATAGGCAGCTGTAGAAATGTTCCTTAATTTAAAAGGCTGTCTTCTGATAGAGTACTGGAATGTTTCATTATCTTCACAACTTGGAACATCAGAGTTTGCACTGACTTCTATATTGTAGATTTGAATGGCTGTTGTTTGGTTTTTATTTGATTTGTTGCATCCTAGCAGTTCAAGAATCAGCTGTTTATATTCCGTATGTTTCCTTAATATGCTGATTTGATTTTTTTTGATGGAAATTGTCAAGACTGAAGAAGCTTTTCCATTTCTCGTCCAGCAAAGAGAAGCCACTGGGTAGAAGCCCTTTGATTATAACATTATATTTGGGTTTCACTTATGATTCCTTGTGCATCCGTTTTACTCCAGTGACTTGTTTGTTGATTGGGGCATCTAATGCAGATCAACAATGATTCAGAGCAAAATAGCCTGTCACTTTTATCCTATTGTTGCTTGGGGGTAAAATGGAGAGTGCCTGAGGCAACAGTTGTAATATTGTCAAAGAGCATGTGACAAGTTATGGTAGACCTAATCCCGTAATTCTAAAGTACCTAGCCAAGAGATGTTAGGAAAAATCTGGCACTCTGGCATTATGAAAAAATGACTTCTAAAGGAACTAGGTTGAGATTGATCTTTAACAGTTGTAATGGTGTGAGTAGAGGGAGTATGTACGGGGATGACTGCCATCAATGATAACTGATGCTCTTTACCTAAATGCAGTTACATATCTGAGTTTGAATTAGTTTGGCTAATTGAGCATCATTTCTACTATCAGATGGAAAGCTAATGACACTTTTGGACCTCACTAGTCAATATATTTTTATCGACAACCTGCTACAGACCAAACTGTCATAGGTAAGGTATTTAGTTCTATAAGTAATTTTGCGAATCACTATCAAGCTTCTGTTATATGTACTGTGCTTAATACAGGGTTATAGAGATGTTTAAGTCATGATTTTGCCCTGAATGAGTTTACAATCAGTTGAACAGTATGTAAAATGATATATCTCTACTCTCAGGGAATTCACAGCCTTGATGGAGAACTTAAATGGAATTTGAAACCATTAAATAAAAAAACATAAAAATATATTATTTTCATTTGTTCTTACAATTCCTATTTATTGTATATTCACTATTTGCTAGGTACTGTGCTGGATGATAGGGATTTAAAGGAGATTATGATCCAGTGGGGGAGACAGATTTAGTTATAATTCACTGCAACAATAGAGAAGAGATTGCCTGGATATGTTAAGAACTTAGAGGAGGGATTTCTGTGGAAGGTTGTGGAGGCTCCCTAGAAGAGGTGATACTTCACCTGAGTTTTACAGATCAATGAGAGTCAGCCAATTGGGAAGGGCTTGCTAGGTGAAGAGGACAATATGCAGGAGACCACAAGGACTGAAGTTGCTCAAATATAAAGTGCAAGGCAGGGGGTGATAGGAGATAAGGGTGAAGAGGTAAGCTAGAGCTAGATCATGAAGAAGTTGGGATGTCATGCTAAAGATTCTGTTAGCTGAGCATTCTTGACCGAGGTAACATTGGTCCTTGGGGGGAGGGGAACAAAAACATCTTACTCTTTTTATGTATGAAGCATACACACACACACACACACACACACACAGTACCTAAACAGATATACAGCATATCTATGGCATTAAAATTGAATGGAAACAGGGAATAATTAGGGGGAAAAATGTCTAAAAATTTCCTTAGAGAGGGTGATAATGAAAAAAAAGGTTGAATGGCAGCCATTGAAAATTTTTAAGTACAAGTGTGACATGATCAGATTTATATATTTTTTAGATATGTAAACAGAATAATAGAGGTGACTGAGGGCTGAACCTTAGGAAATGTTCTCAGTTGTAGTTGGAAGAAGTTACTGAAAGCAGAACCAAAGGGCATTCAGGTAGTAAAATGTGTTCATTGTGATCGGCAACATGGGAATGTTCTTTGGTGCCGATAAAAAGTCAAAGAAAATGAAGGGGGAGAACAAGCCATTGAATTTTAGCAAGAAGATCATTGATGGCATTTGAGAGAATGATTGTGTTTATGATTTTCCCCCTCTGGTATGTGTATTTGAGTCTACAGAACATTTTAAGTATTAGCAAAACAGTGTTTTATTATTAAGGAAATTCTCCCAAATCCCAATTTTTTCTGTATAGCTTAATAAACCATAGGACTTGATGCTTATCATGTTTAAGGTGTCATTTTCTTGGGAAGCTTTTTTTTTTTTTTTTTAATGGAGTACTAAACAAAACTTGTTAGGAGATGAGGTTCTGGTCCCAGCCTTGCTGTCAACAACCCTGTTACCTGGTAAAGTAATTTAAACTTCTGAGCCTTGGGTTCCTCATTTATAAAATACTATGATTCCTAGTATTATAAAATTCCGTTATAAAATTTTATCATGAAATTGCCTTAATATTTGTAAGGCATTATTTAAATGTTTAAATAAATTCTAATATCAAGTTTTGTCTTCTATGAGTGGGGGTAGTACTTACATTAATAGCAATTTGATTTTAAATATACATATATATATTTTTTTTCTTCAGGAACCTCTTTTAAATTCTAAGTTTGAGTTGGGGACTTTCTAATTTGCAGATGGGTTTCCTTGAAATTGAGCCATGACACAGCTTTATTAATGCTGTAGCAGGTTAAGGCACACAATGCTCAGAGATAGAGCTCCCATACCAGATTAAGGGACAGCTTTTCCAGAAGCCATGGGCAAACCTTTAGCAGCACTCTCCAAGGTAACCACATATGTGATTTTAAATTTTCTAGTTGCCACATTAAAAAATGTAAAAAGAAACCAGTGAAATTAATTTTAGTAATGTATTTAATCCAATATATACAAAATATTATCATTCAACTATCAATCACTAAAATAATTAATGAAATATTTTACATCCTTCCATACTAAGTCTACAAAATCTGTTGTACATGGTATGCTTACAGCACATCTCTTTGGCTAGCCACATTTCAAGTGGTCAGTAGCCACATGTTACTACTGACTACCTTATCAAACAACACAGTTCCAGAGTCTAATTGACCTTTATTGGGTTGTAAATGCTTTTCTGAACCAACACTGTCAGTGGAGGTAGGATTACTTCTGGAGTGGTCAGGCCCACCCTTGGACCTGGAGATATAAGTTATAAGTGGGAGGGATAAATACCAGTACAAAATTGGCTTCTTTAGGAGGGTGGAGCCAGGTGGGGAGGCATTCATTAATGACCAAGATAACACATTCGTCTAACTTATGTCAAACTTAGAAGAACTTGACTGGATGTACCTACAGAACAAACTGAAATAATGTAGAGTCTGCTGACAGTTACTTGGGGTATTTTCGTTTTCTTTTCTAAAGCCTTGTTTGCCTGAAGTAGCAAAAGGTAAATTTGGTACCTGATCCTTGCCATGTTTGCTTTCCTTCCCAATTAGATCAGATATCCCCCATTGATTTCTTTTCTTTCCTCTCAGTGTTGTGGTTTTGTTATCTAGATAAAGTTCTCAGTCTTGTTTTCAATTTAAGAAGTAAAGAGCTTAGTGTCAAGCAGCAAACTCCATACTGGGGTTTGGGCAACACAAACTTTTGTTTATCCATTTCTTGACCTAAAATTCTTGATCTGAGCTAGGGAGAAAAGGTGAAGAGAGACATTAGGACGAATAGATAAGATTAGTCATTTGACCAGATTGCAGTTTTTTTTTTTCTGTCTGCATGGATAAAAATCACCTCCGATTTACGTAAACAGGTGATTTTTCTTACATGATAATTTTCTTAATGTACCATGGCAGAGAGCTACAGATTTGCAAATTTTATAAGTAAATTGAAATAAACCAGGTGAGTTTATTTAACTGTTATTATTTTACCATCATAGAAGTACCCAAAGGGTGCAATTATTAGGGATTATCTCATTGTACATCTAAGTTATCAGGTGGCCTGTTACAAAGTTTTCTCCCCCTACTTTACTCTTCACCTCCTCTTTTTAATTTTTAAAAATAGGGAACTGTTGATTCCTATATTTGCTTTGACTGGGCCAAGAATTTAGCAGTACAAATATGGGGAAATTTGAACTTTATTAAAAGTAATCCAGAAGCCATGAAAATTGGCAAGTAATGTGGGCACTGTGCAGAAAACAGGGCACGTGTATACTTGGTTTGGGTTTGAATTGCCCAAGAGAATATATGAGAACCATCAACCATGTTTAATTGGTTGGCTTCTTCTGCGTTCATGTTCCCAGGTTCTGTGAGTTATAGTAATGGGGTTATTGTGACATTAACTGGTTGTGTGCTAAAGTCAGTGTTCAAAAATACTGATGTACATTCTTTTAAAAAAGCAAAACAAAACAAATTAATTACAACACAGTTTAAAACATTATTTGAATAAAATAGAATTTTCCGAAAGGTTCATTCTGAACAACTGTTTATTTCAGGGACTCTTTTCCCAGAAGATTCATGAGGACAAATAGCATCAATCAATAAATCACCTATCATTAGTGAAAAATTCCGATATTAAACTTAGTAATTAATTCTATTTAATTCCTCAGATATTATGATGTCCACTTAGTGATATATATAAAGATGGAATTTATATTCCCTGTAGTTTTAAAGTAATTACTTGGAAATGAATCACAATTTTAAGCTAGTAAATTAAAAGTTTGGCCAGTCTTTTTATCCCAGAACTTACATTTTTCTTCAGTTTAAAGAAAAGTAGTTTAGAAGAACTTTTAGAGGAAAAAAAGTTAAAGAATGACTTGGGGAGGACAAAATTTAAGTACAAAGAGACAGTATGGTTTAGTAGGTAAGAAGAGCCTGTACTCGGATGGCAGCCTGCCTGGATTTAATTCCTAGCTCTGCCCCTCATTAGCTGGGATCAAGTTGTTTAACCTCTGTTTGCCTCATGGTCTTCATGTGTAAAATGGGGATAGTATGGGTGTATCTATCTGGTGGGGTTATGAGGATTAAATGAATTAATATGTGCATAAAGTCTTATAACTGTGCTTGGCACTGTGTAGATATTAGCTATCTTAATTATTATTACCAGTTTTAGATATTAAGTGAAAAAATATAGTACTTCCTTAAAACTTACTAATCTGAGGGAAAAGAACCAAGAACTTTTGTTTGATTATTTTATTGACAGGTGTGTGACTATTTACTAGAGATATTTTTTCTGATTAACTCCAACTTTTTGAAAAATTCTAGAAAGCAAATTCTAGAATGCTTTTCAAATGTAAAATTTGTTTTTCACACATAAAAAGATTTTTCCTTTCTCTTTCATTCTTCCCACCTCATTATCAAAGTAATAATATGCTTATTTTAGGAAACTTGGAAAATGTAGAAAGCTGAAAAAAAAAGTCATTTGTGACAATGTAGAGATAGCCATAAAAAACATTTTGGTGTATTTTTCCCCCCAGACTTTTATCTATGTATGTGTGTTTGTAATATTATTAGAGTTGGGATCATGATCAAACTGTAATTTACAATTTTGTATCCTGTTTATTTACCTAACATTAGAAAGATAGATTTTGGCCATTTATTTTGTTGGGTTAATTTTTTTCATTCTCACAAGCCTAGACCTCTGAAAGGAATTATAGAGCTGGAGTATACATTAAAATGCATCTAGTCTAATTAAAAATGGGGAAATTGAGACCCAGAAGAGCTAAGAGATTTGTTCAAGGTCACAGAGCTGGCTAGAGGCTGAGCCAAAACCTTTTGCTCTTTTGCTGCTTTACCAGTAATACCTGTTCAATTTAATGCCCATTGAAAATGGAAGAAGTGTTCTTATAAAAGCAAAACAAAACAAATAAAAAACAAAATCTCTATAAATGAAACTAGGAAAAATGCATCTTAAATACTTTGTTGGTTCTGTGTGTGCCAGTCATTCAAGGGTTTCTGGTAAAAGTTTGATGTCACAAGCTACAAAGTTTTGGTGGAGAACAACTCAGACTTTCCAAGTTATATGTAACTGTGTTGTGAAACTACTTTGAGGATACTGTGTACCCCCCTTCCCCTTAATTTTTTATTTTGAAATTTTTCAAACCTCAGAAAATTTGAAAGAATTGTACAGTGAATAAATTGTACAGCCATATACCATTCTTTTAGATTCAATAGTTGTTAATGTTTTTGTGACTTTTGCTTTATCTACTTTGAGGCTGTTTCTATAGAATTTGCTAAGATTAAGTTTCAATTAAATTTAGACTTACATTGTTAAGAAATTTATGGTCATTGCATCAACTCACTGTTCTATGTAACAGATCTTGTAAGTTCTCCAACTAGAGAAGGAACTGGAAGTTTCCAAGCTTGTGACTATTTTGGAATGCTATTTATTCTCTTAATACTTAAAACAAAATTCAGTGTGAATCAAATGTGTAACAAACATGTACCAGTCAAAACTAGGCTTTAGGCAGAACAGAAATATTCCATTCTGCAAAGTTTTTCTTTCTTTTTTTTTTTGCTTTAATCTCAGGTTGGGACATTTTTTCAAAACAAGAAGC
Source organism: Choloepus didactylus (assembly GCF_015220235.1). Classification (NCBI taxonomy): domain Eukaryota; kingdom Metazoa; phylum Chordata; class Mammalia; order Pilosa; family Megalonychidae; genus Choloepus; species Choloepus didactylus. Next base: position 26,255,108 of record NC_051324.1, on the reverse strand, counting down.
CTAAGATCTGGTTTCACAATTCTGTGACAGAGTACATGCTTTGAGGCTATTACATTGTTGAAGCCAAATTTTAAGTTACTGTTGGTTTTTTTTTTTTTTTAATAAATTACCCTAAACATGAGCTGATGATGCTGTGATTTGTATCACCCAATTCACTGCTCTGTATTTTTCAGTACCAAATAATTCCTTTGTTAAACTCATTTTCAGTAAATGAGCCATTGTTTCCCAAAGGGTAATGATTATTTCTATGTATAGCACAAAACCCTAAGAATTAGACTTTAGAGTCTAAGATATTAGTGACTGGAAATGGTTGAAATCTTCACTCTCTGTACATCAGGCCACAACTGTGTTGGTGAAAAGGGCAGCTACTGTGTTTCTTCCCTAGGCTACAATATGAGATATTATGCTTATTAGAACCCAACAGTCTGAAAGCAGGTCTTTAAAAATGAGGCCTTTTGGTTTAGGTTCTAAGTACTTGAATATGCATGTAATAAAGACAAAAAGGATTGTTCTGAGTCTACCCAGCCATTACATTACAGTTTTGTAATGTAAACATATAAAGTGAGGAAGATGGAATTAAAGTGCAAATGGCTTGTGACAGACAAGGAACTGTATCAGTGATAGATACTGGTTTACTTGATGTAGTTGATATCAGTCTCTGCAAATAAATCACTTCTTAAAGTACCTCAGCAGTAAAGACATTGAAATAGGGAAATTATGATGTTTAACTGGTGTGGATGCTTGAAGATCTAGTCAACAGTACATATCAGTTTGTCCCTGTAGGTGGGCAAACTTTAAATGAATGGTTTTTTATACCTGTTTTTTTCCTCTCGTCTTAAGATGCCCATCCTTAGAAGACAAATCAAATCCAATCTCTCTTTTTCTGTCTGTCAAACCTAATGAAAAATAAATTCTTATAACCACTTGTGACACATTCTGTACCCACTGACCCACTAAAAATTGTGAGATCTTCAAAGGCTGCTGCCAGGTCCCATTTGTACCTCCAGAATTTTACATGACTCCATTCCCAGGGTAGGTGCTTATTAAGTGTTTGTTGTTGAATCGAAACTTTCTAATGCTGAGTGTGAATGTGATAGTGACTCTCAAATACGAGTACCACCACTGACTTTTGCCAGTATATATTTGAAGATCCTTACTTCCTCATGCAATGGATGAATTTTTTATGAGGGAACACTTAGAGGGGTAAAGAGATGATGACCCCATGGTAGTGGTTTTGGTTTTTTGTGTTTGTTTGCTTTTTTTAAGAGTAAGAGCCCTAATCTAAGAGTAATACACAGTAATCAACTATTTCTAGAATAGTCTTTATTTTGCTACTGCTTTCTTTATTTTGCTACTGCTTTACTGCTATAGTCTATATAACGTTAAGAATGCTTTTGAGTTATTTAAGAAAAACACATTCTCAATGCTGTAATGTGATTTCATGTTAGATAAACAGTGAGGGATCTAGTAGATAGAAACTGAATTCAGAGTCTTGGCTAATGCTAAACATGCTAAAGCAGTGTGTGATGCTGGCATGAAAAAAAAGATGTCCAATTCAATTCTAAGCTCCCTATTTTGTTTCATAAACCTATAAATAAATGGTAGTTTAGTATATGCTTAGAGATCCTCTTTTAAAATCAATGAGGAAGGGAATAGCTTATTCCAGTGGTGTGCTGCTATATGTTTGACAACAGGCTCTCTGGGGAAAAAGCCCTAATTTGTAGAGTTTGCCAATATTCCTGCAGGTATCTCTACCATGGTCAATTTCAGGTTACCAATGTAAGGTCACTAAAGTCAAAATTGGAAAAAGGTGCACAGTAGCACTCTGTTATACGGTATTTTCACTGTACAGATACAATAATTGTAAATAACCTGAAGAACATAAATAATAATAATTAGGAAGTAATGAGTCAGAGTATTTATTACCTTTGTTTTAAATATAGCCTATTTCATTGTAAATTTATATAATTTAGTTTTTAACAATGGCTGTATTTCACATTCAGATCGCAAAATTACAGAAAATTTAACAGTTCCTCATGAGCCAGTATGAATAAACACTGGTTTATTTTGTACGTTTGTTGGGAAAATAAGCTAGTAGTGGTGAGGGATGAAGTTAGCTCCATATTCAATATGTACATAATTAAAGTCCACTTGGATTAAAGATTTAAATGTAAAAAAATAAAACCAAAGAAGAAAATATAATTTTTTTGATCATGGAGAGATCTTATTACCTTGACTTCAAAGCAAGAAAAGTGTCAGATTTGTCTATTTAGAAATTTAAAACTTGTGTTTGGTCAAATAACACAAACCTAAAAGTAAAAAACTGGGGGTGGGGGTGGGGGATGTGGATTGTTGACATCATGTATGAAAGATAAAAGTTTAATATTTTAAATATTTGAAGGGCTCTTAAAATCAAAAATTTTTTTTAAAAGGTGAATAACCCAACAGAAAATGAGCAAAAGCTTGGGAATGGGAAGTTAAGAGAAAAAACACAAATTGTTAAAAAAATTAAAAGGTTCTTACTTTCATTAATAAAGAAATGCTGAAACAAGATACCACTTTTAACCTGCCAGACTGACATTTTAAAAATGTGGAAACTCCCCCAGTTGTTGCAGATGTAGTGAAACACACGCACATAAACTTTTGATGATATTGTAGATTGATGGAGCCTTTCTGGGAGAGCAGTTTTTCAAAATTTGAATGCACATACCCTTTGAAGAAATTACTGGACCTAGATGGCAAAGATATATTTATAAAGATGGATATTGCAATGTTGTTTATAATCCTTCAGATTGGAAATAGCCTAAAGTCCATGAATAATGAAGTGGTTATCTTTGAAAGATATTGTTCCAGTTTGCTAATACTGCTGTTTTGCAAAACACCCGAAATGGATTGGCTTTTATAAAGGGGGTTTATTTGGTTACAAACTTACAATCTTAAGGCCATTAAGTGTCCAACATAAGATATCAACAATAGGGTACCTTCACTGGAGAAAGGCCATTGGCACCTGGAAAACCTCTGTTAGCTGGGAAGGCACGCGGCTGGTGTCTGCTTACACCCAGGTTGTGTTTCAAAATGGCGTTCTCCAAAGCATCAGCTTTCAGTGGCCGTCTTCAAAATGTCTCTGTAAGCTGCAGTTCTCTCAAAAATGTCACTCTCAGTTGCTCTGAGGTTCTTCTGTGTATGAGCTTCTTTATATGACTTCATTGATCCAATTAATACCCACCCTGAACGGGCGGAGTAACACCTCCATGGAATTATCCAATCAAAGGTCTTGCCCATAGTTGATTGAGTCACATTTCCATGGAAACAGTCAAAGATTCCAATCTAATCAACACTAATACGTCTGCCCCCACAAGATTGCCTCAGAGAACTTGACGTTTTGGGGGCCATAATGCATTCAAACCAGCACACCATCTTGAATTTTGAGTTTATTACTTCCTTTCTTTTAAATGGCTTTCTTGAGATATAATTCACATACCATACAATAGACCCATTTAAAGTATGTAATTCAATGATTTTTAGTATATTAACAGAGTGAATCAATTTTAGAACATTTTTATCACCCCAGAAAGAAGCCCCACACTCATTAGCAGTCACTCCTTATTCCCCATGCCCCCATCACCTGACCCAAATTCTTCCAGACCCTGGCACCACAGTTTTCTTTCTGCCTCTAGATTTCCCTGTTATGGGCATTTCATATAATTGTAATCATACAATATGGGATCTTTTGTGACTGGCTTTTTTCACTTAGTATAATGTTCATTCATGTAGCATTTATCAGTACTTTGTTCCTTTTTATTGCTGAATGACATATACCATGTTTTACTTATCCATTCATCTGTTGATGGACATGTGGGTTGTTTCCACCTTTTGGCTTTTATGAATAATGCTTTGAACATTTGTGTACAAGTTTTTGTGTGGACATATGTTTTCATTTATTTTGGATATATACATAGTAGAATTGGTGGGTCAGATTGTAACTCAATGTTTAACTTTATGAGAAACTGTCAGACTATTTTCCAAAATGACTGAACCATTGTACCTTACCACTAGCAGTTTATGAGGGTTCTGAAATCTCTGCATCCTTGGGAACACTTGTTACTGTCTGAATTTTTGATTCTGACATCCTACTGTATGTGAAGTGGTAACTCAGTGTAATTTTTTTTAATTTAATTATATTGTGATTGTTCACATACCATACAATCATCCAGAGATACAAAGTGCACAATCAGTTGCCCATGGTACCACCATACAGTTGTGTATCCATCACCACAATTAATTTTTTTCCCAAATTTTAGAACATTTTCATTACTCCAGAAAATAAAGACAAAAAGAAAACTCAAATCCTCCCATACCCCTAACCACCCCCCTCCATTATTGACTCATAGTATTGGTATAGTACATTTGTTACTGTTGATGAAAGAACGTTAAAATACTACTAACTGTAGTACATAGTTTGTAATAGGTATATTTTTTCCCTATATACCCCTCTATTATTAATTTCTAGTTATAGTGTCATCCATTTGTTCTAGTTCATGAAAGAGATTTCTAATATTTGTACAGTTTATTACAGACATTGTCCACCACAAGATTCACTGTTTTATACATTCCCATATTTTAACCTCCACCTTTCCTTCTGGTGACATACGTGACTCTAAGCTTCCCCTTCCCACAACATTCACACACCATTCAGCACTGTTAGTTATTCTCACAATAATGTGCTACCATCACCTCTGTCCATTTCCAAACACTTAAGTTCAATATAGTTAAGCATTCTGCTTATAATAAGCAACGACTCCCCATTCTTTAGCCTCATTCTATATTCTGGTAACTTATATTTCATGTCTATGAGTTTACATATTATAATTAGTTCATATCAGTGAGACCATGCAATATTTGTCCTTATGTGTCTGACTTATTTCACTCAATGTAGTGCCCTTAAAGTTTCTTCATCAACCTGTTTTTTTTTAAAACGGCTTTGTTCACCCACCGTACATTCCGTCCTAAGTAAACAATCAGTGGTTCCCTGTATAATCATGTATTTATGCATTCACCACTATCACCACTATCTATATAAGGATATCTCTATGTCTTCCACAAAGAAGGAGGAAGAGTCAAAGAAGGTAGAGAGACAAAAAAAGAAAAAGAAAGAAAAAAATGTGATAGCTAAAAAGCAACAAAAGGAAAGATAGAATTAAACTAAAGTAGAATAAAAGAGTCAGACTACATCACCAATGCCAGCAGTCCCATATCCCTCCTTTTGTCCCCCTCTTATAGGCATTTATCTTTTGTCTATTGCCTTTGTTAACATTAAAGGAAGCATAATACAATGTTTCTGTTAACTATAGTCTCTAGTTTGCATTGATTGTATTTTTTTTACCTCAATACCACCCCATTTTTAACATCTTGCAAGGTTGTCATTCATTTGTTCTCCCTCATGAAAAAACATATTTGTATATTTTATTGCAATTGTTGAGCACTCTATGTTTCACTGAGTTATGCAGTCCCAATCTTTCCTCTTTCCTTCTGATGTCCCACATGCTCCTAACCTTCCTCTTTCAGCCATACTCACAGTAATCTTTGTTCAGTGTACTTACATTTCTGTGCTACCATCACCCAAAATTGTGTTCCAAACCTCTCACTCCTGTCTTTTCCTGTTTCCAGTGCTCTCTTTAGTATTTTCTGTAGAGCAGGTATCTTGTTCACAAACTCTGCCATCGTCTGTTTGTCAGAGAATATTTTATCTCTCCCTCATATTTGAAGGACAGTTTTGCCGGATATAGGATTCTTGGTTGGTGGTTTTTCTCCTTCAGTATCTTAAATATATGACCCCACTTCCCTTCTTGCCTCCATGGTTTCTACTGAGAAATTCATGCATAGTCTTACCAAGCTTCCTTTGTATGTGACGGACCGCTTTTCTCTTCCTGCTGTCAGGATTCTCTCTTTGTCTTTGATGTTTGATAATCTGATTTTTAAGTGTCTTGGCATAGGTTTATTCAGATCTATTCTGCTTTGGGTATGCTGTGCTTCTTGGATCTGTAATTTCATGTCGTTCATAAGAGATGGGAAATTTTCATTGGTAATTTCCTCTATTATTGTGTCTGATGCTGTGCTGGTTTGTATATATTATATCCCCCAGAAAAAGGGATGCTCTTTGATGCAGTCTTGTGGGGGCAGATTAAGTAATCTTTTTTTTTTTATCTTCATTTTATTGAGATATATTCACATACCACGCAGTCATACAAAACAAATCGTACTTTCGATTGTTTACAGTACCATTACATAGTTGTACATTCATCACCTAAATCAATCCCTGACACCTTCATTAGCACACACACAAAAATAACAAGAATAATAATTAGAGTGAAAAAGAGCAATTGAAGTAAAAAAGAACACTGGGTACCTTTGTCTGTTTGTTTCCTTCCCCTATTTTTCTACTCATCCATCCATAAACTAGACAAAGTGGAGTGTGGTCCTTATGGCTTCCCCAATCCCATTGTCACCCCTCATAAGCTACATTTTTATACAACTGTCTTCGAGATTCATGGGTTCTGGGTTGTAGTTTGATAGTTTCAGGTATCCACCACCAGCTACCCCAATTCTTTGGAACCTAAAAAGGGTTGTCTAAAGTGTGCGTAAGAGTGCGCACCAGAGTGACCTCTTGGCTCCTTTTGGAATCTCTCTGCCACTGAAGTTTATTTCATTTCCTTTCACATCCCCCTTTTGGTCAAGAAGATGTTCTCCGTCCCACGATGCCGGGTCTACATTCCTCCCCGGGAGTCATATTCCACATTGCCAGGGAGATTCACTCCCCTGGGTGTCTGATCCCACGTAGGGGGGAGGGCAGTGATTTCACCTTTCAAGTTGGCTTAGCCAGAGAGAGAGGGCCACATCTGGGCAACAAAGAGGCATTCGGGAGGAGGCTCTTAGGCACAACCATAGGGAGGCCTAGCCTCTCCTTTGCAGCAACCGTCTTCCCAAGGGTAAAACTTATGGTAGACGGCTCAACCCATCAAACCACCAGTCCCCTATGTCTGTGGTCATGTTAGCAACCATGGAGGTGGGGTAGGCGAATACCCCTGCATTCTCCACAGGCTCCTCAAGGGGGCACTACATCTTTTTTTTTCCTTGTTTTTCTTTTTTTTTTTCCTTAACTTTCCCTTCTGTTTTAAATCAACTGTATGAAAAAAAAGTTAAAAAAAGAAAACAAACATACAATAAAAGAACATTTCAAAGAGACCATAACAAGGGAGTAAGAAAAAGACAACTAACCTAAGATAAGTGCTTAACTTCCAACATGTTCCTACTTTACCCCAAGAAAGTTACATAATATAGCAGCATTTCTGTGAGCTTGTTCCTACTATATCCATCAGAAATTAACAGACCATAGTCATTCCTGGGCATCCCCAGAATGTTAAATAGCTTATCTGTTCTTCTTGGATTATTGTTCCCCCTTCCTTAATTGCTCTCTATTGCTAGTTCCCCTACATTCTACATTATAAACCATTTGTTTTACATTTTTCAAAGTTCACATTAGTGGTAGCATATAATATTTCTCTTTTTGTGCCTGGCTTATTTCGCTCAGCATTATGTCTTCAAGGTTCATCCATGTTGTCATATGTTTCACGAGATCGTTCCTTCTTACTGCCACGTAGTATTCCATCGTGTGTATATACCACAATTTATTTATCCACTCATCTGTTGAAGGACATTTGGGTTGTTTCCATCTCTTGGCAATTGTGAATAATGCTGCTATGAACATTGGCGTGCAGATATCTGTTCGTGTCACTGCTTTCCGACCTTCCGGGTATATACCGAGAAGTGCAATCGCTGGATCGAGTGGTAACTCTATATCTAGTTTTCTAAGGAACTGCCAGACTGACTTCCAGAGTGGCTGAACCATTATACAGTCCCACCAACAATGAATAAGAGTTCCAATTTCTCCACATCCCCTCCAGCATTTGTAGTTTCCTGTTTGTTTAATGGCAGCCATTCTAACCGGTGTTAGATGGTATCTCGTTGTGGTCTTAATTTGCATCTCTCTAATAGCTAGTGAAGCTGAACATTTTTTCATGTGTTTCTTGGCCATTTGTATTTCCTCTTCAGAGAACTGTCTTTTCATATCTTTTGCCCATTTTATAATTGGGCTGTCTATACTACTGTCATTGAGTTGTAGGATTTCTTTATATATGCAAGATATCAGTCTTTTGTCAGATACATGGTTTCCAAAAATTTTTTCCCATTGAGTTGGCTGCCTCTTTACCTTTTTGAGAAATTCCTTTGAGGTGCAGAAACTTCTAAGCTTCAGGAGTTCCCATTTATCTATTTTCTCTTTTGTTGCTTGTGCTTTGGGTGTAAAGTCTAGGAAGTGGCCGCCAAATACAAGGTCTTGAAGATGTTTTCCTACATTATCTTCTAGGAGTTTTATGGTACTTTCTTTTATATTGAGATCTTTGGTCCATTTTGAGTTAATTTTTGTGTAGGGGGTGAGGTAGGGGTCCTCTTTCATTCTTTTGGATATGGATATCCAACTCTCCCAGCCCCATTTGTTGAAAAGACCATTATGACTCAGTTCAGTGACTTTGGGGGCCTTATCAAAGATCAGTCGGCCATAGAGCTGAGGGTCTATCTCTGAATTCTCAATTCGATTCCATTGATCTATATGTCTATCTTTGTGCCAGTACCATGCTGTTTTGGCAACTGTGGCTATATAATAAGCTTCAAAGTCAGGGAGTGTAAGTCCTCCCACTTCGTTTTTCTTTTTTTAGAGTGTCTTTAGCAATTCGAGGCATCTTCCCTTTCCAAATAAATTTGATAACTAGCTTTTCCAAGTCTGCAAAGTAGGTTGTTGGAATTTTGATTGGGATTGCATTGAATCTGTAGATGAGTTTGGGCAGAATTGACATCTTAATGACATTTAGCCTTCCTGTCCATGAACATGGAATATTGTTCCATCTTTTAAGGTCCCCTTCTATTTCTTTTAGTAGAGTTATGTAGTTTTCTTTGTATAGGTCTTTTACATCTTTGGTTAAGTTTATTCCTAGGTACTTGATTTTTTTAGTTGCTATTGAAAATGGTATCTTTTTCTTGAGTGTCTCTTCAGTTTGTTCATTTCTAGCATATAGAAACATTAATGACTTATGTGCATTAATCTTGTATCCTGCTACTTTGCTAAATTTCTTTATTAGCTCTAGTAGCTGTATCGTCGATTTCTCAGGGTTTTCTAGATATAAGATCATATCATCTGCAAACAATGAGAGTTTTACTTCTTCTTTTCCAATTTGGATGCCTTTTATTTCTTTGTCTTGCCGGATTGCCCTGGCTAGCACTTCCAGCACAATGTTGAATAACAGTGGTGACAGCGGGCATCCTTGTCTTGTTCCTGATCTTAGAGGGAAGGCTTTCAGTCTCTCACCATTGAGTACTATGCTGGCTGTGGGTTTTTCATATATGCTCTTTATCATGTTGAGGAAGTTTCCTTCAATTCCTACCTTTTGAAGTGTTTTTATCAAAAAGGGATGTTGGATTTTGTCAAATGCTTTTTCAGCATCTATTGAGATGATCAATTGATTTTTCCCTTTTGACTTGTTAATGTGTTGTAATACATTGATTGATTTTCTTATGTTGAACCATCCTTGCATGCCTGGAATGAACCCCACTTGGTCATGGTGTATGAGTTTTTTAATGTGTCTTTGGATTCGATTTTCAAGTATTTTGTTGAGGATTTTTACATCTATATTCATTAGGGAGATTGGCCGGTAGTTTTCCTTTTTTGTAGCACCTTTGCCTGGTTTTGGTATTAGATTGATATACCCCTCAAGTCAGTTCTTCCCAACTCTGTCTCTGTGGTGTGTGGGGAAATGATTTTTCTGGGGTTCAGTTGGTGAAGTCAGTTTGGGTTTGTTGTTGGAGCTGTCCGCCCTGAATGTGGGGCCTGTGTCTGGGTGGTTAGGCAGGCAGGGCAGCTTTAATATTCAAACCTCCTAGGTGTTCCCGGAGATTCAAGGCTGTTGCAAGAGTCTAAGCCTTCATTTCAGTTTTGCCCCAGATTTTCTCTGTCGTTGACCCACAAACCACCGGCATTGATGTAGCGTCCCTGGGTTTTCCGAGCGGCTCCCCCCTTCTCAGCTGTGATCTTCTGGGACCTCTGCTGAGGGGAGGCTGTGCAGTGTCGCTAGTGTGCATTGTCCCTCAAGGGAAGTCCTGGGCCACTGGACCATGCAGTGGCGCTCCCAGCCTGATGCAAAAATTAACCTGTAATTCTTGACTGGTGTAAGTTCTGAATGAAAAGCAGGTAGTAGAGCTGGGCCCCACCCCTTTCCTCTTAGAGAAGATAGACGCCTTAGGGGAAGGTCATTAGCATTTCAGTGGTCTCTCTCTGCCTGTGCCACACTCCTGTCTGGGTCACAGAACTGGGAACTGAAAATGGCTGAGGCTTTCTCCACTGAGTCAAAAAAAGGAACAGAGCTAGTCCGAAGCGACCCTCTGGCTCTCCAAGGTCAGTCATCACCCAAAGCCTCTGTCTTCTTGTTGGGGATTCGTACCTCGTATTGAGCAGTTCACACTCGCTAATTAAAACCCCAGTTGGAGCTCAGCTGAGCTATATTCGCTTGCTGGGGAGAGAGCTTCTCTCTGGCACCACAAGGCTTTGTAGCTTGGGCTGTGGGGGAAGGGTCTCCCGATTTGGGTCCACAGTTCTTACTTACAGATTTTATGCTGTGATCTTGGGCAATCCTCCCAATTCAGGTTAGTGTATGATGGGTGGATGGTCACGTTTGTCCCCCTGCAGTTATTCCAGATTACTTACTAGTTGTTTCTGGTGTTTTTTTAGTTGTTCCAGGGGGACTACTTAGCTTCCATTCCTCTCTATGCCGCCATCTTGGATCCTCCTCCCTGCTTTATTTTTTAAATAGTTTTATTGAGGCATAATTTACATACAGTCAGATTTTCCCACCAAAAGTATACAGTTTGGTAAGTTTTAGTAAATTGATGCAGTTGTGCAACCATCACCCTAAACAATATATTGTTTAGTTTTGCTTAGTTGGGGTCTTTATACAAATGATAAAGATTAAATGGGATGATTGATTGTTAATGGGATTATAAGTGTCAGAGCTGTATTGAAGGCAAATAGTGTTTAAAGGGGTTGTTTAAAGGCATATATCCCACAGATCAGCAGTACAAATACAGATAGTTAAAAAGAAAAAAAAAAAGATTAAATGGACTTGAAAGTACTTTGGGCTTCTTAGAGAAAAGTGTGTTTAGAGAATGCAGTAAGTTAAGTTCTGATTCATTTAACAAAGATGATAAAGAATTGAATTGAGTTTGTTTTACTCTTTCAATCTTTGAGGGAACAGATTAATAAAAGTTTATACCGAATCTATAAACTTTAGACCTTAATTGTCCCATTTATTGAAGCTCCTTAAACTGGAGAGAAGGCCAAACAAAGTTAAATATAAAAATGTTTCTATAAAGGTATGCCTTTGGAATTTCTCTCTACCTAAATTTTTATGGTGTTCATGATGGCTTCAAAGATATTTGCATAAGATTTACCACTTTTTTTACCTTACAAATAAAAATGATTTTTTTGCATTAAAAGTGAAACAAATTATGTTTTTCTTTACTTAAACCATAATGATTCTATTGTTGTTTGAATCTTAGTTTTTGGGAATCTTGTTTTAGATTCAATAACCCCTGAATTTCATTACTGAGAATATGCTATCATCTAAAGCTGCATCCTTAGATAACTGATCCTTAGCAAAATTCTGTAAGAACATGGTCTGTAAGTGATGATGGTAGGAACAGTTAATAGATTTCCCCAGTGATTCAAGTTGTAGAGACTTGGAGGTTGAAATACTAGTTTTTCCATTTTTTGTGTTTTACCATTCTGTAATTCGATGAGCTGTTTTTTAAAAGGAATCCATAATCTTATACTTAAAAGAAAATTGAATTAAGAAATTAAAAAAAAAATTGTCTTGAAGCATCCAGAGATGATTTTTTCTTAGTTGTGATTAAACAGTGATAATGATGAAAGTAGCATTTGTGTGATATTTCAATATCATTTGAGTTACTAATTTTATTTTTAAAGTAATATGAGTTATCACATGGTTTTTGTGGCTGGTCTTGGTTTGACATACTTCATGGTATCTGCATATATACTAAATATCACTGGATATGAAGAGTGTTTAATGAGAATCCATTGTTCTGCAACTAGAAATGCAGCTTATTTCCTTACAAGCTTTATTTTGTGGTTATTTTGAGGTAGAAGAGATAGAAAGAGATAATTTTATCTACTACTTTGTTTTCAAGTAGTTGATACTCTAGCAATTAATGATTTCTTCTTTTAGTTTCAGTGGATATGTTGAATTTCTCAAAGTGTTGTAAAATTATTTTTTTGGAAAATGATGCCATGTTATCTAGTGAGGACAGTTTGGGAGATGATGCCTATTAAAACTGATGCCTATTAAATAAGAATAGGATATTGAAATTCCAGGAAGGAAGGAAGGAAAGAAGGGTAGGAGGGAGGGAGAAAGGAAAGGGGGGATAAAGGAAAGGGAAGGAATGAGGAAGGAAAGGAAAGAAAAGAAAGGGAAGGAAATTAGAGAGGCGGCAGATTGTTGACTTTTTTCTTAGACTTCCTGGAATAGTGACTCCATAGTCTTAATTAGTGGCTTAATTCAAAGTTTTATTTCCCTCATAGTCAGTACTAACTTTCTGCCTATTTCCTTTTGCTTATTCTCTTTCAGTGAATGTAAACCCTGTTAATGGGCTTCCTGTAACACTTAGAAAGTCTTTAAGGATGACTAAGGATTCTTAGTGAATTTACAGGTTTTTAAAACATCCTTACTTTTTAAAATCAAAACCTGGAATTGTACAATATTTTAGGTGAACATTTTGAAATTTACTGAGATGCACTGTGGTGTCTTTGGATAATGATAAACATTTAATATTAAAGTAATGTTTATTGTGGTATAGTTAACACAATAAACCATGGGATAAATGCCATTTGCAAAAATGATTTAATTTAAGAGAGTTTGACAACTGTTTTATTTTTATTTATTTTATTTTTTTATCTTCATTTTATTGAGATATATTCACATACCACGCAGTCATACAAAACTAATCATACATTTGATTGTTCACAGTACCATTACATAGTTATACATTCATGACCTAAATCAATCCCTGACACCTTCATTAGCACACACACAAAAATAACAACAATAATAATTAAAGTGAAAAAGAGCAATTGAAGTAAAAAAGAACACTGGGTACCTTTGTCTGTTTGTTTCCTTCCCCTATTTTTCTACTCATCCATCCATAAACTAGACAAAGTGGAGTGTGGTCCTTATGGCTTTCCCAATCCCATTGTCACCCGTCATAAGCTACATTTTTATACAGTTGTGTTCGAGATTCATGGGTTCTGGGTTGTAGTTTGATAGTTTCAGGTATCCACCACCAGCTACCCCAATTCTTTAGAACCTAAAAAGGGTTGTCTAAAGTGTGCGTAAGAGTGCCCACCAGAGTGACCTCTTGGCTCCTTTTGGAATTTCTCTGCCACTGAAGATTATTTCATTTCCTTTCACATCCCCCGTTTGGTCAAGAAGATATTCTCCGTCCCACGATGCCAGGTCTACATTCCTCCCCGGGAGTCATATTCCACGTTGCCAGGGAGATTCACTCCCCTGGGTGTCTGATCCCACGTAGAGGGGAGGGCAGTGATTTCACCTTTCAAGTTGGCTTAGCTAGAGAGAGAGGGCCACATCTGAGCAACAAAGAGGCATTCGGGAGGGGGCTCTTAGGCACAATTATAGGGAGGCCTAGCCTCTCCTTTGCAGCAACCGTTTTCCCAAGAGTAAAACCTATGGTAGAGGGCTCAACCCATCAAACCACCAGTCCTCTATGTCTGTGGTCATGTTAGCAACCATCGAGGTGGGGTAGGCCAATACCCCTGCATTCTCCACAGGCTCCTCAAGGGGGCACTACATATTTTTTTCCTTGTTTTTCTTTCTTTTTTTTTTTTTTTTAACTTTCCTTTCTGTTTTAAATCAACCGTATGAAAAAAAATTAAAAAAAAAAACAACATACAATCAAAGAACATTTCAAAGAGACCGTAACAAGGGAGTAAAGAAAAGACAACTAACCTAAGATAACTGCTTAACTTCCAGCCTGTTCCTACTTTACCCCAAGAAAGTTACATAATATAGCAACATTTCTGTGAACTTATTCCTACTATATCCATCAGAAATTAACAGACCATAGTCATTCCTGGGCATCCCCAGAACATTAAATAGCTTATCTGTTCTTCTTGGATTATTGTTCCCCCTTCCTTAATTGCTCTCTATTGCTAGTTCCCCTACATTCTACATTAGAAACCATTTGTTTTACATTTTTCAAAGTTCACATTAGTGGTAGCATATAATATTTCTCTTTTTGTGCCTGGCTTATTTCGCTCAGCATTATGTCTTCAAGGTTCATCCATGTTGTCATATGTTTCACGAGATCGTTCCTTCTTACTGCCGTGTAGTATTCCATCGTGTGTATATGCCACATTTTCTTTATCCACTCATCTGTTGAAGGACATTTGGGTTGTTTTCATCTCTTGGCAATTTTGAATAATGCTGCTATGAACATTGGCGTGCAGATATCTGTTCGTGTCACTGCTTTCCGACCTTCCGGGTATATACCGAGAAGTGCAGTCGCTGGATCGAGTGGTAACTCTATATCTAGTTTTCTAAGGAACTGCCAGACTGACTTCCAGAGTGGCTGGACCATTATACAGTCCCACCAACAATGAATAAGAGTTCCAATTTCTCCACATCCCCTCCAGCATTTGTAGTTTCCTGTTTGTTTAATGGTAGCCATTCTAATCGGTGTTAGATGGTATCTCATTGTGGTCTTTATTTGCACCTCTCTGATAGCTAGTGAAGCTGAACATTTTTTCATGTGTTTCTTGGCCATTTGTATTTCCTCTTCAGGGAACTGTCTTTTCATATCTTTTGCCCATTTTATAATTGGGCTGTCTGTACTATTGTCATTGAGTTGTAGGATTTCTTTATATATGCAAGATATCAGTCTTTTGTCAGATACATGGTTTCCAAAAATTTTTTCCCATTGAGTTGGCTGCCTCTTTACCTTTTTGAGAAATTCCTTTGAGGTGCAGAAACTTCTAAGCTTGAGGAGTTCCCATTTATCTATTTTTTCTTTTGTTGCTTGTGCTTTGGGTGTAAAGTCTAGGAAGTGGCCACCTAATACAAGGTCTTGAAGATGTTTTCCTACATTATCTTCTAGGAGTTTTATGGTACTTTCTTTTATATTGAGATCTTTGGTCCATTTTGAGTTAATTTTTGTGTAGGGGGTGAGGTAGGGGTCCTCTTTCATTCTTTTGGATATGGATATCCAACTCTCCCAGCCCCATTTGTTGAAAAGACCATTATGACTCAGTTCAGTGACTTTGGGGGCCTTATCAAAGATCAGTTGTCCGTAGAGCTGAGGGTCTATCTCTGAATTCTCAATTTGATTCCATTGATCTACATGTTTATCTTTGTGCCAGTACCATGCTGTTTTGGCATCTGTGGCTTTATAATAAGCTTCAAAGTCAGGGAGTGTAAGTCCTCCCACTTCGTTTTTCTTTTTTAGAGTGTCTTTAGCAATTTGAGGCATCTTCCCTTTCCAAATAAATTTGATAACTAGCTTTTCCAAGTCTGCAAAGTAGGTTGTTGGAATTTTGATCAAGATTGCATTGAATCTGTAGATGAGTTTGGGTAGAATTGACATGTTGATGACGTTTAGCCTTCATGTCCATGAACATGGAATATTTTTCCATCTTTTAAGGTCCCCTTCTATTTCTTTTAGTAGAGTTATGTAGTTTTCTTTGTATAGGTCTTTTACATCTTTGGTTAAGTTTATTCCTAGGTACTTGATTTTTTTAGTTGCTATTGAAAATGGTATCTTTTTCTTGAGTGTCTCTTCAGTTTGTTCATTTCTAGCATATAGAAACATTACTGACTTATGTGCGTTAACCTTGTATCCTGCTACTTTGCTAAATTTGTTTATTAGCTCTAGTAGCTGTATCGTCGATTTCTCAGGGTTTTCTGGATATAAGATCATATCATCTGCAAACAATGAGAGTTTTACTTCTTCTTTTCCAATTTGGATGCCTTTTATTTCTTTGTCTTGCTGGATTGCCCTGGCTAGCACTTCCAGCACAATGTTGAATAACAGTGGTGACAGCGGGCATCCTTGTCTTGTTCCTGATCTTAGAGGGAAGGCTTTCAGTCTCTCACCATTGAGTACTCTGCTGGCTGTGGGTTTTTCATATATGCTCTTTATCATATTGAAGAAGTTTCCTTCAATTCCTACCTTTTGAAGTGTTTTTATCAAAAAGGGATGTTGGATTTTGTCAAATGCTTTTTCAGCATCTATTGAGATGATCAATTGATTTTTCCCTTTCGAGTTTTTAATGTGTTGTAATACATTGATTGTTTTTCTTATGTTGAACCATCCTTGCATGCCTGGAATGAACCCCACTTGGTCATGGTGTATGATTTTTTTAATGTGTCTTTGGATTCGATTTGCAAGTATTTTGTTGAGGATTTTTGCATCTATATTCATTAGGGAGATTGGCCGGTGGTTTTCCTTTTTTGTAGCACCTTTGCCTGGTTTTGGTATTAGATTGATGTTAACTTCATAAAATGAGTTAGGTAGTGTTCCATTTTCTTCAATGTTTTGAAAGAGTTTGAGTAAGATTGGTGTCAGTTCTTTCTGGAAAGTTTGGTAGAATTCCCCTGTGAAGCCATCTGGCCCTGGGCATTTATTTGTGGGAAGATTTTTGATGACTGATTGGATCTCTTTGCTTGTGATGGGTTGGTTGAGGTCTTCTATGTCTTCCCTGGTCAGTCTAGGTTGTTCATATGTTTCCAGGAAATTGTCCATTTCTTCTACATTATCCAGTTTGTTGCCATACAGTTGTTCATAATATCCTCTTATAATTTTTTTAATTTCTTCAGGATCTGCAGTTATGTCACCTTTTTCATTCATTATTTTGTTTATATGGGTCTTCTCTCTTTTTGATTTTGTCAGTCTAGCTAGGGGCTTGTCAATCTTGTTGATCTTCTCAAAGAACCAACTTTTGGTGATATTTATCCTCTCTATTGTTTTTTTGTTCTCTATGTCATTTATTTCTGCTTTAATCCTTGTTATTTCTTTTCTTCTACTTGGTTTAGGATTGGTTTGCTATTCATTTTCTAGCTTCTTCAGTTTATCCATTAATTCTTTGATTTTGCCTCTTTCTTCCTTTTTAATATATGCATTTAGTGCTATAAATTTCCCCCTTAGCACTGCTTTTGCTGCATCCCATAGGTTTGGTATGTTGTGTTCTCATTTTCATTCGTCTCTATATATTTAGCAATTTCTCTTGCTATTTCTTCTTTAACCCACTGATTGTTTAGGAGTGTGTTGTTTAACCTCCAGGTATTTGTGAATTTTCTAAGTCTCTGATGGTTATTGACTTCTAATTGTATTCCATTGTGGTCAGAGAATGTGGTTTGAATAATTTCAATCTTTTTAAATTTATTGAGGCTTGTTTTATGTCCCAGCATATGATCTATTCTGGAGAATGTTCCGTGAGCACTAGAAAAGTGTGTGTATCCTGGTGATTTGGGATGTAATGTCCTGTATAAAATCTAATTCATTTATCAGATTGTTTAGGTTTTCAATTTCCTTATTGGTCTTCTGTCTGGTTGATCTATCTATAGGAGAGAGTGATGTGTTGAAGTCTCCCACAATTATTGTGGAAACATCAATTGCTTCCTTTAGTTTTGCCAGTGTTTCTCTCATGTATTTTGTGGCACCTTGGTTGGGTTCATAGACATTTAAGATTGTTATTTCTTCTTGCTGAATTGCCCCTTTTATTAGTATGTAGTGGCCTTCTTTGTCTCTCAAAACATCCCTGCATTTGAAGTCTATTTTATCTGAGATTAATATTGCTACACCTGCTTTCTTTTGGCTGTAGCTTGCATGAAATAATTTTTTTCCATCCTTTCACTTTCAGTTTCTTTGTGTCCCTGTGTCTAAGATGAGTCTCTTGTATGCAACATATTGATGGTTCATTTTTTTTGATCCATTCTGCGAATCTATATCTTTTAATTGGGGAGTTTAATCCATTTACATTCAACGTTATAACCGTGAAGGCATTTCTTGAATCAGCCATCTTATCCTTTGGTTTATGTTTGTCATATTTTTCCCCTCTCTTTATTAATATCCTTTATTGTACCCTTACCAAATCTCTTTAGTACTGAACCTTTCTCCAAGTCTCTCTGTCCTTTCTTTGTTTGTCTGTCTGTAGGGCTCCCGTTAGTATCTCCAGTAGGGCAGGTCTCTTGTTAGCAAATTCTCTCAGCATTTGTTTGTCTGTGAAAAATTTAAGCTCTTCCTCAAATTTGAAGGAGAGCTTTGCTGGATAAAGTATTCTTCGTTGGAAATTTTTCTCACTCAGAATTTTAAATATATTGTGCCACTGCCTTCTTGCCTCCATGGTGGCTGCTGAGTAGTCACTACTTAGTCTTATGCTGTTTCCTTTGTATGTGGTGAATTGCTTTTCTCTTGCTGCTTTCAGAACTTGCTCCTTCTCTTCTGTGTTTTACAGTGTGATCAGAATATGTCTCGGAGTGGGTTTATTTGGATTTATTCTATTTGGAGTTCGCTGAGCATTTATGATTTGTGTATTTATGTTGTTTAGAAGATTTGGGAAGTTTCCCCCAACAATTTCTTTGAATAGTTTTCCTAGACCTTTACCCTTTTCTTCCCCTTCTGGAACACCAATGAGTCTTATATTTGGACGTTTTATATTATCTATCATGTCCCTGAGGTCCGTTTCGATTTTTTCAATTTTTTTCCCCATTCTTTCTTTTATGCTTTCATTTTCCATTCTGTCATCTTCCAGGTCACTGATTCGTTGTTCAGCTTCCTCTAGTCTTGTACTATGAGTGTCCAGAATCTTTTTAATTTGGTCAACAGCTTCTTTAATTTCCATAAGATCATCTATTTTTTTATTTAGTCTTGCAATGTCTTCTTTATGCTCTTCTAGGGTCTTCTTGATATCCTTTGTATCCCATACTATGGTCTCATTGTTCATCTTTAGTTCTTTGAGTAGCTGCTCTATGTGCTATGTCTGTTCTGTTCTTTTGATTCGGGTGCTTGTGCTTGGGATATCCATATCGTCTGGTTTTTTCATATGCTTTATAATTTTCTGTTGTTTTTGGCCTCGTGGCATTTGCTGAACTTGATAGGGTTCTTTTAGGATTTGTAGACCAATTGAAGTCCTTATCTCTAATTTATCAGATCTACAGCTTCGTGGAGTACACTTTCTCTAACTAACCAGCAGGTGACGTCCACGAGCCACCTGTTCTCCACAAGCCAGTTCTCCCCTGCTTAGCCTTTGTGGTGAGTGGGGGAGTGAGTCTTGTGGAGTCCAATTGGTGTACCAAGCTTGCGTGTGTAGTTGGTGTTGCCCGCCCTGTATATGGGGCGTGTTTCTGGATAGTCAGGGAGGAGGGGTGGCTCTAACAGTCAAATCTCCCTGGTGATCCTAGAGTTTTAAAGCTGCTGCAATAGTCTAATCCTTCAGTTCAGTCCTGCCACAGTTTGTCTCTGCCACTGACCCACAAGTCCTTGGTATTGGTGTATGGCTCCTGAGACTTGCAAGTGGGCTCCTCTTCCAGGCTGTGCACCCCCTGGTCCTCTGTTGAGGGATGACTGTGCTATGTCACAGGTGAGTGCCCTCCCCCCCCCAGGGCAGTTCTGGGCTGCTGGGCTGTGTAGGGAGGCTCCGAGTCTGCTGCAATGATGGCTGAATGGGGCTGTGTTAATTCACACTGCTCCACCTTCCCAACTCTGGGACAATCAGCTGATGTTGCAGGGAAGGCTAATGTCCACGCCCAGTTTTGTGGTGTGTGCCTGTTATTTGAAGCACTGGGTTGTCTGGGGCAGCTCTGGGCTATGGGGCTGTGATGGGCAGGTGTGTTTGCTGTCCACCAGGAGATGGCTGTGAGCGGACACCCCCGTTTTCTTGGGAAGTTGTTTTGAGTGAATTTTCTCAGCCACTGGATTATTGCCTTTTGTCTCAGAGCTCTCTTAGTTGTGCTCTTGTCTTGACCTGCCCAAATTGCAAGTCTTTGAAGCTTTATGTAGTGGGCTTCTTAGAGTAATTGTTTTAGAAAAAGAAAAAAGATTAAAAAAAAAAAAAGTGCCCTCCTCAGAGATTTAATGGGTTATTGAAATGCTAAGAGACAAAGCAATTAGGGCCATTAAGGAAAGGTCCACGGGGCAGAGAGATCAGCTTTTCTTCAGGATTTGCATATGAGCCTCAGGGCCTGAGCTCTGCCCTTCCCCTTTCTATGTTCACCAGAACTCCAAAAATCCTCCACTTTTATTTTGTAGTTTTTCGTGTTGTTTTTTTCTATGCCTGTCTCCTCTCTGCTGGGCTGGCTGCTCTCAGATTCTCTGGTGTCTGGTCTCAGTCTATCTGTGGTTGGAGTTTGGATCAGTAGAATGAGTTTCCGATAAGGGCTGCCACTGCAGTTCTCCCTTCTCCTTCCCGGAGCTGACAGCTCCTCCTCCCACGGGACTGAGCCTGTCAGGGAGGGGTGCGTGTCCCCTGGCCACAAAAACTTACAGATTTCGCTGATCTCAGCAGTTCCACGTTTTCATGAGTGTTGTATGAAGTATGCCCAAAGTCAGATAGCTCTGTGGTGTCCAGTCCACGCAGTTCCTGGCTTTCTACCTACTTTCCTGGAGGAGTAACTAAAACATACAGCTCACCAGTCCGCCATCTTGCCCCGCCTCCCCTGTTATTATTTTTAAGACAATAATCAAATCGCCCCTTGAAACCCATTTGTTAGATTTTCAGTTTGGTGACACAGTCAGAACAATTTACCCCAAAATAAACATAAAGGGTGAGTAATATTAATAACTGATGATCGCATACTTCAGTTATAAAGTTTGGCGTCCAAGAGGAAAAATAATTTAAAATTTAAGATGATTTATACGTGTACTCCATTATTCTTCAAGTCCACTAATTTTCTCATTTCATTTCGTAGGATTTGATTTTAAGAACAGTTCTTTGTTTTTTAATATTCATTTTATTGAGATATATTCACATACCATGCAGTCATACAAAACAAATCGTACATTCGATTGTTCAGAGTACCATTACATAGTTGTACATTCATCACCAAAATCAATCCCCGACACCCTCATTACCACACACAAAAATAACAAGAATAATAATTAAAGTGAAAAAGAGCAACTAAAGTAAAAAAGAACACTGGGCGCCCTTGTCTGTTTGTTTGTTTGTTTCCTTCCCCCACCTTTCTACTCATCCATCCACAAACTAGACAAAGGGGAGTGTGATCCCCATGGCCCCCCCCAATTCCAGTGTCCCTCCTCATAAGCCACATTTTTATACAATTGTCTTCAAGATTCATGGGTTCTGGGTTGTAGTTTGATAGTTTCAGGTATCCACCACCAGCTACCCCAATTCATTAGAACCTAAAAAGGGTTGTCTAAATTGTGCGTAAGAGTGCCCACCAGAGTGACCTCTCGGCTTCTTCTGGAATCTCTCTGCCACTGAAGCTTATTTCATTTCCTTTCACATCCCCCTTTTGGTCAAGAAGATGTTCTCCGTCCCACGATGCCGGGTCTACATTCCTCCCCTGGAGTCATGAAGAACAATTCATTTTATCCTATCTTTTGTTTTGAACTCTGTTCCATAAAATGTATTCACTAAAATGCTCTCCTGGAGGGGAGATGATTTTACAGTCTCAGTGTCGTTTAATATTTTGTCTGTGCTTGTCATATAAAGAAAATTTCTAAATCTTTTCTCCAAAAATGTTGTTTGTAGAATCCAACTTCTGGAATTTTTATCCCCTCATTCCCATAAAAGTTCAGGTAGTAATATAGAGCATATTATTCAGTCTTCTCTGGAGATTTTATGGCATATGAGGGTTAGCAGGGAAGTAATCAAAACAAAATGAGAACTCCTGAGAAGTGAATTTGAAAACTTAAGAAATACTTACAGTAGATGAAGTGGAAAAAGATGTTGATTTACCTGTTGAAAACTGCAGAGCCTGAAGAAAAGTTCAGGTAAAATAATGTTTTATGGAAAACCTTACCAAAGTTATGGGTCTATTCTTTAGCCCTTTAAGTAGTTTAAACAGCTTTGATTTCGGTTAAGTAGTTGGGTGACTGTCCAGATTTAAGATGTCAAGAATAATTTTCTTGACCTAAATATAAGACTCTGCAATATTTTTATTAATAACTTAGATGAAAACATAGAAGGCCTAGGAAATTTGCAGATCAATGGGAGCCAGGAAAGATGGCTAACATACTAGATAACAGGTATTCAGAGAGAATACTACAAGAATGATAGGCAGAAATTGGCAAGTGGAAATTAATAGGGCTAAAGGTAAAGGACTGAATTTAGTCATCTTGAAATTAGCAAAAATATTTATCGAAGCCATCCTGTGTACCACATTCTGAGGACTGGGGGCACAATGGGAAGAAAATTAATATGGTGTTAAGCAGAGAAGACAGACATTAAACAAATTATTTTAAGTGCACAATCTCTCGAGGTAGTCTTGGATTCAGTCAGGTATCTATTGGCTGTCTGACTTTAGGCAAGTTATTTTACCTCTTTGTCCCTCAGTTTCCTATTTTAAATAGGGATTATAATGGTACCTATCTCGGGTTCTTGAAAGAATTAAATGAGATAATGCACGTAAAATGCTTAGTACAGAAGTGCCCTGGCAAACTCAGTGACTGTCTGTTGATCCATCCTTCCCCAGGATTCAGTGATTCCTCGGACCCTTGACCGTGCTAGGTTCACAGAGGAGATGTCTCTACCCTGCAGAGGTGCTTCCGGCACATGGGGACCCCGGTAGTTACAGGATATTTATGCAGCCTGATCAGTGCAGTGAGCTCTTTGCCTGATGAAAAAAAAGGAATTTTTGCAAATGGATCATACCTTCAAGATTTTGTATCTGGTGATCTTGCAGACAAGAGCACCTGGGCTGAATATAAAGGAAATTTAAAACTCCAGAAAGAGAAAGGTTAAGACTACCTCCATGGCTAAAGACAGAGATTCCCATGAGGAAAAATTGCAGTAAACTGAAAAATACATTGCAAAATTTTAATCTCCATATACAGTGTGTAAGGAAGCTTGATGTCCCAATATTGTAGAGTGCTGGGGAGGTAGAGAATATGCCACAATCATGTTCATGGGTGACACATGTACAAGAGGTTGAAGATTTTGTTCTGTAAAAAAGTATCTACCTCCACTGGGTGCCATTGAGCTCTACAATACTGCAGAGGCAGTTGCAGTGTGGAATCTGGATTATGTTGTCCTGATGTCCATGTATCATGATGATATGTCCAATGCTGGGGGAGCCGAGAACTTTGCAAAAGGAAAGGAATCCAAAAATTCTTTTGGATTGCCTTATCCCTGATATCCAAGGAGATCTGAAAGCAATATGGAAAATTGCTGCCTCAGGATTAGATGTGTACTTACATAATGTAGAAACAGTACCAGAATTACAGAGGAAAGTTCCTGATCCCTGGCCTGATTTTGACCAGTGTTTATGTGTAGTGAACATCCCAAGGAGGTTCGGCCTGATCTTATTCCTAAAACATATATAATGTTGGGTTTAGGCAAGATTGATGAGCCAACATATGCAACAGTGAAAGCAGTTCCTGAGGCAGTTGTAGACTGTTTGACTTGTGAACAATATAGGCAACCAACAAAGCATACTGTAAGGTTGAGGAATATATTACTCCTGAAAAGTTCAGAAACTGAGAAAAAGTAGGAAATGAACTTGGTTTTCATTATACTGTAAGTGGCCCTCTGGAGTGTTCTTCATAGAAAGTAGGTGAATTTTTCCTGAAAAATCTAGTAGCCAAAAGAAAAACAAAAGCCATGTAAAAGTTAAACAGACAAGACCTTCAAGATTATGATCTTAAAAAGTTTAATTTCAGTTGGTAACAGGCAGAGCCAGAATGTCCTGACTTCAGGAGTTGTACCATAACTCTTTCTGTTTTAAGAAAAATATCAATAAACATGTATTTACTTATAAAAATTCACTTAGTTTTAGCATATCCTCTTTATTGCTGTAAATCATAAAACATCTTTGTAAGGGCTTACTTTTAGTAGTATAATTAAAATAATATTAAGAACTTATAAAAAAACTTAGTATAGTGCCTTTTCCATAGTAAACACTTACAAACATTAACTTTTTTATTGTTATCTGTTAGCACTTACTTCTTGTTTTATGGAGAAAAACATGGTGATCATGGTATCTGATGTAATTTGTGAGGCCAGGGAAGCTTCTCTGACACAATCTCTACCTTGAAGAAGCTTGTACTTGAATCTTTGTAAACAAATTACTGTTAAGCAGTGCTTAGTGATATACAGGAGGCTTATTGTCAGAAGACATAGATGGGGTAGCTGGGTCCTCAATGGTGCACAATTCCAGGAGATCAAGTTCACAATATTATGTTGTAAATGGTAACCCCTGCAGTTATACAATACATTTCTTGGAAGACCTAACTGAGACTTTTGTAGTAGGCCAAATGAAAGGAACAACATGTGAGTCAAATTTGATGGTGAAAGGGTTAGAGGATGAGAGAGAAGGACATGTCAGATAGAGGGAATTTCATGGTCAAAGTCATGGGGATGTGCACGATCTTGGTACTTTGGGGGACCTGGAATTAGTTCATTACAGCTAATCCATAGAAAGAGAGAGAGTGATTACTAAAAGAAGAGATTATGAAGGACCTTGTTTGCTATATTAATACCTTCAGAATTTTGTGTGAATCTAGGAAGCCATTCATTGAGTTAAACAGATGATTAAAATGGTCAGATTTATTTTTAAAAGGTGGCTTAGGGAATATTGAGGAGAATGGTTTGGAAGCTGGGAAAATACAACTGTACTACTCTAGGTCAATGCTCCTCCAAGTGTAGAACACAAACTGTTTGTTACTACAGGTTAGGAGTGATAAATGAGTACCTTTCTTTTTAGCCTGTAACTTGCTGGAGGCTCATCCCTAGATCTTTTAGAAACTTTTATGGGAATTTGACATGGTTCATGGTTTATAACCTTTACTGGGACTCCAGTGTTGTCTGGCCAGTTGACGTCCTTCACCCCTCATTAACTCCCAATCCACTATATGCTTGTTTTTATTCATACTATATAGCTCGAACTGCTCCTGTAGATAATGACTGATGACCTATTATTAATTAGCATGTAGATGCCAAATCCAGTGGGCACATTTCAGTCCTCATGATTTCTGTTGTATGTTTCAAGAGTTTGTTCTTTTTTGTGCTAAGTAGTATTCCATTATATGAATATACCACAGCTTTTGGTATACTTGTCCTCATTCAGTTCCTTTTCTGCATTACCCACAACAACTATTCAAACCTATACCAGTCTCTTCAAGTTCCTACTCCACCTCTTTCTTATTTTCTACAGATGACTTCATCTCCTATTTCAGAGAGAAGATAAAGCCAAAGGATGCAGGAACTGTATAACTTTCTCCTCCACCCAGAGACAGACTTACGTGTCAACGCCATATTTATCTTTCCTTCACTTTTCTTTTTGGATCCTATTCTCTTACAGTTTTTGCAGGGACTTTGCTCTATTTATTATCTTCTTCTCTCTGTTTTTCAACCTCTGCCTCTCTGTAGTACCTTTAGGGGTGAGCCTATAATCTTGGCTCAAGCCTTCCCCTAAAGTCAACCCTCATCACCCTCTAGATTCTCTCTTTCCCTCCACAGCTAAATTCTTGACAGAGTAGTCTTCAATCACTGTCTCTACTTCTTCATCTCTCATTAACTCCCAAACCACTGTACACTTTTTTTTACTCATACCATACAGCTCACACTGCACCCATAATTAACAGGTGGGTGCCAAATCCAGTGGGCACATTTCAGTCCTCATGATTTCTGTTGTGTTTCAAGAGTTTGTTCTTTTTTTCTAAGTAGTAGTCCATTATATGAATATACCACAGCTTTTTTTTTATCCATTCATCTGTTGATGGACAGCTGGGTAGTTTCCACTTTTTGGCTATTACCAATAAAATTGCTATAAATATTCATATATACAAATCTGTGTGTGGACATATGCTTTCATTTTTCTTGGATAAATACCTAAGAGTTGAATGGCTGGGTCAAATGGTAACTTTAAGAAATTGCCAAATTGTTTCCAAAGCAGTTGTACCATTTTGTGTACCCACCAGCAGTGCGTGAGAATTGCACTTGCTCCACCTCCTCATCAGCGCTTGGTATTATCGGTTTTGTGGGGTTTTTCCCCCTTCAATGTTAGCTATTTTAATAGGTATGTAGTATTGTCTCATTAAGGTTTTACATTTCCCTAATGACTAATGATGTTGAGCATCTTTTCATGTGCTTTTTGCCAAGTCTGTATTCTTTTTGGTGCAGAATTTGTTCAAACCTTTCTCCAGTTTTTGATTGGATTGTTTTCTTACTGTGGCATTTTGAGAGCTCTTTCCATAGCCTGGCTATAAATCCTCTTTCATTTTTGTGATTCACAAATATTTTCTAGTTTAGTTTATAGTCTAGTTTTTTTCTTTCTTTCTTTCTTTCTTTCTGGAGGCTTAAGGGGAGAATCTGTTTCCTTGCCTTTTCCAGCTTCTAGAACTGCTTTCTTTGCATTCTTTGGCTTATTACCCTTCCTCCATCATCAAAGTTGGCAGCATAGCATCTTTAAATCTCTCTCTGCTTCTATCTTTACATTGCCTTTTCTCTTATAAGAACACTTGTGATTACATCTGGCCCATCCAGGTAATCCAGGACGATTTTCTCAAGATACCCGAATTAATTATATCTGCTGGGTCCCTTTTGCCACATAAGGTAACATTCACCAGGTTCTGGGGATTAACAGGTGGACATCTTGGTTGGGGGTGGGGTGGGGATTGGCATCATTCAGCCTACTACACATATGTTCCATCTTATAAATACTGCAAAATAATCTTCTGAAGTGATACTCCTACTATTCCTATCAGCAAGGTATGAGAATTCTGGTAGCTCCACATCCTCATCAACTTTTGGTCTATTCCATCCTTTCCATTTTAGCCAGCTATCTAGCTCACAAAACTATCTTGAAAGACATATTTTCTGTGTCCACAATTCTGCCCAAGTCCCCTTCCCTCTTTAGTTTTTATTGAAATTGTTCACGTACCATATAACTATCCAAAGATCCAAAGTGTACAATCAGTTGCCCATGGTACCATCATATAACTGTGCATCCATCACCACAATTAATATTTTTTTCAATTTTTAGAACATTTTCATTACTCCAGAAAAGAAATAATGACAAAAAAAGGAAACTCCAATCCTCCCATACCCCTAACCACTCTCCCTCCATTATTGATTCATAGTTTTAGTATAGTACATTTGTTACTGTTGATGAAAGAATGTTAAAATACTACTAACTGTAGTATATAGTTTGCAAGAGGTATATATATTTTTTCCTATATGCCCCTCTATTATTACCTTCTACTTATAGTGTCATACATGTGTTCTAATTCATGAGAGAGATTTCTAATATTTGTACAGTAAATCACGGACATTGTCCACCACAAGATTCACTGTTTTATACATTCCCATCTGTTAACCTCCAACTTTCCTCTGGTGACATACATGACTCTGAGCTTACCCTTTCCACCACCTTGACAAACCATTCAGCACTGTTAGTTATTCTCACAACATGCTACCATCACCTGTGTCCATTTCCAAACATTTTAGTTCATCCTTGTTGAACATTCTGTTCATAATAAGCAACTGCTCCCCATTCTTTAGCCTCATTCTATACCCTGGTAACTTACATTTCATGTCTGTGGGTTTACGTATTATAATTAGTTCATATCAGTGAGAACCTGCAATATTAGTCCTTATGTGTCTGTCTTATTTCACTCAATATAGTGCCCTCAGGGTTTATTTATCAACCCATTTTTTTAAGACGGTTTTGTTCACACACCATACATTCCATCCTAAGTAAACAATCATTGGTTCCCTGTATAGTCATGTATTTATGTATTCAGCACCATTGCAACTATCTAAATAAGGACATCTCCATTTCTTCCACGAAGAAGGAGGAAGAGTCAAAGAAGGTAGAGGGACAGAAGAAAAAGAAGAAAGAGAGAGAAAAAAAATTACAGCTAGAAAGCAACAAAAAGAAAGATAACATTAAACTAAAGTAGAATACAGCGTCAGACAATATCACCAATGCCAGGAGTCCCAAACCCTTCCCCCGTGTCCCCCCACCCCATATGCATTTAGCTTTGGTATATTGCCTTTGTTATATTAAAGGAAGCATAATTCAATGTTTCTGTTAATTATAGTCTCTAGTTTGCATTGATTGTATTTTCCCCCCAATCCCACCCTATTTTTTTTATTTTGAAATAAATTCAAAGTTATAGGAACAGTTGCAAAAAACAATACTAACCCCATCATACCCTGACCCCCCTCCCCCGATAGCTCAATCCACCAACTTTAACATGCTGTCACATCACTATTTCTTTCCCTCCCTATCTATCATCCATCATCTATTGCTGTCTCCTGAACATATGAGAGCTAGCTGCACACATCCTTGAAGATACACTATAATTCACGTATACACTTTCCATGAACAAGAACATTCTTTTATGCAATCCCATTAAGCGCAGCTAAGAAGTACAAGAGATTCAACAATGATACAAAGCTTACATTCTGTATTTCCTTTTCCTTATGTCTCAACTGTGTCCCTTTGAGCCACCTGTCCTCTATCCTCCAATCCCATCCGAGTTCATCCTTAGCATTCAATTGTCATCTATTTAGACTATCTTTTTTTTTTTTTTTTTCAGTTGTGGAAACATATATACAGCCTAAATCTTCCCATTCCACCTCCTCCCTAGCCTTGCATTAGTGGGATTAATCACATTTAGAATGTTGTGATGCTCTTTCCCACCATCCATTACTAGAAATTTCCCTTCACCTCAAACAGCAACTCTACACTCAATTTCTTAACTCCCCATTGCCCCTTCCCCCATTTCTCTTAACCCAAACTCTACTTTTCATCTCTATGGTTATATTCTCTGATAATTTCTTTGTGTTTACTGTGGAGCTTCAAATTAACTTCTTAGATTCATATCAATCTTGTTTCTCTTTGATACCATCTTCACTTCAATAGGACACATAAACTATGTTCCTATACTCCTTCATCCCCCCACCTTTATATAGTTGTCTAAAATTACATATTTTACATTGAGTTCAAAACCACTGATTTGTCGTTAGAGTTTGTGTATTTTATATATCATGGAGGAAGTAAATAGTGGAGTTACAGTTCAAAAATTGTTGACTTCTATTTGTATTCCATTGTGGTTGGAGAATGTGCTTTGAGTATATTCAATTTTTTTTTTTTAACTTCTTGAGGCTTGTTTTATGTCCCAGCTTATGGTCCCTTCTGGAGAAAGATCTGTGATCACTAGAGAAAAATGAGTGTCCTGGTGATTTGGGATGTAAGGTACTATATGTCTGTTAAAATTCTCTATATCTCTTTCTCCTTTCTTTCTCTGTTGGTAGGGCTCCCTTTAGAATCTGAAGTAGGGCAGGTCTTTTATTGGCAAAGTCTCTCAGCATTTGTTTGTCTGTGAAAAATTTAAGCTCTTCCTCAAATTTGAAGGAGAGTTTTGCTGGATAAAGTATTGTTGGTTGGAAATTTTTCTCTCTCAGTATTTTAAATCTATCATGCCACTGCCTTCTCACCTCCATGATGGCCGCTGAGTAGTCACAACTTAGTCTTATGTTGTTTCCTTTGTATGTGGTGAATTGCTTTTCTCTTGCTGCTTTCAGAACTTGCTCTTTCTCTTCAGTATTTGAGAGTCTGATCAGAATATGTCTCGGAGTGGGTTTATTTGGATTTATTCTATTTGGAGTTCGCTGGGCATTTATACTTTGTGTATTTATATTGTGTAGAAGGTTGGGGAAGTTTTCCCCAACAATTTCTTTGAATTCTCTTTCTAGACCTTTACCTTTCTGTTCCCCTTCTGGGACACCAATGAGTCTTAAGTTTGGATGTTTTATTTTATCTGTTGTATCCCTGAGATCCATTTCGATTTTTTCGATTTTTTTCTCCATTCTTTCTTTCGTTCTTTCATTTTCTGTTCTGTGGACTTCTAGGACACTGAGATGTTGTTCAGCTTCCTCTAGTCTTGTATTGTGAATATCCAGAGTCTTTTTAATTTGGCCAACAGTTTCTTTTATTTCCATAAGATCTTCTATTTTTTTTAATTTACTCTTGCAATGTCTTCTTTATGCTCTTCTAGGGTCTTCTTTATGTCACTTATATCCTGGGCCGTGGTCTTCTTGATGCCTTTAAATCCTTTGCCATGTTTTCTTTCCTCGATTGTAGTTCTTTGATTAATTGTGCGAGGTACTGTGTCTCTTCCAATATCTTGATTTGTGTGTTTGGAGTTGGATTCTCCATATCATCTGGTTTTATCATATGCATTAAGATTTTCTGTTGTTTTTGGCCTCTTGGCATTTGCTTTGCTTGATAGGGTTCTTTCAAGTTGTAAAAAAAAAGATACCAATCTAATTTTTCAGAAACACAGTTTGGTAGCATACACTTTCTCTAACTAACCAGCAGATGGAGTCTGTGAGTCACCTATACCCTTCAAGTCAGTTCTCCACCTTGTCCCCATGGTGTGTGAGGAAATGATTCTTGTGGGGTTCAGTTGGAGAACTCAGTTTGGGTGTGTTGCCGGAGCCGTCCGCCCTGAATGTGGGGCGTGTGTATGGGTGGCCAGGGAGGAAGCTTTAATATTCAAATCCCCCAGGTTCCCGGAGATTCACGGCCGCCACAAGAGTCTAAGCCTTCATTTCAGTTCAGCCCCAGACCCTCTCTCTTGCTGTCCCACAAACCACTGGACTTTGCGTACTGTCCCTGGGTTCTCTGAGCGGGTCCCCCGTCCAGCTGTGATCCTCCAGGACCTCTGCCAAGGGAATGCCGTGCTACATCACCAGTGCACGCCGTCCCTCAAGGGAAGCCCTGGGCCACCGGGCTGTGCCGGGGCACTTTCAGCCTGATGCAAAGATGGCCGAATGGGGGATCTCAATCCCCGCCTCCTCGCACAGTTCCTCCTTCCCAGCTCCAGGACAACTGGCGGGGCTCTGGGCTGTGGGCATGGCCCTGGGCAGGAATTTATCCAGCCTTTCGGGGAGCCAGCTGCAAGCTGCGTGGTTTCTTCCTGCTTCCGGCTCTCCCCTCCGTTCCCCTAGCCCCAAGGGTATCTGCAGCAGGCTATCTTCCCAGCCAGACACCGAGAGGCCGGCTCAGCTCCCTCTTGCTTGTTTTACTGCATGGTTCCCACTATCGCAGCTGCAGCCGCTCCTGGGTTTTTCCCTTTTTTTTTTTTTTTTTTCAAAAGAGCCAGTCGGTCCCCAAATGCCGAACCCTGGCTTCCCCAGACCACCGCACGGCTGTGGGTCTTCCAGCCAGCTTACTCACTCGTTTCAGAATGCAGACTCCCGGTTTCACCAAGTATACAGCCCCTGTGGAACTAGCAGACCCCGTCCAGCTGACGCATCACTGTAACCAGTATTCTGGGTCACTTTCTGGTTTTTATCTAGTGTTTTTCACAGAGGTGTTTTTTTGCCCTGTCTCACCTAGCCGCCATCTTAGTTTTTCCTCCCACCCTATTTTTATCACCTAGCAATGTTGACATTCATTTGTTCTATCTCATGTAAGAACATATTTGTACCTTTTATTTCAATCATTGAGCACCCTAGGTTTCACTGAGTTACACAGTCCCAGTCTTTATCTTTCATCTTTTGTTCTGGTGTCCCACATGCTCCTAACCTTCCTCTTTCAACCATACTCACAGTCATCTTTGTTCAGTGTACTTACACTGCTGTGCTACTATCTTCCAAAATTGTTTTCCAAACCTCTCACTCCTGTCTTTTCCTTTCTGTCTGCAGTGCTTCCTTTAGTGTTTTTCTAGAGCAGGTATCTTGTTCACAAACTCTCTCATTGTCTGTTCGTCAGAGAATATTTTATCTCTCCCTCATATTTGAAGGCAGTTTTGCTGGTTATAGGATACTTGGTTGGTGATTTTTCTCTTTCGGTATCTTAAATATGTCACCCCACTTCCTTCTTGCCTCCAGGGTTTCTATTGAGAAATCCTGAAATAGTCATATCAAGCTCCCTTTGTATGTGATGGTTCGCTTTTCTCTTGCTGCTTTCAGGATTCTCTCTTTATCTTTGATGTTTGATAATCTGATTATTAAGTGTCTTGGCATAGGCCTATTCAGATCTATTCTCTTTGGGGTATGCTGCTCTTCTTGGATCCGTAATTTTATATCTTTCATAAAAGATGGGAAATTTTCATTGATTATTTCCTCTATTATTGCTTCTGCCCCTTTTCCCTTCTCTTCTCCTTCTGGGACAACAATGACATATACATTCCTGCATTTCGTTTTGTCCTTAAGTTCCTGGAGGCATTGCTCATATTTTTCTGTTCTTTTCTCTATCTGTTCTTTTGTGTGTAGGCTTTCAGGTGCATTGTTCTCCTGTTCCTGAGTGTTTTCTTCTGCCTCTTGAGATCTGTTGTTGTATGTTTCCATTGTGTCTTTCATCTCTTGTGTTTTGCCTTTCGTTTCCATAGATTCTGCCAGTTGTTTTTTTTTTGAACTTTTGATTTCTACTTTATGTACGCCTAGTGTTTTTGTTATACGCGTCATATCTTCCTTAAGCTTTTTGAGTTGATTTAGTATTAGTTGTTTAAATTCCTGTGTCTCAGTTGAAGTGTAAGTTTGTTCCTTTGACTGGGCCATAACTTTGTTTTTCTTAGTGTAGGTTGTAGTTTTCTGTTGTCTAGGCATCTGATTTCCTTGGTTACCCCAATCAGGTTTTCCCAGACCAGAACCGGCTCAGGTCGTAGAAGAAGGCAGTAGTATCATGTCTCCCTGAGAATGTCTTCGAAGATTGGTGCACCCTGTGAAGCCTCAAGTCAGTGTGCTTTTCCTCCCAGCCGGTGTCACCTGTCAGCCTGTAGCTCAAGACTGGTGTAAGGAGGTGTGGCCTGTGGCTGTTTTCCCCCAGGCACTGGTTTCCTGTTCTTAATGGAGGGTGGATAGTAGAGCTGGGCCCCACCTCTTTCCTCTTAAGGAAGATACTCCCCCCTGCCCCCCCAAGGTTATTAGCATTTGAATAGACTCTGCCTGTGCTGTCTCCACTCTTTTCTGGGTCATAGCACTGGGAACTGAAAATGGCTGAGGCTTTCTCCACTGAGCTGAAAAAAGGGACAGAAAGCCCCCTTCAGGGTCAGTCTGTGGCCACCTCCAGCTCTTCAAGGTCAGTCATCACCAGAAGCCTCTGTCTGCTTGTTTGGGATTTGTTGCTTGTATTGAGGAGTCCATACTTGTTAATTAAAACCCCAGTTGGGGCTCTGCTGAGCTATATTTGCTTGCTCGGAGATTGCTGCTCTCTAGCACCACAAGGCTTTGCATTTCGAGCTGTGGGGGAAGGGGGCTCCTGGCTTGGATATGCAGTTTTTACTTACAGATTTTATGCTGGGATCTTGGGCATTCCTCCCCATTCACGTTGGTGTATGATGAGTGGACAGTCAGGTTTGTCCCCCCCGCAGTTATTCCAGATTATTTACTAGCTGTTTCTGGTTGTTTATTAGTTGTTCCAGGGGGACAAACTAGCATCCACTCCTCTCTATGCCGCCATCTTCTTCCATCCTCCTTTGTTCCTTTTTAAACATTCTCTTAAATGTCTTTCACAGAACAGAAATTTTAATTTTGATGAAGTCCAGTTACCATTTTTTTCTTTTGTGGATCATGCTTTTGGTGTCATGGGAACTTTTTGCCTGTCCCAGGTCATGAAGATTTCTCCTTTTCTTATAAAAGTTGTATAGTTTAACACTTTACATTTAGATGTATATTCCATGTTTGAATTGATTTTTGGGTAAGGTGTGATCTTTAGGTCAAGTGTCTATTTTTTTTTTCTTTACATATGGATGTCCAGTCGTTCCAGTGCTATTTGTTGAAAAGCCTATCCTTTCTCCATTGATTTATCTTTGTACCTTTTTGAAAAATCAATTGGCCATATTTATGTGGGTCTCATTTCTTCTTTAACCTATAGACTATTTGGCTATGTATTTTTAATTTTCAAAAATATTATTTTCAAGTTACTGCCTCATAATATAATGCTATTCTAATATAGAATACATGGTCTGCCTGGAATTTGGGATTCATGGAGATTTACCTGTGGCCTAGTATTTGATTATTATGATTATTATTTATAAATAATTCTGTTGTATTTGAAAATTACATTTATTCTGTAGTTGTTTGGTGTGATGTTTTACATATGTCAAGATATATTGTTTAAATCTCTTGCTACGGTGAATTTGTCTTATTTCTCCTCTTAGTTCTCTCAATTTTTGTTTTATATATTACGAAACTCTTATTAGGTACATACAAGTTTAGGATTTATATTTTTCTATTACATTGAGCGTTCTAAATTTGTATAACTCTTCTTAGCTCTAAAACTATTCCTATAATGCTTGTTTTCTCTTATTATGCAGCTCTTTGTTGCACTTTTTGTTTCTTTTAAATTGATTTTTGAAATTTGGTTGTCATTTATGTGCAACAGAATATACAGATCTTAAGTATAAAGTTCGATGAGTTTTGACAGTAGTGCAATACTCATGTAATCATTACTTGTCAAAATACAGAACATTTTCATCACCCCAGGAAGTTCACCTGTGAATTCCACCATGTGCCCTTCCCCTAGCCTCAGAAAACCATTCAAGATGATTCTTTTCATCTTTGATTAGATTTGCTTGTTCTTAGATTTTGTATAAATGGTATCATACAATATGTACTCTTTTGTTCCTGGCTTCTTTTACTCTAGATAATGTTTTTGCAATTCATTCATGGTATGTGTATCAGTGTTTTTCTTCATTTTATTATTGAATGGTATTTTAGTCTGTGAATATAGCACGGTTTGTTTATCCATCCTTTTGTTGATGGTCGTTTGGGTTGTTTCCAGTTTTGGGCTATTCTTCTAAAAGTCTTTTTGTGGATGTATATTTTCTTTTCTTGAAGATAAATATCTAGGTGTGGAATTGCTGGGTCATAGAGTAGATATATATTTAACTTTATTAAAGCTGCCAAACAGTTTTCCAGAGTGGTTATACCATTTTGCAGAGTGGTTATACCATTTTGCAGTTTTCCAGAGTGGTTATACCATTTTGTACTCCTACCAGTTCAATTACTGCGTGGCTTGGCAATATTTGATAGTGAAGTCTTACTGAATTTAGTCATTTTAGTGTGTGTGAAGTACTATCTCATTTTAGTTTTAATTTTCATTTTTTTGATGACTAATGATGTTTGGCACATGTTTCATGTGTTTATTGGCTGCTAGTATATCTTTTTTTTCTGAATTGTTCAAGTGTTCTGCCCATTTTTAAAACTGGGATGTCTATTATTATTATTACATGGTAGGAGTTTTATTTATATTTATTCTGAATATCAGTCTTTTGTCAAATAATTGTATTATGAATATGTTCTCTTAGTCTATAACTTGCCTTTTCATTTTACTAATGTCTTTTTTGTTTAAAGGAAGTTAAATTTATCATATTTTTTCCATTATTTATAGTGCCTTTTATGCCAGTTTAAGAAATCTTTTCCTACCCCTAGGTCATGAAAGTATTTTATGTTTAGGGCAGTTTTCCATCCCAAAATAATTTTTGTATGTGGAGTGACACAGGGATTGGATTTTGTGTTTTTTTGTTTTTTGTTTTTAGTACCGATAACTTGTTCTCACTGCATTTTTTGTTGAAAAGACTTTCCTTTTACTTATTGAATTACCTTCTTCCATTGTGGAATGTAAACTGAGTATATAAATATAGTCTTGTTCTGGACTTTCTAGCCTGTTTCATTATTCTTTTTGTCTGTTCTTATGCTAATGTCATGCTGTCTTGATTATTATAGCCTTACAGCACTATTGACTTTTGGGCCTGATCATTCTTGTTGGGGTGGGGGTGGAGGTAGCTGTCTTGTGTATTGTGGGGTGTTTAGTACCATCCCTGTCCTGTGTATTGTGGGGTGTTTAGTAACATCCCTGGCCTCTACCCACTGGATGCTTGTAGCATCCCCCAGTTGTGACAACTAAGAATCACCTAGTCGATACCAAGTGTCCACTGGGAGAAAAATTTGTCCCAGTCAAGAACCACTGCTTTAAGGTAGCTCTTGAAATTCAGTGAAGTAAATCCTCCAACTTTTTTGTTCTCAGTCAAGATTGTTTTGACTATTCCATATCATTATGGAGTTAGCTTGTCAATTTATACAAAAAGATACCTTAGGTTTTTCATTGGAATGGTGTTAAATCCATAGATCAAATCGAAGAGAATTGACATTTTAATAAAATCTCTCCACTTATTTGTGTCTTTAATTTCTCTTGGTGTATTTTGGAATTTTTCATTATAAAGGTTTACACACATTTGGTTAAGTATACCCCAAAGTTTTCATATTTTTATGCTATTGGATAAAAATAGTATTTTTATTTTTAATTTCGTTTTCCAGTTGTTGACTAGATGTAGGCCTTCCTGCCCTGTCTCCAACTTTAAACTCAGTTAAGGCCCCTTGCCACTTGAGGGGATGTCTCTCAGTAGTCTTGCTGCTGTATCCTATGTGAGGACCCCATGGAAAAGAATTGGTAGAATAATTGCAGATTCATTTTGGGCCAAGAGATCCTCAGGTTTCTGATCAATCAAGCTAACCCATGTTCAGCTGACAAAAATTGGCTTAAAGTTTCTGTTGGTTTTCCCTCACCCCTATCAGTGACCAGTTTGTTCTTCCTCTCACTGTGTCTGAGGGATCAAAGGGGGTGGGAGGTAGTGGGTGTTTTCTCTCCTTGTAAAGTCTGTCCCTTTCTGGAATTTAGTTCATTTACATTTCTCTAAGTTCTCACCTTTCTTGTTTATAACCAACAGACTGATTTTGTTGCTTACCCAATTTCATTTCTTTGTTAGAGCTGGAGGGAAAAGTCTCTTGTACCTTTGTGCATCTTAACCAGAAATTATTAACTTGCTACCACTTTTCTTTGTTTAGTGTTTTGGTATATTTTAAAACTTCTTTTCTAATTATCCTTTTACTTTCAACATTTCTGTTTCCTTATATTATATATGTCTCTGGTGAACAAGACATACAGAAATTAAATTTTTTATCCAGTCTGACAATCTTCTTTTAAGTGAAGCACTTAATCCACTTACGTTAGTCATGACTTTTTAAATTTATGACTACCACTTTATTTTATACTTACCATATATCCTACTTTTTATATTTTTTCTCTTTATTTGCCTTTGTTTGGATTGAGATACCCCACCCCTTACTATAGTTGGTAGGTCTCACATTTTAATTCTGTTCTTTTAGTTGCCCTAGAACTTTTAAAGTCCTTCATTAATATATTTATTCTCCTTCCAAACAGTATAAGGAGTTTGAAATGCTTTAACCTCACTCATCCCTCCTTCAGGAATTGAATTCTTTCCTGATTTTTTAAAGCTGTATAAATTAGACATTACTGTTATTGTTTCATACAGTCACTGTTTAGACTTACCTATGTCATTAGTTTTATTTGCTCACTATTCCTTTTGCATCTCTGACATTCCTACAGGGATCCTTTACTTCTTAAAATATATTCTTTAAGAGTTCCCTTAGTGAGGGTCTATTGGTAGGAAATGTGTATTTCTTTGTATAGAAACATTATTTTACCTTTGTAGCGAAAGATAGCTTCCCTGGTTTATATGTATTTTCTCCTAGCACTATGAGTATAGCACTTGTTTCCTGATTTCCATTATTGCTATTGTGAAATTAACTGTCAACTTAATTTTTATTCCTTTGTATTATCTCCCCTCTGCCTCCCATGGCTTTTAAGATTCTCTTTGTCTTTAATGTTCTACAGTTGTATTCAAATATAGATTTATTTTTATTTTTCCTGTTTTGGAATTTATTGAGTTTATTGAAGCTGAAGCGTCCTTCCTCAGTTTGGGAAATCTTAGCCCTTATCTCATCAGATATTTATGACTCTTTCCTCATTTTCTCTTATCACCTTCTGCAACTCCAGTTAAATGTATATTAAACCTTCTTCCTCTGTTCTTTTTGACTCTTAACTGCTCTTCTATATTTTCCACACTTGTGCTGCATAATGGGTAATTTATTAGCTCTATCTTTTTATACACAAATGCTCTCTTCATTGATGTTTGATCTGCTATTTAATCTACGAGTTTCTAATTTTAATTGTTATATATTTTTATTCCTATATTTATTGTTTGTTTTGGATCTGCCTGGTTAATTTTGTTAGCCTCCTACTCCTTCATCATACTCCCCTCCCCCTTTTATTTCTTCAAGTGTATTAAAAATACTTATTTTCTGTTTTTTGTCTGATAATTCTATTACCTACAGTCTTTATTGGTCTTATTCTGTAGTTTGCTGTTCAATGGCTCTGACTCACAGGTGCTGTTTCTTGGGTGATTTTTTAAAACACTATTTTAAATCCTTTAGTAATATCTCATATTGTCAATAGTTAATATTAAATTTTCCTTTCATAAAATGATAATAAATACCAGGATATGACCCACAAGTTATGGTTGATTTTATTCAACAAATCCTCGGTCTAAGTGGTTTCCAGTTTTTGAACCACTAAAAATTACGCTGCAGAGAGCACCTATTCACAAAAATCTTGATGACTTTGTCTGATTATATTCTTTGGATACATTCCAAGAATAGTAACAGATGACCAAAAAATATGCACATTTTGAAAGTTCTTCTCTATATGTTTTTTAAATCTTCAAAATATTTTAATGTTACTACTCTTTGCTTTTTAGGGGAAGAAGATTGTATACTGGTGATTTTTTAAAATGTGAGCTCATGGTCTTGAAACTTTATTTGTTGTAATTTTTGAGGCTGAGAATTAGATTTTTTTTTTCTTAAGAGATAAAAGATTTGCATGTATAGGGATGCCAGCAACTTTTAAGTAAATTTTTTGCCTGAGTTTTTCAGGTTACACACCTAGTTTGTATGATTGCCCCACAGGGATGCAGACTTCTGGTTCAGAATTTGCAGGGAAGACATGTTTATGTTTTACTGTTCCAGTAAGAACCAGATTCAGTAAAGACACTTATCCCCATTATTCCCTCAGCAGAATGGGTTTTATTGTATTTCACCCTGTAAGTATGCAGCCTTTTGGGGCATCTTGGTATATATATGTATATCTATCTATCTATCTATCTATCTATCTATCTATCTATCTATCATCTATCTATCTACGCTGTTAATCCAATCCTATCTCTGGTAGGGCCTCAGGTTTAGTTGACCTCCTGTCATCTCTGCAAGTAGTTCATTTAAACCTAGGCTTGGCCAATAACCCCAGGGAAAACTTTGTGAATTTATGTTTTCTTCTTGTGTCTACCTTCTGGGAATTCCTTTGCATCCACCTCAAGGTTAACCATGCATTTAAAAACATATTTTAAAAAATATATTTTATCCAGCAGTTTTAGGCACATTTTTCAACTTAATTTACCTTTTTTAAAATGCAATTATTCTGAGATACATTCACCCACCATACAGTCAACCCAAAGTATACAATCACTGACTCACAGTATCCTTGCATGGTTATGTGTTCATCATCACAGTCAATTTTAGAACATTTTCAATACTACAAAAAAAAAAAAAGAGGAAACCCAAAACATCCTATATCCCTTATCCCCCCATCATTGACCCCCTAGCCTTGGTGTGGTACATTTGTTACTGTTGATGAAAGAATATTAAGTTACTACTGTTAACTATAGTCCATAGTTCGCAATAGGTGTGTTTTTTCCCATATACCGCTCTATTATTAACTCCTTGCCGTAATTTTGTTCTAGTTCATGGAAGAAATTTTTTATACTTGTACTGTTAATCACAGTCATTGTCCACCACAAGATTTACTGTGTTATACAGTACCATGCCTTAACCTCTGGCTTTCCTTCTAGTGACACATATGATTAAACTTCCCCTATCTATCAACCTAATTTACTTTTATCCTATGTACAATGTATCTTTGAAGTTACCTCTAATTCTTTTTGAAATGTAGCAAGATATATTGTAAGGGGAAAAATGTCCACATTCAGCCCTGTCTCCAAGCTTGGAATGTTCTTCCCTGATTTTAGCTGTGGTAAACCTGTCCTCCAATTCACCAGTCAGTTCAGATGCTGCTGCTTCTCTTTAAATGTTCTGTTTTCTCCCTTTCTTACTCAACAACCACTCTCATCTGTACTGACAGACGGAATAAATTACTCTCTAAAATATGTTTCCTTACTGTTTTATACATATTTTTCTTAAAGGAGAGGACACAAAGCTAGAGACTTGGATTTTATTGATCTCTATGTCCCTAGCATGTAATAGGCATTCACTAAAGTTTGTTGAACTGAATTCTCAAAATCTTTGTAGTGACTTGAAATTTTAAGCTTCTAGATAAGACTTATAATTTAATTTGTTGTTAATTTTCAGAAGGAGAAATAGTTTTTAAAGCATTTTAAAGGCTAATTCAACATGTTGAAATTAAAACAATTTTATTTGGTGTTTGATAAATTGCTTGGGCTGGTCATGTTTAAGGGGAGATTAATGTCTGATTAAAGATTTATTTGCCTTACAATCTCCAGAGGTACTGTGGTGGTAAAATTTTGGAGCAAATGGGGGTTTAGATCCCAATTCTAAATCTTCACTCACTTTAAAATTATAGAATATGTTGAATTTTCTTGGAAACAGAAGCTTTTTTTCTAGAACATCAAGTGGAATTTTTGCCTTTGGAGCACAATTTTTAAAAAATAAGAAGAGGGAGAAGTTTCCCAAATTGACCTTGATTATTGTGTATGTGTATGTATGTGTAGGGGATATTATTTCCTATTGCCTTAAATAAGTCCCTTTTTTTATGGTGAATTGCATAGTTATTTTGTGGCTATTACATACTTGTCCTACAAGAAGGAAAAAAGAGATCTAAGGAGGTCTGAATGTCCACTGGAGAAGCTGATTTTATAAACCCGTAGCCCTTCTGTCTAGCATTCATTCACATATTTGAAGATATATTGATGGGGAAAGATTTAAGTAGTAGGATGAAAAAAGGAGATGAGAAGAATTCCAGGTAGAAAGCAAAGACGGGTGGGTGAGAAGACCAACTAGCGCAGAGGTCGGGATGACCTAGCAGTGGAATAGACATAGGTCAAAGAGGGCAAGAGGATGCCCATGCCAGAGGTTGGGGGTAGACAGCAAGCTGGCTGATGGTGCCCAGAAGAGTATGTTTTGCTTATAAACATTTTTCTAATACACAGTTTTACCCCTACAGCTTAACATATACAAAATCAGCATGTCTCTAATAATCAGTGGCATCCCATAGTTTAATAATCAGTGTTAGTTTGTTTTTCTTTTTTGGTGGTATATAAAATAATGGCATTTTTATCATTGCTGGCACCTTATATTTTCTGAAGTACGGTATTTTACATTGATCATAAGGAATATTGGTTGTATTAGCCTCCATTAGTTATTTCATTTATATGTAATGTGGCAGACAAATCAATTTTTTAAAACATTCAGAAACAGACTCTTACCATTAAACTAATTTGGACAGCTGACTGATGTTATTCCAATAGAAACTTACCATCTCTAAGGTGATTTATGTGAAACTAGCAACTACTTTTGTGAAGCTCCATCAGTAAGCAGGCTGTATTTGCAGTTGCTAGAAATTCTGAACAAATGCAAGGTGGAAATGAAGATAACCTTTCCCAACCACGTGAGTAAAAGGGCTATTTCCAGCAGGATGTATTAGTTATTAAGTAAGAACAACTTGTATGGCAGCTTCTTAGTATTGCTTTAAATATCTCTGCACAGTTTGTGCCTCAAGTTTATCTCTGCTTTATATTCTTTTTTTTTTTTTGACCTTCACAGACTTTTAATTCAGTTTTATTGAGATGTATTCACAAACCGTATAGTTATCCACAGTATATAATCAATTGTTCACAGTAACGTTTTTTGGTTGTGCATTCATCACCACAATCAATTTTTGAACATTTTCATTACCAAGCAAAAAAAGAATAAGAATAAAAATTTCAGTAAAAAACATCCAAAACATCCCATGCCCCCCATCACTCCCTATTATTCATTTACTTTCTGTCCTCATTTTTCTACTCATCTGTCCATACACGGGATAAAGGGAATGGGAGCCACAAGGTTTTCACAATCACATGGTCACACAGTTACAGGATTGTTTTCAAAAATCAAGGCTACTGGGCTGCAGTTCAACAGTTTCAGGTATTTCTTCTAGCTATTCCAATATACCAAAAACTAAAAAGGGATATCTATATAATGCGCAAGAGTAACCTCCAGAATGACCTCTCGACTCTATTTGAAATCTCTCAGCCACTGAAACTTTATTTTATTTCATTTGTCTTCCCCTTTTTGATCCAGAAGCCTTGATGCCAGGGCCAAGATCATTCCTGTGAGTCATGTCCTGCATTGCCAGGGAGATTTACAGCCCTGGGAGTCGTGTCCTACTTAGGGGTGAGGGCAGTGAGTTTACCTGCCGAGTTGGCTTAGAGAGAGAGGCCACATCTGAGCAACAAAAGAGGCTCTCTGGGTGATTCATAGGCACAATTTTAAGTAGCTTAGCCTCTGCTTTGCAGTGACAAGCTTCATAAGGGCAAGCCCCAAGATTGAGGGCTTGGTCTTCTAAATTGGTAGTCCCCAATGCTTTTGAGAATATCGTTAATTCCCCAAGTGAGGAAGTTTAATATTTCCATATTTTCCCCCAGTCCCTCAAGAGGGCTTTGCAAATACATTTTTATTCTCTGCCCAGATTACTCTGGGATGTATCAGGACTTCACACTAACCTGTAAAAACCAACCACATTCTACTCCCTATTCAAAGTTCCATGTCATAATGGTGTTTGAATAAACTGACCATACAAGGTAAATTATATAGTGTGCTACAAAAAATATATAGATTTAAACTTCTCTTCCTTTGTTCCAATTCAAGTTTTAAAACACCGTCAATATCATCCTTTACCCTTTAATCTGATTTACCTTAGTCCTAAGTAAGTCCATTTTGTTCACATCTCTGATTGAAGTCTGATCTGATTTTCAGAATCTTTAACATTTGCTGTATGGGGTAATGCTGACGTTCATAGCTGCCAGACTCTGGCTCTGAATCTCTGGTGTCACACAGATACCCAGGGTTCTGGAGACCAACCAGGTTATACACAAAGAGCTCAGCGTCTCAGAATTTAAACATAGTCATTACAACTCAGGAATAGATGTAACTGCTGTAAGAGACTACAATCTAGGAACCTTTACAATAAGCCTTTCCCTGACAACCCATGCTCTCAGATTCAGTTCTCAGAGTTTGCACATTATAGTTAGTCCATATTAGTGAGGCATTATAATGTTTGTCTTTTCCTTTCTGGTTTATTTCACTCAACATGCTGTCCTCAGTGTCCATTCATCTAGTTGCGTACCTCACAACTTCATTCCTTCTTGTAGCAGGTCTATATTCCATTGTAGATATACACCACAGTTTACCATTCCATTCCATCCACTGCGAATCATGAATACTGCCACCGTAAACCCCACTATGCAAATGTCCATTTGTGTCCCTCTTTTCAGTTTTTCCAAGTATACACCTAATAACATGGTTGCAGGACCATAAGGCAAACCCATACTTAGCTTCCTGTGGAACCACCACACTGTCTTCCAGATGGGCTGTACAATTCTACTTCCCCACAAATGGTGACTAGGTATATCCCTCTCTCCACATTGTCTCCAGCACTTGTATCCCTCTGTTTATTTTTTAGACAGTTTTATTCTCACACCATACATTCCCTCCTAAGTAAACAATCAATGGTTCCCTGTATAATCACATAGTTATGCCTTTACCACCACTATCTATATGAGAAAATTTCCATTTGTTCCACAAAGAAAGAGGAAGAGGCAAAAAACGAAAAAAAGGTAAGAAAAAATTGACAACTAAAAAAAAAAAAAATACAATACAATACAATGAAAAGGTCAGACACCACCACCAATGCCAAGAATCCCA
Organism: Choloepus didactylus; assembly: GCF_015220235.1. Taxonomy (NCBI): domain Eukaryota; kingdom Metazoa; phylum Chordata; class Mammalia; order Pilosa; family Megalonychidae; genus Choloepus; species Choloepus didactylus. The sequence goes on along the minus strand of NC_051324.1, from coordinate 26,210,929 downwards.
AACACCTCCCTATGTCCCCCTCTTATAGACATTTAGCTTTGTTATATTGCCTTTGTTACAATTAATGGAAGCATATTACACTGTTAACTGTTAACCATAGACTCTAGTTTGCATTGATTGTGGTTTTTTCCCCAATACCATCCCATTTTCAACACCTTGCAAAGTTGACATTCATTTCTTCTTCCTCGTGTGAACACATTCTTATATTTGTACATTCAGTCATAATCATTGACCACTCTAGGTTTCACTAAATTATACTGTCCCAGTCTTTATCTTCTGTCTTCCCTTCTGGTGCCCTACCTGCCCCTAACCTTCCTCTTTCAACTGTGCTCACAGTCATCTCTGTTCACTGTACTTACAATATCATGCTGCCATCACCCAGTATTGTGCTATCCGTTTCTGCATCTATACAGTCAATCTTGTTGAACATTCTGTACTACTTCAGCATCAAATGCCCAAACTTTACCCTCTTCCTATCTCCTGGTATCTTCACTTCTACACTGTTCTCCAAACCTCTCTCTCCGGTCTTTTCCGATCTGTAGCACTCCCTTTAGTATTTCTCATAGAGGAGGTCTCCTGTTCGTGAACTCTCTCAGTGTCTGTTTATCTGTAAATATTTTAAACTCTCCTTCATTTTTGAAGGACAGTTTTGCCAGATACAGGATTCTTGGTTGGCAGTTTTTCTCTTTCAGTATCTTGAATATATCATACCACTGCCTTCTTGCTTCCATGGTTTCTACTGAGATTTTGTTTGATCTCTATATTTCTTTGTTTCTCTCACTGGCCAGTTGTCAGATTGGTTCTTCCCCCTTTTACCCCTGAATCAGGCACCTACCATAGCCTGTCACAGGGATGGGAGGTAGGCACTGGGCACCCCAGCAAGTTTACTGTGTGTGGTAATATAGATATGCTGTCTTCCAGTGGTGCTCTTTTTTTCTGCCGACTAGCAAGTCCTTGATGTGTTTTAGGGCCCTGCTTTAACAGTTGGGTTGTCCATATTTCTTAGCCAAAACAGAGCTGGGTTTCTGTGCAGAGCATGTAGACCATCTCCTGCTGTCCTAATAAAAGGTCTGGAGTAATTTTTTTTTTTAAGTATTTCTATTCTCTTACACTCTCTGGACTGTCCAGCAGATAGTGCTGTTCAGTAACTTAATCATCCTCAGAGGCTGCTTTGCCTCCGAGCACAGGCTGCATCTACGCAAGTGAGCTGAAACTGGGATTCCTAGGCCCTCATTTTGCCCACCAAAATCTGGTTCAATGTGGGGTTACACCTGTGGCAGAGTACTCCCTCACCTGACCCAATACTCCAGCCATTCCCCAAGCAAGGAGATGGCCACCAGCTGCTGCTTCCCTCAAGGGTGGGGAAGGGTTATCAGGCTCAGGACTGGAAATGCAGTCTCTGTACACGTTTTGTCTGTCTATTTGCTCCTCACTGACCTGCCTTGAAATGTCCTCCCCTGTCCCTGCTGTCCCCTGCTGTGAGATATTTTAAAATCTGTGTTCCTGGTGGGTGGGGTCCTGTCTGCCGATTCTGTGCCTTTCCCACAGGGAGACCGAGTGAGGGGGATGGGAGAAAACTGTCTGGTCTGGGACAGAAGATTCCTACCTGATATTTCTTCTCTTTCTTCAATTTGGCATCTCCAGGGTCCTTCTGCAGTCTGTGCCCCTTCCAGAGTTGCAGACAAATCAGAATTATCCTTTTTTTCATTCTACTTCTGGAGAGGAGTTTTCAGTAGCTGTTTGCATTGCCATGTTGATCTGTTTTATATTCTTGAATCTATTTTGAATTTTAACATAACTATTGATCCCACAGATTGACTTGTTTTACTGATTGTTTTACTTGTTTACTGTCTTGTTTTACAGAATTGGGCATTTGAGTGAAAATGCCTCAACCAGAAATCATCTTAAATTTTCCTCTTTTGATTTGGCTGCAAAAGCTTGGAGCTAAATGTGCTCCTACCTTAGTTAAGAAAACATGGAATCTTTAGCTTATGGTAATGGCTACACAGTGTCCCCTAGCCCTCTATTCACTTCATCATAACTTTCATACCCATTTTTTTTCCCCTTCCCCAGACCCTAGTCCCCTTTTTTTTTTTTTTTTTTTTTTTTTAATTTTATACAGTTTGTTTGTTTCTTCTCTCATCTGCTTTGGAATGGGATGGGGTACAATGGTTAAAAACATCAACAAAAGAAAATCCATTTTTAAAAAGGTGTTTTCCTGTGTAGTGGAAACAGCAAATTAAAGCAGGTGAAGTGAAAATGTCCATTTTTGTTTTCTTTTTTCATGTGTCTTAAATGAGGTGAGATGTTCTAAGAAAAAATTTTGTTTTGCTGACGTTTGTGATGGTTCTGGTGTTTGGAGTCCAAAAGGATTGTGAGCTCTTTCAAATTATTTCTAATTTACAGGCACTGGATTTTTTTAGAAAATGTCAATGGTGATTAAAAATTTGGATGAATCAAACTTAGTTACTATTGATTAGCTGAAATAATGTGAGGAAGTAATATTCTTTTCTAACAAAAAATGCTTTTCTGCTGGTATATTTGTTCCAGAGAATAAAGAAGGTAGAAGAGTACCTAAATTTTGTGCATGTGTGTTTGTGTGTGTTTTAAGTTGAAAGTTAATAATGTGAATAAAATGCAGAGAATCTGTGGTTACAGAACAGTGGAAGGAAAAGAATGGGGTGGAGAGAGTTAGCTACATTGTTGCATATATTTTATTGAAAGACCTGTCCTCTAACCAAATAGAGTCCAAAGTGGTAATTAACATACATTGTGTGCTCTCCCTTTATCTTCTGTCTTTGCAGAAGTAATATAGCATGTAAGATTGAAAGTATTCAGTCAGAGTTATAAATAAAATTATACTAATCTATATTTCTAAGTCTATCAGTTAATCTAAACCATTAATCTGAGATAAAATTAGGCACCTTGATCAGTTTAATGCAGAGGATGCTGTTATGTTAAATTGTACATATATGTATGGAGGGAATTAATAAGAAAATGTTGGCAAACTTTAGCTTCTTCTTGCCAGTGATATTTTATAGATAATTCACTAATATTGGCGATGATAAACTAACTCTAGATTTTCATTTTTTATAATTTCATCTTGCCTTATGTTACTATTATGGGTCTCTCTTCTAATCATTTTAAAAGATTAATTATTTTTAATAAATACAAATTCACAGAAAGTTCCAGTTCTTTCCAAAGCATTTCGTAGCTGGATTTTATGGAACGGAGTTTTTATAAGGATGTTCTGTCATAAAGTACATATTTGTTATTTGAACATTGAAGAGAATAAGCCAAGAAAATTGCTCTGAATGAAGTTTATTATTGCTTCTATTCTTTCAATCACTAAAATTATGAAGTAGTGTACTGATTCCATTCCGGAAGTACTGTATATTATCTTTGTCTCACAGGAAGCATATGTGATTATTTTTGGTAAAGGCAAGCTGAATGGGAGTTTAAATAATTGCATATCCAATAGAAGAAAATTAAAATATCGTTATAAGAAAAGTTCCTGAAATAACATCCCTTTTTTTCAAGCAACAAAAGAAGAATGATTGTACAAGTTTCTCTGATTATCATATATAACAGATCATGTTACCATTTTTAATAAAAATTTTGACACTTCTGGTGTTTTAAACTGGTTTATATGTTAATTTATAGCTTGTTGCATTTTAAAAAAGAAATTATGTGCAACAAACCAAAGACCTGCAAAATTCTTATCTTGGTAACAAAATTGAATCTGATTTCCTGCTCCAGGAAATTGTTGGGAAGAGTTTTTTAGGGGTCATTTCCAGTTGTGGCACTAGTAAATTATTTCATTGCTATCTCTTTATGCAGGACTACTATAGTGTTCTCATCACCAGTCTCACCCACTCTCAATTTTATTTTGCATCCATTTGTAGGCTTACTGGAAGACCAAATGAGATGGTACATGTAAAGCGCCTTGTACAGTGCCATATTCAGAGCAGCCATTAAATATTTGGTTTATAGCACCCTCTCTACCACCTGCTCTCAATTGTTTGCTAGTAAAGTTCATCCAAAGCCCTAGGATGAACACCTAAAAACCATCCTCAGCCTATCTTCCCAGAATCATTGTAATATGATTATGGATTCTTAGCCAGCAGATCAGTGGCTTTGAAGGATATGTGAATCCCTGAAATTGTTTGTGATATTGTGTGTGGTTGTGTGTGTCTCACTCTCACTTTTAAAAGAAGAGGACCTGTTAGCTTTCATCAGATTGTGAAAGTGATCCCTGATCCCCCAAAAAGGATAGGACTATGACCTTTATTTATTTATTTTTTTAAACAAATAATTCACCAGTAAGTTTAAGAAACTTGATCTGCTGAACATATGGAGAATCCTCTACTCAACAAGAGAATACCTATTCTTTTCAATGACACTTGGAACATACGGAAACCGTCTACATTCTAGTCTACAAAAGTCTCCACAAACACCAAATAATCTATGTCACAATAACATAACACAGTGTAATTAAGTTTGTTACAAATTTCAAAAGATAACCCCAAATCCCTATATATTCTGAAATTTAAAACACACTTTAAAACTCATTAAGAAATAATAGAGGAAAGGAGAAAAAATTTAAAATAATTATAAAGAAAATGCTATATATAGAAACTTATGGGATGCAGTTAAATAATCCACAGAAAAAATTCCTTAGTCCTAAATCCTTATTTGGAAAGGAAGAGATACTGAAAAAATCAATGTATCAAATGTCCAAGTCCAGAGCAGAAAAAGCAAAAACCTGAACTCAGAATGTAAAAAGGTGAAAACGATAAAAAGAGCAAAAATCAAGGAAACTGAGAACCAAGAAATAGTAGAGGCTCCATAAAATTCAACCTTAAATCTCTGAAAAGACTAATAAAATAAACTCCTGGGCATTAATAGTACAATTAAAAAAGTGTGCTTTCATCAATTATAACAAATGTTCCACACCAATGCAAGGTGTTAACAATAAGGTGGTATATGGGAACCCTGTATTTTATGCATGATTATTCGTAAACCCACAACGTCTCTAACATAAAAATTAAACAACAACAACAAAAGTAGATTGCTAGAAAGAGAAAGAGAAAAGAGAAAGAGAGATGTAGTAAGACACATGCAAATGGGATACAGACATAGTCAGAGATTTTAAAAAATCTTAACAGAATATTATAAACAACTTTGTGCTGATAGTGTATGAAAACACAGATAATATGAACAATTAAAAAGCCACAACTTATTAAACAGATTCAAGAAAAATTAGAATATTCTAACAGTAGTATAACTATTAAAGAATTCGAAGTAGTAATTTCAATCTATCCCCCCACTTTATTTTTTTTTGTCTTTTTAAATTTTTTTAAATTCAGTTTTATTAAGATATATTCACATACCATACAATCATCCATGGTGTACAATCAACTGCACACAGTATCTTCATACAGTTGTGCATTCATCACCCCAATCTATTTTTTTTAATCTTCATTTTATTGAGATATGTTCACATACCACGCAGTCATACAAAACAAATCGTACTTTCGATTGTTTACAGTACCGTTACATAGTTGTACATTCATCACCCAAATCAATCCCTGACTCCTTCATTAGCACACACACAAAAATAACAAGAATAATAATTAGAGTGAAAAAGAGCAATTGAAGTAAAAAAGAACACTGGGTACCTTTGTCTGTTTGTTTCCTTCCCCTATTTTTCTACTCATCCATCCATAAACTAGACAAAGTGGAGTGTGGCCCTTATGGCTTTCCCAATCCCATTGTCACCCCTCATAAGCTACATTTTTATACAACTGTCTTCGAGATTCATGGGTTCTGAGTTGTAGTTTGATAGTTTCAGGTATCCACCACCAGGTACCCCAATTCTTTAGAACCTAAAAAGGGTTGTCTAAAGCGTGCGTAAGAGTGCCCACCAGAGTGACCTCTCGGCTCCTTTTGGAATCTCTCTGCCACTGAAGCTTATTTCATTTCCTTTCACATCCCCCTTTTGGTCAAGAAGATGTTCTCCGTCCCACGATGCCAGGTCTACATTCCTCCCCAGGAGTCATATTCCACGTTGCCAGGGAGATTCACTCCCCTGGGTGTCTGATCCCACGTAGGGGGGAGGGCAGTGATTTCACCTTTCAAGTTGGCTTAGGTAGAGAGACAGGGCCACATCTGAGCAACAAAGAGGCATTCGGGAGGAGGCTCTTAGGCACAACAATAGGGAGGCCTAGCCTCTCCTTTGCAGCAACTGTCTTCCCAAGGGTAAAACCTGTGGTAGAGGGCTCAACCCATCAAACCACCAGTCCCCTATGTCTGTGGTCATGTTAGCAACCATGGAGGTGGGGTAGTCGAATACCCCTGCATTCTCCACAGGCTCCTCAAGGGGCACTACATCTTTTTTTTTCCTTGTTTTTCTTTCTTTCTTTTTTTTTTTTTAACTTTCCCTTCTTTTTTAAATCAACTGTATGAAAAAAAAGTTAAAAAGAAAACAAACATACAATAAAAGAACATTTCAAAGAGACCATAACAAGGGAGTAAGAAAAAGACAACTAACCTAAGATAACTGCTTAACTTCCAACATGTTCCTACTTTACCCCAAGAAAGTTACCTAATATAGCAACATTTCTGTGAACTTGCTCCTACTATATCCATCAGAAATTGACAGACCATAGTCATTCCTGGGCATCCCCAGAACATTAAATAGCTTATCTGTTCTTCTTGGATTATTGTTCCCCCTTCCTTAATTGCTCTCTATTGCTAGTTCCCCTACATTCTACATTAGAAACCATTTGTTTTACATTTTTCAAAGTTCACATTAGTGGTAGCATATAATATTTATCTTTTTGTGCCTGGCTTATTTCGCTCAGCATTATGTCTTCAAGGTTCATCCATGTTGTCATATGTTTCACGAGATCATTCCTTCTTACTGCCGCGTAGTATTCCATCGTGTGTATATACCACATTTTATTTACCCACTTATCTGTTGAAGGACATTTGGGTTGTTTCCATCTCTTGGCAATTGTGAATAATGCTGCTATGAACATTGGCGTGCAGATATCTGTTCGTGTCACTGCTTTCCGATCTTCCGGGTATATACCGAGAAGTGCAATCTCTGGATCGAATGGTAACTCTATATCTAGTTTTCTAAGGAACTACCAGACTGACTTCCAGAGTGGCTGAACCATTATACAGTCCCACCAACAATGAATAAGAGTTCCAATTTCTCCACATCCCCTCCAGCATTTGTAGTTTCCTGTTTGTTTAATGGCAGCCATTCTAACCGGTGTTAGATGGTATCTCATTGTGGTCTTAATTTGCATCTCTCTAATAGCTAGTGAAGCTGAACATTTTTTCATGTGTTTCTTGGCCATTTGTATTTCCTCTTCAGAGAACTGTCTTTTCATATCTTTTGCCCATTTTATAATTGGGCTGTCTGTACTACTGTCATTGAGTTGTAGGATTTCTTTATATATGCAAGATATCAGTCTTTTGTCAGATACATGGTTTCCAAAAATTTTTTCCCATTGAGTTGGCTGCCTCTTTACCTTTTTGAGAAATTCCTTGGAGGTGCAGAAACTTCTAAGCTTGAGGAGTTCCCATTTATCTATTTTCTCTTTTGTTGCTTGTGCTTTGGGTGTAAAGTCTAGGAAGTGGCCGCCTAATACAAGGTCTTGAAGATGTTTTCCTACATTATCTTCTAGGAGTTTTATGGTACTTTCTTTTATATTGAGATCTTTGGTCCATTTTGAGTTAATTTTTGTGTAGGGGGTGAGGTAGGGGTCCTCTTTCATTCTTTTGGATATGGATATCCAACTCTCCCAGCCCCATTTGTTGAAAAGACCATTATGACTCAGTTCAGTGACTTTGGGGGGCCTTATCAAAGATCAGTCGGCCATAGATCTGAGGGTCTATCTCCGAATTCTCAATTCGATTCCATTGATCTATATGTCTATCTTTGTGCCAGTACCATGCTGTTTTGACAACTGTGGCTTTATAATAAGCTTCAGAGTCAGGGAGTGTAAGTCCTCCCACTTTGTTTTTCTTTTTTAGAGTGTCTTTAGCAATTCGAGGCATCTTCCCTTTCCAAATAAATTTGATAACTAGCTTTTCCAAATCTGCAAAGTAGGTTGTTGGAATTTTGATTGGGATTGCATTGAATCTGTAGTTGAGTTTGGGTAGAATTGACATCTTAATGAGATTTAGTCTTCCTATCCATGAACATGGAATATTTTTCCATCTTTTAAGGTCCCCTTCTATTTCTTTTAGTAGAGTTATGTAGTTTTCTTTGTATAGGTCTTTTACATCTTTGGTTAAGTTTATTCCTAGGTACTTGATTTTTTTAGTTGCTATTGAAAATGGTATCTTTTTCTTGAGTGTCTCTTCAGTTTGTTCATTTCTAGCATATAGAAACATTACTGACTTATGTGCATTAACCTTGTATCCCGCTACTTTGCTAAATTTGTTTATTAGCTCTAGTAGCTGTATCGTCGATTTCTCAGAGTTTTCTAGATATAAGATCATATCATCTGCAAACAATGACAGTTTTACTTCTTCTTTTCCAATTTGGATGCCTTTTATTTCTTTGTCTTGCCGGATTGCCCTGGCTAGCGCTTCCAGCACAATGTTGAATAACAGTGGTGACAGCGGGCATCCTTGTCTTGTTCCTGATCTTAGAGGGAAGGCTTTCAGTCTCTCACCATTGAGTACTATGCTGGCTGTGGGTTTTTCATATATGCTCTTTATCATGTTGAGGAAGTTTCCTTCAATTCCTACCTTTTGAAGTGTTTTTATCAAAAACGGATGTTGGATTTTGTCAAATGCTTTTTCAGCATCTATTGAGATGATCAATTGATTCTTCCCTTTTGACTTGTTAATGTGTTGTAATACATTGATTGATTTTCTTATGTTGAACCATCCTTGCATGCCTGGAATAAATCCCACTTGGTCATGGTGTATGATTTTTTTAATGTGTCTTTGGATTTGATTTGCAAGTATTTTGTTGAGGATTTTTGCATCTATATTCATTAGGGAGATTGGCCGGTAGTTTTCCTTTTTTGTAGCATCTTTGCCTGGTTTTGGTATTAGATTGATGTTAGCTTCATAAAATGAGTTAGGTAGTGTTCCATTTTCTTCAGTGTTTTGAAAGAGTTTGAGTAAGACTGGTGTCAGTTCTTTCTGGAAAGTTTGGTAGAATTCCCCTGTGAAGCCATCTGGCCCTGGGCATTTATTTGTGGGAAGATTTTTGATGACTGATTGGATCTCTTTGCTTGTGATGGGTTGGTTGAGGTCTTCTATTTCTTCTCTGGTCAGTCTAGGTTGTTCATATGTTTCCAGGAAATTGTCCATTTCCTCTACATTATCCAGTTTGTTGCCATACAGTTGTTCATAGTATCCTCTTATAATTTTTTTAATTTCTTCAGGATCTGCAGTTATGTCACCTTTTTCATTCATTATTTTGTTTATATGGGTCTTCTCTCTTTTTGATTTTGTCAGTCTAGCTAGGGGCTTGTCAATCTTGTTGATCTTCTCAAAGAACCAACTTTTGGTGATATTTATCCTCTCTATTGTTTTTTTGTTCTCTATGTCATTTATTTGTGCTTTAATCCTTGTTATTTCTTTTCTTCTACTTGGTTTAGGATTGGTTTGCTGTTCATTTTCTAGCTTCTTCAGTTGATCCATTAGTTCTTTGATTTTGGCTCTTTCTTCCTTTTTAATATATGCGTTTAGTGCTATAAATTTCCTCCTTAGCACTGCTTTTGCTGCATCCCATAGGTTTTGGTATGTTGTGTTCTCATTTTCATTCGTCTCTATATATTTAGCAATTTCTCTTGCTATTTCTTCTTTAACCCACTGATTGTTTAGGAGTGTGTTGTTTAACCTCCAGGTATTTGTGAATTTTCTAAGTCTCTGATGGTTATTGACTTCTAATTGTATTCCATTGTGGTCAGAGAATGTGCTTTGAATAATTTCAATCTTTTTAAATTTATTGAGGCTTGTTTTATGTCCCAGCATATGATCTATTCTGGAGAAAGTTCCATGAGCACTAGAAAAGTATGTGTATCCTGGTGATTTGGGATGTAATGTCCTGTATGTGTCTGTTAAATCTAATTCATTTATCAGATTGTTTAGGTTTTCAATTTCCTTATTGGTCTTCTGTCTGGTTGATCTATCTATAGGAGGGAGTGATGTGTTGAAGTCTCCCACAATTATTGTGGAAACATCAATTGCTTCCTGTAGTTTTGCCAGTGTTTCTCTCATGTATTTTGTGGCACCTTGATTGGGTGCATAGACATTTACGATTGTTATTTCTTCTTGCTGAATTGCCCCTTTTATTAGTATGTAGTGGCCTTCTTTGTCTCTCAAAACATCCCTGCATTTGAAGTCTATTTTATCTGAGATTAATATTGCTACACCTGCTTTCTTTTGGCTGTAGCTTGCATGAAATATTTTTTTCCATCCTTTCACTTTCAGTTTCTTTGTGTCTCTGTGTCTAAGATGAGTCTCTTGTATGCAACATATTGATGGTTCATTTTTTTTGATCCATTCTGCGAATCTATATCTTTTAATTGGGGAGTTTAATCCATTTACATTCAACGTTATAACCGTGAAGGCATTTCTTGAATCAGCCATCTTATCCTTTGGTTTATGTTTGTCATATTTTTCCCTTCTGTCTATTAATATCCTTTATTGTACCCATACCGAATCTCTTTAGTACTGAACCTTTCTCCAAGTCTCTCTGTCCTTTCTTTGTTTCTCTGTCTGTAGGGCTCCCATTTAGTATCTCCAGTAGGGCAGGTCTCTTGTTAGCAAATTCTCTCAGCATCTGTTTGTCTGTGAAAAATTTAAGCTCTCCCTCAAATTTGAAGGAGAGCTTTGCTGGATAAAGTATTCTTGGCTGGAAATTTTTCTCACTCAGAATTTTAAATATATCGTGCCACTGCCTTCTTGCCTCCATGGTGGCTGCTGAGTAGTCACTACTTAGTCTTATGCTGTTTCCTTTGTATGTGGTGAATTGCTTTTCTCTTGCTGCTTTCAGAACTTGCTCCGTCTCTTCTGTGTTTGATAGTGTGATCAGTATATGTCTCGGAGTGGGTTTATTTGGATTTATTCTATTTGGGGTTCGCTGAGCATTTATGATTTGTGTATTTATGTTGTTTAGAAGATTTGGGAAGTTTTCCCCAACAATTTCTTTGAATACTCTTCCTAGACCTTTACCCTTTTCTTCCCCTTCTGGGACACCAATGAGTCTTATATTTGGACGTTTCATATTATCTATCATATCCCTGAGGTCCATTTCGATTTTTTCAATTTTTTTCCCCATTCTTTCTTTTATGCTTTCATTTTCCATTCTGTCATCTTCGAGGTCACTGATTCGTTGTTCAACTTCCTCTAGTCTTGTACTATGAGTGTCCAGAATCTTTTTAATTTGGTCAACAGTTTCTTTAATTTCCATAAGATCATCCATTTTTTTATTTAGTCTTGCAATGTCTTCTTTATGCTCTTCTAGAGTCTTCTTGATTTCCTTTGTCTCCCGTGCTATGGTCTCATTGTTCATCTTTAGTTCTTTGAGTAGCTGCTCTAGGTGCTGTGTCTCTTCTGATCTTTTCATTTGGGTGCTTGGGCTTGGGTTATCCATATCGTCTGGTTTTTTCATATGCTTTATAATTTTCTGTTGTTTTTGGCCTCGTGGCATTTGCTGAACTTGATAGGGTTCTTTTAGGATTTGTAGACCAATTGAAGTCCTTATCTCTAATTTATCAGATCTACAGCTTCATGGAGTACACTTTCTCTAACTAACCAGCAGGTGGCGTCCACGAGCCACCTGTTCTCCACAAGCCAGTTCTCCCCTGCTTAGCCTTTTTGGTGAGTGGGGGAGTGAGTCTTGTGGGGTCCAATTGGTGTACCAAGCTTGCGTGTGTAGTTGGTGTTGCCTGCCCTGTATATGGGGCGTGTTTCTGGGCAGTCAGGGAGAGGGGGGTGGCTCTAAGAATCAAATCTCCCTGGTAATCCTAGAGTTTTAAAGCTGCTGCAATAGTCTAATCCTTCAGTTCAGTCCTGCCACAGTTTGTCTCTGCCACTGACCCACAAGTCCTTGGTATTGGCGTATGGCTCCTGAGACTTGCAAGTGGGCCCCTCTTCCAGGCTGTGCACCCCGAGTCCTCTGTTGAGGGATGACTGTGCTATGTCACAGGTGAGTGCCGTCCCCCCAGGGCAGTTCTGGGCTGCTGGGCTGTGTAGAGAGGCTCCCAGTCTGCTGAAATGATGGCTGAATGGGGCTTTGTTAATTCACACTGCTCTACCTTCCCAACTCTGGGACAATCAGCTGAGGTTGCAGGGAAGGCTAATGTCCATGCCCAGTTTTGTGGTGTGTGCCTGTTATTTGAAGCACTTCCGTCACACTGGGTTGTGTGGGGCAGTTCTGGGCTATGGGGCTGGCGATGGGCAGGAGTGTTTCTGTCCACCAGGATGATGGCTGTGCGCGGACACCCCCCTTTTCTTGGGAAGTTGTGGTGTTTAGTGAATTTTCTCAGCCACTGGATTATTGCGTTTTGTCTCAGAGGTCTCCTAGTTCTGCTCTTGACTTGACCTGCCCAAATAGCAAGTCTTTGAAGCTTTCTGTATTGGGCTTCTTAGAGTAATTGTTTTAGAAAAAGAAAAAAGGATAAAAAAAAAAAAAAAAAGGGCCCTCCTCAGAGATCTAATGGGTTGTTGAAATGCTAAGAGACAAAGCAACCAGGGCCATTAAGGAAAGGTCCACAGGGCAGAGAGATCAGCTTTTCTTCGGGATTTGCATATGCGCCTCAGGGCCTGAGCTCGGGCCTGAGCTTTGCCCTTCCCCTTTCTATGTTCACCAGAACTCCAAAAATCCTCCACTTTTATTTTGGAGTTTTTCGTGTTGTTTTGTTTCTATGCCTGTCTCCTCCCTGCTGGGCTGGCTGCTCTCAGATTCTCTGGTGTCTTGTCTCCGTCTATCTATGGTTGGAGTTTGGATCAGCAGAATGAGTTTCCGATAAGGGCTGCCACTGCAGTTCTCCCTTCTCCTTCCTGGAGCTGACAGCCCCTCCTCCCACGGGACTGAGCCTGGCAGGGAGGGGCGCGGGTCCCCTGGCCGCAAAAACTTACAGATTTCGCTGATCTCAGCAGTTCCACGTTTTCATGAGTGTTGTATGAAGTATGCCCAAAGACAGATTGCTCTGTGGTGTCCAGTCCACGCAGTTCCTGGCTTTCTACCTACTTTCCTGGAGGAGTAACTAAAACATACAGCTCACCAGTCTGCCATCTTGCCCCGCCTCTAGGACTATGACCTTTAAATTTATCATTATTTAAATTAATTACTAAGCCTGGCTATCAAACATTGTGGTTATTATTGGAACACAGGACACTTATGATTGAAAGGTAAGTGCATGCCTATAATGAGATGGAGAACCTTGGTGAAAAGCAGGATGGGACCAGTATTTTGTATAGCATTTACAGGTACTTTAATTCTTTGATTTGTCTGCCAGGTTGGAACAGACAAATATGGACCACGTTGGCAGATCAGCATAGTGCTCGGCCTTGTAAAACAGTTTGGAAGTTTGTTGAAAACAGAAAACCAAACACCTAAAATGTTGGGACTAGCTGTCTCTAAAAGGTTTATCTGGTTTAAGTAATGTTTTTAATTAAGTGTTTTAATTTTATGCTTGGTTCCTTGAAATATAATCTATTTGGCTTTTAGACCAGAGTTTTAGAGAATAAGTAATAATAGTTATACCTTCTTGGGGAGGTAAGTATAATACAATATTAAATGAATTTTTTTTAATTAGAATGTCCACCCCCCCCCCAACAACAACAAAAAAAGACAAACCCACACCAAAACAGTAACAGAAACAAACCAAAAAGAACTTGAGGAGAGTCTCTTCCACTGCGTGTATGATTGAATAAAGCTTATCTTTGAGCTTAAGCCTCTGCTGCCTTTTCAGATGGATGGATGATGTGTATATTAAGGGAGGCAATGTAATCAGGTTTTATGTTAATTTGAAAGTTACTTTTTATCAGGGTTGCATGTGATACCAATGTAGCCAAGCAAATTCTTTGTCCTTCGGGAGCATGTGTTGGGACATATACCCCTCATCCCTGAAAGCTTGTCAACTGAGCAAGAGGAAGCTTTTTTCCTCCTGAAATTCATTTTTTAAAGTAACTGTTTTAATAGAAATGTTGCATGTGCAACATATTAAGACTGGCTTCTTCTGATAGGCCCTGCCAAAGAAAATGGTTTTCTATGTAACCTTGTTTCTTTAAACTTTATTAGCTATTAAAAAGAAGGGGGAAAAAAATGCTAGCATAGCATATAAAATTCATTTGCGTTACCTAAATTGTAAGGAAATATTTGATAAAATTCGTCTTCGCAAGTCCCAGATACCTAATTATGAGTTTTCACTAATGTTCATCCAACTTTTGTCAGTTTCTTTTGTATGCAACCAGAATCCTTCCCAGCTTTTGTCAGTAGGAGGCTGGTTAAAAAGGGTAGGTGGCTTAGAAGGAAGCACAAAGCCCTGTGTTTCTTGCAGCTTTTCCTATTGCAGGATCAGTCTGGATTGTGAGCTGAAATCAAAGAGCAGAATTTAATGTTGACCTCCAAAGTTGATGGTCAAAAAGGGTTTATTTGTCATTACTAAAACCTATCAGTTTTTTAATTGAGTAGAGTGCTTTTGGCTGTGAAAGCCTTGAAATGTAAACACTGAGGAAAGAACATGTTTGTAATGACTAAGTAATTTAATATATGCAGGTGCACATCTTAGAATTTTCTCATTTACCCTAAAAGCTATACCTAAGTAGTCATTTAGGAGGAAATATTTAGCCATTAAATGTGTTATATTGTATAGTTTAATGCCAAGGTTTCTATTATGGTCCTTCCTAAGAAGTTTCCTAAGATCATAAAAACTGTGTATGCAGGGGACTGTCTTTGGCATAATAGTCATGTGGTTTAGAAATAATCAGAGAAAAAGGACATCCTTATGTTGTCATTTAAAATTTGCCTTTTCCTACACGATCATTACTATACCATTCCTTGCACTTTGGACAAGTAGGAAATTGTCTTGTATTAAGTATTCCATTTCTTTCTCAGAAGTATGTGCCTCAGCGAAGAGACTTGATTTCTAGAATCTAGTTTTATTTATTTACTTTACTTTCTAGATATAAAGTTTCTTGATAGCAGAATGAGTATCCATCCCCTTTGTGTATGCCACAGTGCCTAATACATAGCACCTTGTTGGTGACTAGTAAATATTTGTTGAATTAATCAATTAATGTATTTATCCTTTGTATAACACATGAATTTTCACGTGAAAATTTTGATTAATTTTTAACCGAACATGTTTTTGGAATAGAGATGAATATGATTTTAAGTGATATTGACAGGAAGTTGTCTTTGTTTCACATTCAGAAAGAAAAAGGCTGCTTATACTAGATTATTACATATATTTAAAATCTCAAGTCTAAGCCTTTGTAATTATTACTTACCAAGGGCGTGTATCAGATGTCTAGTTCCCAGACCATGTTTGCTAAATCTGTATCTTTGGAAGTAGAGACATTCAGTTTAAAAACGCTCTACCAATGACTCTGATATGTATTATTATTTGAGGGTACATTTTTGGTAGTTTTGTAGCAATTAGTCATTTCCTTGTGTAACATGGATTTTTAACATATTCGGGGTTTTGAACAAAATGTCCACAAGTTAATGAGCACATTCATTGTCGTAAATCTCACTGGCCATTCAGTCGACATTGTTTTACCTTTCTTTTGGAGGTAGGATTTTCATATAACCTTGAAAATGCTTTGTATGAATTTTAATTAGCATATACAGATAAGAAGAGAATATGTATAGAAGTAGCCACAGAAAGGAGGTTTAAGAAATGTTGAGTGGTCCCCAGATTTTTCCCTCACTAGATAGCAAGCTTCTCAGAGAACTGCTTATATCCCTAGTGCAATGCCTACCATATAACAAATGTGGAAGGAATGAACCATATCATGATATAGGTAGTTAGGACAACAGTATTTGAGAAAATGAAGGCCTGCTGGGGTTAAGTATAGTGATTTAGCACCGGATTCAGAGTCAGCAACCTGTCTTCTCATCTAAGTTCTGCATTTAGTAGTTGTGACTAATAACACCGTCTTTATACCCCTCTGAGTATTGTTTTTTCATCTGTAAAATGCAAGTAAAGGAACATGCCTTACATGGTTATGATAAGGATTAAATGAGATAGTGTATTTGAAAAGGTTTAATATTTAGTAAGTCAGTAACTATTGTAGTACACACTTATTGGTAGACTCTTCTCTGGCTTATAAGGATAAAATATGTTTCTTGAGTTAGAAAATACTGTTTTGTTAGTGTCTAGCCCAGAGTCTGAAAGCTAGTGAATGATAGGACTAGGAATAGAACAAACGCAACCTCCTAACTGCCAACCCAGAAAGAGTCAGTGATGGGGATAAAGACTTCCAGGCTTCTGAATTGTTTGGAGTATGACTTGTCAACAGGGCTATATGTTTACCCTACCTGCAAAAAGGAAGTTTCTAGTACTTTTTCCCTGGAATGACATTTTTCACAGCAGCATACACAAATAAGTGATTAAATTTTAACTTACACAAGGGAGGAAAGTGTATATTTCCTTTTGCTAGGTTTGTTCTGAAAAAATGAGTTTGTTTTATATCATGTTCTGGACTCATCCACTAATTCCAAGTATAGTGTTACAGCATATAAGATGCAGAGTATGGAGTGTTTACCTGGGTGTTGTGTTGCCTTAAAAACAATTACTGTTTCTTTCTTGTGGGGTGTTTGTACTAATTGGATAGTTGGGATAGTTTACCTGTCACCCACAGCAGATATCTCTTCTGAGGTTTTATATGTTCTGAAATTGCCATTTTTTCTTTACAAAATGTGTAATGGTTTTAAAAAGTCACTATAGCCTTTTAAAAATTTAATGTTCATTTGTTTGTTTTTAATCAGACACTTACTTGGTTCAAAATTTAGAAGATACAGAAGGGCTTATAAAGATTTCTTCTTTCATCTGTTATCTGTTTCCCCAGTCACCCAATTACTCTTAGAGGCAAAAAAAAAAAAAAGTTACTAGTTCCCTTTTAAGAATCCTTCCTGGAAATTGCACATAACAATTGTATTTATATTTCATTGGCCAAAATTAAATCGCATGGCCACACTAACTGCGGAAGAGAAGGAAACTATAGTCTTCTAGCTGAATGCGTTGCTGCTTTGAAAAAAATTGCAGTTCTGTTTCTGAGGTAAAGGGGGAGAACTGCTATTGAGTGGCAACTAGAAGTCTTTGTCTAAGGTTGCTCTGATTTATACTAACCAATAATGTTTGAGTACTCATTTTCCCATTCATTCCCGAATGATATTATCACACTTCTAAATTTTTCTAAATTTTTCCCAGTTTGATAAATGAAAAATGGTACGCCTATATAGGTTTTTCTGGGAGGTGGCTAACAACTTTATTGAGATATATTCATATACCATGGAGTTCACCCATTTAAATTATGCAGTTGAAAAGTTTTTAGTATATTCACAGAATTATGCAACTATCACCACAATCAATTTTAGAACATTTTCATCACCCCAGAAAGAAACCCTGTACCTTTTAGCTGTAACTACACCCTTCAGTTCCTTGTCATCATTCCGCTCCATAGAGCTGCTCACAACTGGTTTACACAAAAACTAATGATCTAAAAGAAAGATGAAGAAACAGAAGAGAGACACAGACACCAAAATGGAAGCCATAGTGGTTTTTTATAAACTAGTTTCCGAAGTTGCACACTGCTTCTTCTGTTTTATTCTGTTGATTAGAAGCAAATCATTTTATCTAGCCCACATACACTCAAGAGAAGGTGGATTATACAAAGGGAGGAGTATCAGAAATTTGTGGAATATTTTGAAAACCACCTCACTAGGGCTTGCTGTTTCTTCTATTGAGCACCACATGGAATAGACAACTTGAATTTAAGTGTTGGGTTGTTTAAAAAGAAATGCATCTTCAAACATTGGAATCACATTAAGCATGGTGAGATGCTCTTGCTCTGGGAGGCTTATAGATACTGAGACTGACTAAAGTAAAAACAGATTTTCTTCTTCTAAACAGATTTAGAATTCACCTGTAGGCACTCGAGCATGTGATCATTAAGTATAACATCGGGCAGACCTCAACTCCTTAGTTATTCTTATGCTTCCCCCCGTTTGTTCCTTTTTTTTTTTTAACTTCATCTGTAGATTAATTTGAGTGAGTTAAATATATGAGTGTTTAAACTCCACTTAAAGATTGTAAATTATTCATGTGAGTTTTGTGTGTGTGGATATAATAAAGGGAACAAGTACAGTTTTACACTATTTTCATTACTTTTTACCAAGCATGCACAACTGAATTTATATAAGTTAAAAATCTTTTGCTTTATACTTTAACTTTAGAGTCTGACTCTAGCATAAAGTGTGCCTTTAATGAAGTTAGAATGAACCTGGTTGCAGTTATATCTCATTTAAAAGTGAGAGTTAACTTGATTGAATAAACTGCTAGCAAAATAATTTTTATAAGGATTATGGGTGAGTCTTTTGCTTTTAGGTAGGCAGAATAAGTGAGAGTTTTCACAGAGACGGAAGAGTTAACCACCTTATAGTTATGTGAAAGTTACTACTCCATTCCTAGCACACTTAGAGTTTATAACTTTAAAAAGTTATGATTAATTTTAAACCTCTATATAGGCTGCCTCTATGGACCAAATGAGAGATAGTTTGGCAAATGTAAGTCAAAGCTGAATTAGAGCTATCTAGGCATTAACAAGGGGTCTTTGAATTGAACTTGGAAAGATAGGTGCTTTTTATACCTTATCCCCAATATCAGAGATACCATAGATAATCATTCACTATTTTTGTTGTATAGAGGAATATAAATCAGAAAAGAAAATCTTTCATGATCCCATCAGTGAGCATATTTCAGCTAATGGAGGTGGTAGATAGGGCTACGGAAGGGAAACAGATGAGGTAAGAGCGTGTGGGATAGATAAAAAGTGATCGGAGAGATAGGGGGGAAAAAAACAAGATAAAACCACGGTTAATGAAATTGATGACTGAGGAGAGAGAGACCATTGGATGTAGTGACCTATGGAGAAAGCAGTGTAGAAGGCTGGTGAAAAGCCAGGTATACCAGCATGTGTGTGGTGAAGAAAAAAAATTGATAAAATGAGTGTCAAGTGAGAAAATGTATGTGAACATCTTATTACCAGACTTGAGGGTGATAATAAAGTGTCATAATAGCAATTTATTACATCTGAGGTTGCTGTTGTGTAGTTGAGAAAAATAAAGACATGAGATTTATAGTCAAATGACCTGGGTCCACATCTCAACTAATTTATGTGACCTTAGGCAAGTCACTTAACCTCTCTGTTTCTTTTTCTGTTAATGAAGATGAACATCCAATCTCACAGTTGTTGAGAGACATTTATTAGATGCTATTTTGGTTGAATCCAAGCTAAAACATGTGATTTGAGCATGTTTGAAAGTTGAAAAGAAGTTTGAAGCATAAGGAGATGTCGAAGTAGAAAGAAAGGTGATAATCTATGCAGGGCTTAAAGAAGCTGGGAGAGAGGAAAGCAAAAGCACTGGTGGAAGATATTTAAGAAAGTAGGAAAGAATAGGTGAAGATGATAAAAACTCTTGAAGTTCAAAAGAGAAATTGAAGAAGCTCGGCAGTGTTGGCTGGCGTCACATTTCTCAGTTTGAGGCAGCTAGGGTTATTTGAGAGGGAAGAGCAATAGAGATTGGGATAAAAGCTTCTAAAAAGTTTAATATAGCTACTCAGTCCTAGGTGATTTAGAAAGTTAGCAAAAGATGAATCAAGGATTTACCAAGTAGTAGTGAAGAGCTTGTTGAAATTAAGCAACCTGAATTTTTATAACTTCTTATCAGCTTTGAGATATACCGTAAGAGTCAACCATTTAAAGTGTACGGTTCAGTGGTTTTAAATATGTTTACAAAGTTTTGCAACCATTTCCACAATTTAATTTTAGAACATTTTCATAACCCTGTACCCATTTCTCCCTTCTCCAGCCTACCCCAGCCCTAGGTAACCACTAATCCACTTTCCATCGCTATAGAATTGCCTATTCTGGACCTTTCATATAAATGGAATCATGCAATATGTGGTCTTTTGTGACGGACTTCTTTCACTTAGTATAATGTTTTCAAAGTTCATCCATGTTGTAGCATATATCAGTACTTCATTCCTTTTTATTCTTTTTTATTGCTGAATAATATTCCATTGCGTGGATATACCACATTTTTTATCTCTTGATCAGTTGGTGGGCATTTGGGTTGTTTCCACCCTTTGGCTTTTATGAATAATGATGCTGTGAATATTTATATACAAGTTTTTTGTGGACATGTGTTTTCACTTGGATATACAGATAGGAGTAGAATTGCTGGGTCAAATATAACTCTGTGTAACCTTTTGATGAACTGCCAAGCTGTTTTCCAGAGTGGTTACACTATTTTACCTTGCCACCGGGAGCGTGGGGGGGGGGTGCGGGGGGGTGGGGTGGGGTTTGATTTCTCCATATCCTTGCAAACACCTGTTGTCTGAATTTTTTATTATTGTCATGTAGCTGTTCCAGCCTGTGTGAAGTAATTTTTCTTTGTGGTTTTCATTTGCATTTCTCCGATGGCTAATGAAGTTGAGCATCTTTTCATGTTATTTAACTTTTTATTGTGGAAAAATTTTAACATATGCAAAATGAAATAGAATAATGAACTCCCCACCCATGTACCATAACTCGGTTTCAGCAGATACCAACTCATGGCCAATCTTGTTTCAGCAGTATCTTTCCCACTCCCCCCCATCCTTCTTGTATTTTTTTGAAGCAAATCCTAGACTGTGAATCATTTCATCTGTAAATATTTCAGTATGGCTCTCTAAAATATAAGGATTTGTTTTAAAAACATGGTTGCAATCATTATAACACCTTAAAAACTAAGAATAATTCCTTAATGTCAAATATCCAGTCATATTCAAATTTCCAGTTGTCTCATATCATACTTTTTTCTTTCTTTTACAGTTTGCTTTTTAGAGTTTACTACAGTCTGGATATTACTGGTTGCACCTCCTGTGGCTGTAGCATGTTATTCCATCCCCTCTTGTGTTGATTGGTAGTTGGATCTAGATCTTGATCATATTCGTATTTGATTTCTCTCTATATATCTCTTTCTCTTTTTTTTTTTTTTTTTTGTGGAGGGACATGACTACCTCATTAAAGTAATGGTGTATACCTAATCAAGGAGGCACATGATATTGGGTTGTCCCTCTTTTTGTGATATTAGCAGATATTGATGATTAGTGCCTAGATCCATTAATTCATTAAGGTTTGCAAAATGGTGATATTGTAATTTGATCACACTTCGTTTATTAGTTGAAATACTTCTGTAAAGTGAAACTTTACTTCATCTTCTTTTTGATTACCTGGTGGGAGGGAGGTACAGTTAGTAGGAAAGGCAGGATAAATGAATGATTTGTTCCCTTTGTTTTCAAAATAAGTTGCTTCATTAGCATCCTCCAACAGGATTTATTGCTAATTTATGGGTTTAAACATTTGATATCATTATACTTACTGACTTATTGATCTGCAAATTATACTATGTTTGGCCAGTGAGCTCCTGAGTACTTTTTGACAGAACACTAGTTGTCTAGTAGTCTCTGTGTGACAAAATGTTCCAGGCTTAACCTGTACATTTCCTGACCCAGATCTGGAAACAGCAATTTCTCCAAGGCCCCCAAGCATTAGAGGTACATCAGTTGCTTTTCGTTTGGTCATTATTTCTTTACTTTTCCAGTGAACAGATCTTTTTAATATTAAATGACACTAGGAGTTTATACTCATACTTTGAATTCAGATTAATTATTTAAACTCTGGTCTTACACTTGTATTTCCTTTCTCACATTGAGAATCCTGGTTTTCAGTAGCATCAGGAATGATAGAACGTCACATAAATACTCATTTTTTTCATCCCACAGTGCATACACAGCACTCAGAATAAGAGTTCCAACACCAACGTGTGATTAATGAAAACAGGTTAAGATTATATTTAAACAGCTTTATTAAAGTATAATTAACGTATAACCAACTGCACATATTTAAAGTATACAATTTCATACATTTGATATATGTATGTATACCCCATGAAACAGTCACTTCAGTCAAGATATTAACCATGTTCATCACCACAAAAAAGATTCCCTGACCCTCTTGTAATCTTTTGCTTCCATACTTTAATGCTTCATTGCCCTACCCCCCCATCTTCAGGCTTTTTGTCACTATGGATTAGTTTGCATTTTCTAGAATTTTTTATATATGGAATCATACAAAATGTACTCTTTTTCATCTGGCTTCTTTCACTTAGCATAATTATTTTGAGATTTATCCATGTTGCGTCAGGAATCAACAGTTCATTCCTTTTTATTGCTCAGTAGTCATCTGTTCTGGTATGCTAATGTTGCCATAATGCAATATACCAGAAATGGATTGGCTTTTATAAAGGGGGTTTATTTGGTTACAAATTTACATTCTGAAGGCCATAAAAATGTCCAAATTAAGGCATCATCACAAGTATACCTTCACTGAAGGAAGGCCAATGATGTCCAGAAAACCTCTGTTAGGTGGGAAGGCACGTGGCTGGCATCTGCTGATTGCAGGTTGTGTTCCAGCTCCTCTCTCAGCTCCTGTGCTTTCTTCAAAAAGTTTCTCTTGGGGCATTTTATCTTCTCGTAGCTTCTCTGGAGCAAACACTGGGCTAGCATCCCTGAAGTGTCATCAAAAGTCTGCTTTCAGCGGCCATCTCCAAAATGTCTCTCCAAGCTGCTCTCTGAGGTCCTTCTGTAGTGAGCTCTTTTATAGGACTCCAGTGATTAAATCAAGACCTGCCCTGTATGGATGGGGCCCATATCGCCACAGGAATAATCCAATCAAATGTTTCACTCACAGTTGATTAAGTCACATCTCCATGGAAACAATCAAAGGGCTCCAGCCTAATCAACAGTAATACGTCTGCCCCTACAAGATTGCATTAAAGAACATGGTGTTTTGGGGGACATAATACATCCAAACCAGCACATCATCTTTTGTAGGGACATACCATATCTCATATCATTCATTCACCTATTTGACAGACGTTGGGGCTGTTTCTAGGTTTTGTTTTTGTTTTTTTTTTTTTACAAATATAGCTGCTCTGGGCATTCACATATAAATCTTTGCATAGACATATGGTTTCATTTCTCTTGGGTAAATATCCAGGAACAAAATGGCTGGATATTATGGTAGTGTATGTATAATTTTTAAAGAAATTACAAAACTGTTTTCCAAAGTAGTTTTACCATTTTACATTCCCATCAGTAGCATGTGAGTTCCAATTCCTCTGTATCCTCACTGATACTTATTATGGGCAGTCTTTTTAATTTTAGATATTTTAATAAGTGTGTAGTAACTTAACTGTGCTTGTTTTTTATAAAATTGTGATAACATATGTAAACATAAGGTTTGCCATTTTAACCATTTTTAAGTGTACAATTCAATGGCATTAATTACATTTACATTATTGTACTACCACCACCACCATCCATTTCCACACTATTTTTGTTTTTCTTTTTAGTCCCTCCAAATAGAAACTTGATGCCCATTAAGCAATAACTCTCCATTTCCCTCTCCCAGTGCCTGGTAACCTCTAATCTATTTTCTGTCTCTGAATTTGCTTATTTTAGGTATTTCGTAAAAGTGGAACTGTGCAATTTTTGTCCTTTTATGTCTGGCTTCTTTCATTTAGCATAATGTTTTCTAGGTTCATCCATGTTGGAGGAACTTCATTCCTTTTCATGCCTGAAAATTCGGTTGTACATATATACATATATACCACATTTTGTTTATCCATTCATCTGTTGATAGGCACCTGGGTTGTTTCCAGTTTTTGGCTATCATGAATAATGCTGCTGTGAACATTGGCATGTAAGTATTTGTTTGAGTCCATTTCCAGTTCTTTTGGTTATATGCCTTGGAGTGGAAACGCCAGGTCATATGGTAGCTCTGTTTAATATGTGAGGAACTGCAGGACTGTTTTCCAAAGTGGCTGCACCGTTTTACATTCCCATACAATGCAGAAGTGTTCCAATTTTTCCACATTCTCACCAACACTTTATATTTTCCTTTTTGTTTTTTTAAATAATAGCCACAGTTATTTTTAAAAAATAACTAAAGTTATTTTCACTGTGTATGAAATTCCAGGGTGACACTTTTTTCTTTTAAGTACATTAAAGTTGATGCTCTTTTGTCTTCTAGATTGTATTGCTTTTTATGAGAAATATGCTAATGACATCAGGCATCTTTCCATGTGCTTATTTGCTATCTGTGTGTCTTCTTTGATGAAGTACCTGTTCAAATCTTTTGCTGTTTTTTTAGTGTGTTCGTTTTCTTTAAATGAGCTTTAAGAGGTTTTTTATTCTGAATGCAATTTCTTTTTTTGTGATAAATTACAAATAATTTATCACAGTCTGTAGCTTATCTTTTTATTGTCTTAACGTCTTTCGAAGAACAGAAGTTCTTAATTTTGATTAAGTCCAACTTGTCTATTTTTTTCTTCTGTGGACCATGAATATGTTTTCTGATTCCATCTTATCTTTCTTGTTGGCTTTTTAGCTATTAACTCTTTGCTGCGTTATTTAAGGGTTACTTTAGGGTTTACAGTTTTTATTTTTAACTTATCACAGTGTATCTTCAGTTGATATTATGCTACTTTGGTACAGTTTAAGATCTTTGCAAAAGTTTACATCCATTTCTCCCCCTCCAGCCATTGTGCTATTAATGTCATGCATTTTACTTCTACATATGTTAAAAATCCACAGTACGTTATTGCCATTTTCCTTTACTTTAAACAGATTATCTTTTAAAGATTTAAAGGAAAAATTTTAATATTTAATTTCCTGTGCTCTTTATTCCTTTTTGTAGGTCCGGGGTTTCAGCTAGTATCATTATCCTTCTGTTTATAGGACTTCTTTTTGTATTCTTACAGTGCAAGTCTGTTGGTGATTAATTCTTTCAGCTTTCATATATCTGAAAAAGTCTTTATTTCATCTTAATTTTTGAGAGTTATTTTTGCTATGTATAGAATTCCAGGGTGACAGTTTTTTTCTTTTAAGAACTTTAAAGTTGTTGCTGTCTTGTCTTCTAGATTGTATTGTTGTTGTTTTATGAGAAATATGGACTCATCCTTAGTCTTTGTTCCTTTGTATGTGATATCTTTTCTTTCTGTAACTGCTTTTAAGATGTTCTCTGTCTAAGGTTTTAAGCAAGTTGATTTTGAATGTATCAAAAGTGTAAAGTGTGAATATGAAGTTCACACCAAAGTCAGAGTAATGATTAACTTCTGGGAAGGAGAGATTGAGAGACAGGAAGTCTTTAAATGTATTTCTGACATTTAATAAAATATCTGAAGCACATGTGACAAACATTTTATCTGGGCAGTGCATACGTGAGGGTCTAATTTCTATGTTTTTATGTGTCTGAAATATATCACTTATTTGAAAAAACATCAATATAGTTCTTACAGCTTCTACTGCTTCCTTTTATTAAATATAAAACAACTCCTCCCTCATAAATCTCAACCACATGGTTAGTTACATTTCAGTAGCATTTTTAATATTTACCAAATAAAAGTTATTCGCATAGGTGTAAAATTTGTTTCCTAATACTCTCCTTAAAATATAGTGCCCAAAATTCTTTACTCTTTAAAATGAAACTTTAGTAAGTCTGTCTGTTCTGTGGGATCATTCCCTTTTCTTTTGGAGAGTTCGTTAATTTCACTTTGAGGTATCCCAGAAGATACATTGCAAATTTCATGGCATTTAATCCAGGCAAAACTGATCATACTGGGAAATGTCCCCTTCTTAGCGATTTTTTTTTTTAGTAACACACTTGTTAAATATCTCCCAAAATAAAAAGCCTTTATCATGCTGGCATTTGATTTCTTTTTTTGGCAACCATTCTGTCTTCTATCTCCAGAATTTCATTTTATCATATTTTGAAATGTTGCAGGGTGGCCTCCGCTCATTGAACAAAAAAGACATAGAAATCATTATAACGTGTACAAGTTTTTCTTAAATGTGCTGCCAAAGGGCACATCCTCTTTGAATTGGTGACATGTAGCACCTGCACAGCAGTTTTTTTCTTCCCATTTCTAATGGTAAGAAGTTGAATTTCTCTCTGCCTGGACCTAGACCCTGCTTGTCTCTGGTCTCATGCTTCCAAGTCTTGATGCATTAATGTTGGTACTTTGCTCATAGAATGAATGAATGAATGAATAAGGAAAGGGGGGGAAGGGAGGGTAAGGCTAGTCAACATATTTGTTCCTCTTCCAAAAAAGAATTTAGATGACTGAAATGTAACATTTAATATGTTAGCAGCTTCCACAAGAAAACTTGTGGATACAATGTTTCTTTACAACAAACATGGACCTAGAACATTTATGCAATATGTGGTAATTCTTCCATATAAGGTGATATTTTTCTCTTCGGAAGAAGTCATAGTTTGGGAAATTTTCTTGTTCTAACCACGTAAATATTTTGGAACAATATTTTCCTCTTTCTCCTTTTAAGTCTCTTCCATCCTAAAGTTCAGTGAACTGTATTTTTTAAAAACTCAATTTTTGTGAACAAAGTTATGTTAATAAACCCCTCCCATTCAGAAAAACCTATGTAACAAGCAGTGGGGAGATGGTGAAACAAAACAGAGTATGCATCGTGCCCTCATAAGAAACAGCTAATGGTTTATTTTTATTATGGTTTTTAAAGTTTTCATAAACCAGATTTCTGAGGAATGCTCTCTACCAACTAATGAATAACTGGGCCAAGAGCAGGATTGGATGAATGAGGGGACATATATTAATGAAACAAAGGGTTCTGGTTTCTTTGAAATATTCTTGTGACCAGATGCTGGAAAAATGTACAGTGGGTTTCTTAAACATAGTTCTGGCTCTGAAATGCATTCATACTTAATGAAACCAAAATTGAGCACTCCTAAGTAGGCTGACCTATATAAAATAGCATTTCCAAAAGTAGAGCTTTGGTGGGCTGTCTCCATTAATTCTCCCTTCATGTCCTTACTGCATATTCCCCTTACTCCATAGGCATACCAAGATGAGCTATTTTTAATAAAAAGGAGAATTCTGTGAAATATGATTGTGACCACAGGAGCCCTTGTTGGAAGGGATGGAGGGAAAGCTTTTTATTTGCTGCTTCATAGAACTTCAGAGTTCAGAAACAGGCAGCTTGGGTAAAGTAAAAAGAATACATATCATAGAGTCCAACAGACTTGAATCCAGTCCCACTTTTACTTACTTTTTGTGATCCAGGATAAGTTTGTTAACACCTCTGCGTATCAGTTTTCCTATTTAAAAAATGAAGCTAACAATCCTGCCCATGAAAATTGCACATCAAAGGCCCTCGCTATTCATTTATTCCATTCATGCATCTAATTTTGTCATTGTACAGGACATTAATGTTTTTATTAG